>NC_091130.1:16967858-17567858 GCF_040183065.1 Periplaneta americana
GTTTTTTTTCGACTGAGTTAAATATTGTATTTGAGATTTCAATTTTATTTTGGATCGATTCATCAACATAACCTTGTGCGACAGTATTGGATTTCCAGCATCCGTGACGTTTCAATGTTGTGATGTCGCCACCAGCGTGTACTAAAATTGTCGCAGAACTCCTGCGAAAACAGTCGTCTTTCGATTGCATATCCGAGAATAATCGATACTTGCGCTTTCATATTGCTACAATGGTGTTTTCTGATTGGTGGAACACCTGAACTTTAATGAATAGGTGTACTTTAATGAGGTCCATTAAAGGGCTGCTACCAGGTGTATAATTCCTACATTCCGACATGGTCGAGCATAATAATACATTATGCAACGAACCTATAATGATAGTAATTAAGAAGCGAGTACGGATGTTTATGAAACGAGCGCAAGCGAGTTTCATAATTTTCATACGAGCTTCTTAATTAGCATTATAGGCGAGTTTCATACGACTTTTTATGCTCGACCATATTTCTAACTTGAAATTATTCAGTGTGCGCAGACGCGAAAGTATTGATTTTTTCCGAGGAACAATAATGTCATTGACCTTGATGTAATCCCGTTAAACTTGATATAAGCTTGATTATTGAATTCGAAATTGAAAAACGAGATGGCAAATTGAATTTATTTGAATATTATTTACAATAACGTTAATTATTATAGTAACGGAACATAACCTTCTGCGACAATATTGGATTTCCAGCCTCCGTGACTTTTCACTAATCCCCTTTCGATTGCATATCCGAGAATAATCGATACTTGCGGTTTTATAACGGTACAAAGCTGACTTGTCATTGGCTGAACACCTGTACTTTAATGAGTAGGTGTACTTTAATGACATGCATTAAAGGACTGCTACCAGGTGTATAATTACTACATTCCGGCATGGTCGAGCGTAAAAATAATTATTGATCATCTTCGTATTACATTGCCACAAAGTAGCAGAGAAAACTCTAGAGTTATTTATCATAGATTCAGTTTCAATTTTAGTGAATTACGAGTATGACGGATTCGTGGAGGTTTATCGCAATAAATTTTGCTCAAGAAATGCGACACCTTCTTCATGTGGGGTGTTCACACGCAATACTAAGATTTATAGTTTAATAACACTTAAAATTCAGCCCGAGGAATAAACTGAAAGATGCCATCGTCTGCACCATTGTCAACACGCAACTGCGGACTTAGCAGTGGAACTAAAAGCAGTTCTCCGCAATTTTTACAGGCATTCGACCTGTATTTATTTTCGATAAACTACTATTACAGAAAAATATGAGTATGACATCCAGTATTATTCAAGTACTTGCTTATCCAGGCACAAATCCAGTAGAGAGTTCAAATTCAATTCCCGATATTTACATGGGTTGGATAAAAAGTAATGGCAACACTGCTGTCACGTGACGATGGTGCGTTCGAGAGTTGCCAGTTGTGTGGACGTGAACAAGGACTGTTAGATGAGTTAGTGCAGCCAGCGGCGACAGTACTCTGTCAATCTACTGCAGTGTGTAGAACGTTGCCTTTTATAGGGATAGTGCGAGCGCCCTAAGACCACGTTTACTAAACTAGAGCAACGTTCCTGGATCAAAATTAAAGTGACACGAGGTCGTAGTGCACAAGAATGTTTTCAGGGACTGCGTGAAGCATATGCCGATGCAGCGTTGCCATATCGTACAGTGGCACGGTGGGTTAAAACATTCCGGGAAGGCAGGGATGTGAAAGTGATGTTCATTTGGCATATGACATTGATGGGGTAATACTGCACCACGCTGTACCTCCAAGGCAGACGGAAAACGCGGACTACTGGAACATCCTCCGTACTCACCCGTTATGATCCATGCGATTACGATCTTTTCACCAAAGTGAAAGAACCACTGCGAGGGACCCGGTACAATACCAGAGATGAACTTATCCGTGCTTTAGGGCGGTCAATACGGAACATCAACAAAGATGGACGCGCTGATGGTGTACGACGCCTTCCAAACATTTGGCAAAAGGTAATAAATAGGGGGGGGGGGACTATATATAAGGTACGTAAATGTTGTACCCCTGTGAATAAAGCCATGTCAGAAATATCGAACTGTTGCCATTACTTTTATCCAACCCCAGTATTTTTCATAGGGATTGTTAATTTCCTTTTGTGTTTCACATGTATCGAAATAATCGTCAGAGTTTTGCAGCGATAACCGCATGTTCAGAGAGGATAGCTATATGTGAATACGATCATTTTGGTAGATCTCGAATTTTTGGGAGATCTCAACACTTTCAAGAAGAGTAGCTGTTGCGAGCACTGTTGCTAGTGAAATAAGCTGACCTACATGAGATCCGTGTTGACTGTTTTTAATCTCTGTATAAGTGAATCTCATGACTTCAACTGATAATTTCCACAAATATCAGTATTTATGAGTGATTTTTTCCTGTTTATTCCTGAATGTAATATGAACAACATGATCTAGAATCTTTGAAAAATCTTCATTATAAATATTTTGTATTTTATTTTATATATTAAAGTTAAGTTCTTCAAAGTTTTATTGGGTCAAATATATTTAAAAAAAATAAACTATAGGTGTTCAACCAATAGCTCTAGGTAAGTTTGTTCACAAGTACAAAATACAATTCCATACAAATTTTCACTGCAATATTATAAATTTATCCTATAAAAGTTTAGGTTTTGTTATGAGAAATTCTTGTAAATTTAAGGGGAGAGGATGGTATTTTTTGGTGGGGAAAAAAAAATCGGATGTTGACTCGCCATTTTTAAACTTCCTGCGTTATGGATTTTTAAATCACTCGCGCACTTTTATTGTTGTTTCCGGTAAATTAAATTTTCAAAAGAAATTTTTTTTTCTTTAAAATACCCTTTGATACATGTGGAATGCATTGCATAACATTTTGTGGGTATTTGTGCTCTTATCGGATGTTGAGACGTCATTTTTAAACTTCCTGCGCTATGGATTTTTAAATCACACGCCCGCTTTAACGGTTTCCAGTAACTTCATTTTTTTTGCTACATTGCCAGACAAAAATGGATATAATTTCTGAACTATTAAAGATACATGCATGAAATTTAGACTATTAGGAAACTTTTCTCTGTAACAGAATTTTGTTAATTGATTTCATTTAAAAAATACGTCCGTTTGTTTGCAAGAAAGGAAATCAGAAAATTGTTATTAAATTTTAATTGTTTATTTTACAAACGTAGGGACTAATATCAAATTCTGTTTCAGACAGTTTGTAGAACATGCTTTTGCAAATACATTGCAAAAACTGTTTGAATCTATCTTTAAAAACAGTTTAGATATATCGGTTTTAGTACAATCCTGCATTGGGTACATTTTTTTAAATTTGAGCACCTAAACATTTTTTTTTTTCAAAATATTTTTATTTGGTTGAGTTGACACAGCTATGAGCGCCCTACATACAAAATATTAATATTTTACACCGAATCGGAAAAATTTTTTTGAAAAATACCTTAAAGTCAAAACTATAATAATTTTGTGTAATTCTATTGTTCGATCTAAATTAGAGTATGCTGCGGTTATCTGTAACACAGTTACTAACAAGTATATTCTGTTACTAGAAAAAATCAAAAATAAATTTCTAAAATGGTTATATTATAGACTTTATAATAATTATCTTACTTATGAGAGTTATGCTACAATGCTTCAATATTTCGATTTTACTAGTTTGCAAATTAGACGAAATTGTCAATCTTTAAACTTTCTTTATAAAATTATTAATAATAAGTTGGACTGTGTTGGTTTATTTTATTATATGCACCTAAGCTTAATACAAAATTCCGAAATTTATTTTCATACCAAGGGCAAATAAAAATTCCCCAGTTTTTCAAATGTTACAATTATACGATAAATCAAATCCTCATCGAAATGTTGATATTTTCAATATCAATTTTTCTAAATACAGAATTATTTGTTAACATAGTTTACAAAATATTGTTGTTAGTTAATTTCAAGCTACTTTCATATCTTATTTAAATTTCTTTTTTTTTTTTCCTTTCTCTTATTTCTATTTTGTTTCAGTTTTTAATAAGAGTATGTTGCCTTTTTCTTGTTAATGTTTTATAAATTAGTTTGTCAGTCTTGAACATTGTAATTGGGCTTTGCCTGTTATGTTCAACAACAAATAAAATAAATAAAATATCTTAAAAACCGTTTGAGTTATCAGAGAAACCGTTTTAACAAACAAAAGTTAGAGGCGCAATTTCGTATTTCTAATAACCTTCAATGGTAATAGTTTTACTAAATCTGAAAATACTATAGGCCTATAATTGCAAAATTTTAAAGTTACAGATTTGCTCTTTGATGAGGAAAAAATAATGAATTTCACCAATTTTACAATACTTAATAGTGCATTATGCAACGAGCCTATAATGATAGTAATTAAGACGCAAGTATGATTGTTTATGAAACGAACGCAAGCGAGTTTCATAATTTTCATACGAGCGCCTTAATTACCATTATAGGCAAATTTCATACGACTTTTTATGCTCGACCATATTTCTAACTTTAAATTATTCAGAAGTATACATTTTATTTGTCTCACAGGAGATCGGAAGTGACCTTGTTCATAGCTCTTGAATTATGAGATGTGCGCAGACGCGAAAGTGTTGATTTTTTCCGAGGAACAATAATGTCATTGACCTAGTTGTAATGCTGCAGAGAATGTATAACCTGGAAATTGATTTAGAATTGAAAAACGAGATGACAAATTGAATTTATTTGAATATTATTTACAATTAACGCTAATTATTATAGTAACAGAACATAACCTTCTGCGACAGTACTGGATTTCCAGCCTCCGTGACGTTTCCCTCGTCTTTCGATTGTATATCCGAGAATAATCGAAAACCTGAACTTTAATGAATAGGTGTACTTTAATGAGGTGCATTGAAAGGCTGCTACCAGGTGTATAATTACTACATTTCGGCATGGTCGAGCACAATAGTACATTATGCAACGAGCCTATAAAGAAGGTAATTAAGAAGCGAGTATGGATATTTATGAAACGAGCGCAAGCGAGTTTCATAATTTTCATACGAGCTTCTTAATTACCATTATAGGCGAGTTTCATACGACTTTTTATGCTCGACCATGTTTCTAACTTGATGTTATTAATTTTCTTTGTGTCTGACCTTGACCAATGTCCCGTATGTTGTGAGATGTGCGCAGACGCGAAAGTATTGATTTTTTCCGAGGAACAGATGTTCACATTGACCTTGCTAGGCCATAAGAACCTACAGAGATAACATTGAAATTAAATTAGACATTGAAAAACGAGATGATAAATTGAATTTATTTGAATATTATTTACAATTAACGCTAATTATTATAGTAACAGAACATAACCTTCTGCGACAGTATTGGATTTCTAGCCTCCGTGACTTTTCGCTAATTCTCTTTCGATTGCATATCCGAGAATAATCGATACTTGCGGTTTTATAACGGTAGAAAGCTGACCTGTCATTGGCTGAACAGTTGTAACCTGAGTCGTCATTGGCTGAAAGACCTGACCTTTAATGAGTATGTGTACTTTAATGAGGTGCATTAAAGGTCTGCTACCAGGTGTATAATTACTACATTTCGGCATGGTCGAGCATAAAAGTACTTAAAGGTGTATGTCCCCCCTTAAGGAAAAAAAGACGCTCACAATGTATTATTCTTAAAAATTAGTATTTAACGTTAAAAATGTTAAAATAGCACGGAAATCATAAATCTACAGAGCCTCACCAGACTCTGATAATACGAATTTCTAATGCCTGAGAGTTGTAGACCTACAGAACAACTGTAGCAATTGAAACAGAATATTAAATACACAGGCGAAGAAGCCTTGGTTTACGTACGTTTCACGTGCCGTAGGAGGGAAATGGGACGCCGGTGGAAACAAAATACATCCGATGGCGTGCTGAGCAGTATTTCACTATCAAGTACAGCGTGGTTGGTACTACTGAGTGTAAGACGCGATCTGCGGACTTGCTGGATACGCCAGCCATGTCGCTCCACAAAGGAAGCGCGTATCCACGCCTATTTACAAATAGCGCAGCTATGACCGAATAATTTTCCATATATTCGTGCTGTAAGCCCTTTGCCTTTGAAACTACAGAACGATCATACTGTATTTTTTTTTACTTTCAAGTTGAAAACAAACAATTCTGTGAAAGGTTTAGAATTTGTATAATTTTAGGATAAATAAAACAGGTAAAATAAACAGAAATAATTAGCACAGCGACACCCCCTACAGAGCAAAACACATTCAGCAAGCTGCATTCTCTTTCCATTAAAGTCCTCATAACAACCGATTGTGAAACACAAAGAAATTAATTTCCCTCTCCGAATTCAGAATGGAGATCCCGCGTCCACACACGTTTGTGGAAAGTTAAGTATGTTATCTTTTTAAACTTTGTGCACGCTTGTAAAGCGGAAATATTTTAACTTTCTCCCTAACGTAGGTTCAACACAAAACAGAGAGAATAATACATTCTGGCGCATGTCATTGGATTGTCCACCTTTGTGTAATAACGATTAGCATGTATATAAAACGAGTGGGCCAGGGTTCAATTCCTAGTTATGATAAATCACGTGTTTTTTTCGAGGTTCCCCTCAACCAATTAAAGCTAAATTGTTGGGTAAATTTAGTGTTGGAACTCGGAATCATTTCACCATCATAAGTCTAACTACACTTCCAGCCTATCATCATCATCATTATCATCATCTCTTTTTTCCTTTTACATATTTCCGATGTAGAGTCGGCTACGTGCGGCCACCGAAGCCTGGTCCCGTGGTATGTGGTCGCAAGTTGCTGGTGGTAGTGCTCTGTACCGTACGTGCTATTCCATCTCAAATCGACCGAAATAGAGAGAAAATTGACCTTGCAATTTTTAAATGCAATGAAACTTTTTTTGTACGTAGAGAACTATAATACAATGCTTTGTGCAAAGTTTTAGGCATCAGAACTTCATAGTGTTCAAATTAAAAATATTTAAATTTATCGTATTTTCATAAAATTAGCAACTTTAAATTGTTGTGGCTCCGAAACCCTTTCACCTAATGATCAAAATCATGGTTTATTTTGATGCTGAGAAATAAAAGTTTATATTGACATGTAAATAGTTTTTCTTACTTTTTATGGAAATGGAGAAATTTAGATTTTTCTTCATTAAGGCGCCTTTGACCACGAAAAAAATATTTTTAAAATATATGGTTAGATTCCGCATTGAAAGTACAAATAAACACATATTTTTTACTGGTGTACCGTTTATAAGAAAATATTGAAAATATCAAAAAAAGAAAATAAATAGTACGTGCGTGAACTAATCAGCTGACTGTGAGACGGGAGCTAGCCGAGACAAGCAAGGCCAGGAGACAAACACGTGATGTTTCGTCTAGCAGTCATGGCTGTGCTAGCTTTATCACAGGTTTTCATAAACACAGGAGTAAAATGACGCCCAACGCTCCCTTATCTTCAGCTCTCGGCCAGTGCTTACGGTACTGTGTCGTTCAAGAATAGGCGTGTGAAAATAATTTATTTAACACCCTCGAAACTTATTGCCGAGCCACTAAGCAAGCAATGCCCAAGTCCCTCTTAATAATGCAAGGTTTTTTCTCAATATTTTTTACATTTTTACAAATGGGAAAAAAGTCTGAAAGTAAGTAAAATCAGATTATCTGTCTCTCTGTGTACAATAAAAATAAGGATTACTTCTTAAAATAACCTACCAAATGTCGGCTTCAAAATGAGCTCTCGTTCAATGTTCTGCAGTAAATGGTTCTAGAGTTCTGAGCGCTGAAAGAGGCTTGTTTTTTACAAAATATGATAAATTTGACTTTCCATAGTATATTTTTGAAAATACACTGTCCTCAGCACCTTGTATAAATAGGGAAAAATTAGAGTATTAAAAAATGCGAGGTTTTTTACTGATCGATTTCATAATATGGAATAGCCCGTACGCTCTCCCCCTTGGCTTCATAGTACCTCGGGGAGCAGCCTCCAGGAAAATCTGTACGTAGGGGTGCTTAGGATATGCAGATCATTCCATTCCGTGCAGTACAATGGGCCCATCAAAGCGGCCTAAGTGCGAGGGCAGTCACCATCCCATGCCCCTCCCATCAAGGGGACTAATAGACGGATGTCAATGGATCGGCTTAGCTTTTATTGATTTCTAACCAGCTATGAATTACGTTGTTCACATTTATGTCTTATTATTGTAGATCTGAAGGTGGCAAATATTGCCGAAAACATTAATCTTTCAAATGTACTATAATCTATACTAATAATAAATCTGTAGCCGAAATTTTTCTGGTAATTTTCGATTTTCCGAAAATAATTGGTCCTAACATATATAATTAACCACCCTGAAACCGAAAATTGCTTTTTTGAAATTTTTTGTTTGTCTGTCTGTCTGTATGTTTGTTACATTTTCACGCGATAATGGCTGAACCGATTTCGATGAAAATTGGAATATAAATTAAGTTCGTTGTAACTTAGATTATAGGCTATATGGCATTCAAAATACGTTATTTAAAAGGGGGGTTATAAGGGGGCCTGAATTAAATAAATCGAAACATCTCGCTTATTATTGATTTTTTATAAGTTTTATCTCTGCAAAATTTTGATAGGACTGATATTTAATGAGATAAATTAGTTTTAAAATTAAAATAACGCCATCTAAGGCGGTGCATTGAAATAAAAAACAAATGACTTCGTCTATAAGGGGTCTTGGACACAACAATCGAAAGCTATGAAACATAGCCTACAGACAATGTTTATGTGTTTGTATGAAATAATATGGTAATATCGGAAGCTAAATTAACCGATTTGTATAATTAATTATTATTTCACCATTGGAAAGTGTAGTTTCTCTGGATGGACATAATGCTATAATGTTATTACAGTAACTTGTGAGTGAATTGAGGACAGGTAAGAATAAAATAGCTTCTTATTCACAGAAAACTTGATAAGTTATTCTGTATATTCATTTCCTATATTTCTTAAAATAATGTTTATGAACATTTTCATTTTTATCTCAGAGAATTCACGAACAACGAGAGTGTATTGGTTTAGTATACAGTAATAGTACGTTAGCTTAGCAATCCATTATTTTATAATTCAAATTTTAACTATGCTCAATTGAATCGTGTTAAAATACATAAAATACATATTCAATAAATGCAATGCTAAAAAATTGGGTAATGAGCCAAGCAGATTATGTTGCGCTGTTCTAAAAGTTGTTCCTCCTGAGATTCAAGAGCTCCCACAGCAAATTAAAAACTTTCTAAATCGAGTACATCCGTTATCAATACACTTTTTCATAATATAATATAATATAATATAAACATAATAATAAATCTTTACCAAAATTTTTCTGTTAATTTTCGCTTTTCCAAAAATAATTGGTAATAACAATTAAGAAATATGTTAAAGGAATTGTCTTTGCGCCAAATGAGAGGTCTCTGGATCAAAATGATCGCATTTTAATATTTTAAATACAATTTAAATTAAGTAACATATTAAACGATTTATCCTTCTATCAAACACGAATGTTCCCTGGATCAAACGTCCTATTTTAATTATGTAATTACTTTATATTTATTTCTAACGGGTGCAGCGGAGCGCACGGGTACGGCTAGTATTTAATAACTACATTGTACTTGAGAAGCATATACACGGCTATTACACAAACTATTAATAAAAAATGCTGAATTTAGTTTCGAGGTAATTTCTTTGAAATGGTTTTTCCAATTTACACATTATCGATTTGTAAGCCAAGCAATTTAGTTGTTGTTGTTTCTATTACGGAGCTGTTGTTAATTATTGCGCTTGAAATTCGCGAGGTTGAATTTGGACAGGATTTAAATTGGATTACGTTTTTTTAATTGTTTATTTTACAACGTATTTTCAACTACTAATGTTATATAGCGTCTGAATGAGATGAAAGTGATAATTCCAGCGAAATATTCCAGGGCCCAACGCCGAAAGTTACCCAGCATTTGCTCTGGATTATGTCAGTTTTGTGACAACTTAATACCAATTTATTGGCTGAGAACAAATCACATATTTTGAAGAGAATTATCTCTATTGAAGATTGGAATGTGTTGGAGTTATTCCTACACAAAATAAATAAAATTGAGACAAAATGAAAATAAAAAAAGACAGAAGAAAAACGAGATGGAAAAAAAGTAAAAGAAGAAAAAGGACTTCAAATCGACTTGGAAGGTTAAGGGAAGAGGATGATATTTTTTTGGTGAAAATTAGTAAATTAAAAAAAAAAATTCTTTAAAATACTCTGTGGTATGTGTGGAATACATAGCATAACATTTTGTTGGTATTTGTACCCTTATCGGATGTTGAGTCGCCATTTTTAAACTTCCTGCGTTATGGATTTTTAAATCACTCGCCCACTTTTATTGTTGTTTCCGATAAATTAAATTTTCAAAAAAAAATTTTTTTTCTTTAAAATACCCTTTGATATGTGTGGAATGCATAGCATAACATTTTGTTGGTATTTGTGCCCTTATCGGATGTTGAGTCGCCATTTTTAAACTTCCTGCGTTATGGATTTTTAAATCACTCGCCCACTTTTATTGTTGTTTCCGATAAATTAAATTTAAAAAAAAAAAAATTTTTCTTTAAAATACCCTTTGATATGTGTGGAATGCATAGCATAACATTTTGTTGGTATTTGTGTCCTTATCGGATGTTGAGTCGCCATTTTTAAACTTCCTGCGTCAGCCTATGGATTTTTAAATCACACGCCCACTTTTATCGGTTTCCAGTAACTTCATTTTTTTTTTTGCTACATGCCAGACAAAAATGGATATAATTTCTGAACTATTAAAGATACATGCATGAAATTTAGAACACACATTCTTTAGACTATTAGGAAACTTTTTTCTGTAACAAAATTTTGTTAGTTGATTCGTTTTAAAAATACGTCCGTTTGTTTGCAAGAAAGAAAATCAGAAAATTGTTATTAAAATTTAATTTTTTATTTTACAAACGTAGGGACTAATATCAAAATTCTGTTATAGACAGTTTGTAGAACATGCTTTTGCAAATACATATCAAAAAACTGTTTGAATCTGTCTTTAAAAATTGTTTAGATATATCGGTTTTAGTACAATCCTGAATTGGGTGTATTTTTTCAAATTTGGGCCCCCCAATATTTTTTTTTTCAAAATTTTTTTATTTGGTTGAGTTGCCACAGCTATGCGCTCTCTACATACAAAACATTAATATTTTACACCAAATAGGAAAAAGTTAAAAAAAATACTATCCTCTCCCCTTAATTTTCATTAAGATCTGCTTTAAATTAATTATAAACGCTTAATTTTTTGTTATACATTCTTTCATTCTTTAAAAGGAAGAGAACAGGGCAATAAATCCACTTGTAAAGTTAAATTTTCACTTAATATCTATAAGAAATTAATTACAACACGATTTTTTTGTTGTTGTATAGTATTAAATCCTTTCTATCTAACATAATTGACTTAGCACAGTATAAAGCCTTGAAGATTTTGTATTGCAGGTAAATAATTAATTAACGTTCTTCTGTGTTAATACGCGGAGTAATATACATAGAAGTCTGAAGTCTTCAGCGTCTCTACAGATTAAAGTTGAAACACGCAACTTAATGTGTAATTCACATAATATTAGAAA
Organism: Periplaneta americana; assembly: GCF_040183065.1. NCBI lineage: Eukaryota > Metazoa > Arthropoda > Insecta > Blattodea > Blattidae > Periplaneta > Periplaneta americana. The sequence goes on from NC_091130.1 coordinate 16,979,556, forward strand.
ACAGATAATCAATTTGTGACTTTACAACACTAACCAATTCAGCTTGAGCTTCAAAGAGGGAGTATGCTAGACTATGCACTAAGATTGCTTGCTGGAATGTTTCAAGCAGTAAACGGGCGTATACCACGGTTAATAAGGGTAGTATGTCAAAGACGTTACACGTCTCAAAGAGTAGTTGTACATAATTCCTCAGAATACATCAGTAATACTTCAAAGTGTCATAATGTAGCGTCGTATGCTTATAGCTTGATGTGATTTCCACTGGTGAAGTGGTAAACGTCCGTTCTGTTGCCAATTTCTTTCCACTGGCGATGTTTTTGCAACTGCGGCGTAATTCGATTTCTGAACTCAGCGACATTTGCAAGTAAAGCTGGTACGTACACTCAATTTTAACAAATCTCCATTAAAGAATCCAGAGAAAGATGTAAGAACCAATGAACCAAGTGGCCAAAATATTGACGTACCTCGACCAATCCACCGACGTGGAAAAGTAAAATACTTTCGAACTTCTATATCTCTGCTATGAAGATGTTGAACATATTCTAGAAATTTATTTTGTCTACATCTCCCACGCCAAAGAAATCAAAACAAGGAACTGTTGCAGGCCCTACATCTGAATCTTGGCTGATATTCACAGATCTAAACGATTACAAAAAATAAATATATTTAATGAAGGGCACGTCTGGACGGGCATTTGCACTGTATTTTTTATTATTTAAATAGATTCTCTAATCCTCATTTAGACAAGAAAAGTATATGGTTCCACAAAAGCATCAATTTACTACAATACATCTTTATATTCTTCATCTTATACAGTTTCAATTGCTAGAAATTGGAACTCGCTTCCGAGTGACGTAAGGGGTTGATGGACAATAACTTCATTTAGGTCAAAATTACATAAATTCTCACTTAACAGAATAAATACTGATTAATATTTGTTAGCTATAATGAAACTAACATCTGTCCAGTCTTATTACCTATAATTAATTTCTCTAAATAGAATATAAAACCCCTAATGGCAAAATTTCATTACATTAATATTCTCATTATATAAATATATTTTAGATTTATTTTTTTCTCCCTATAACATAGTTCTAGTAAACTTTTATTAAATTAATTTTCATCATATTACTGGCTATCTCAACTTAATTATAATTTATTGAATTAAATTACCTCATAAATTATTTATCTTATAGGTTTATCTAAATTAAAAAAAAAACATGTACTAGTCGTTAAAACTTAACTGAAGAATATTGCTGGAGAATCTTTTAAGTATAGTGTAAATATTCGTAATTTACATATGTATTGCATTGATTAAGGCTGGTTAAGAGGAAGAGAAGGCCTTATGGCCTTAACCCTGCCAGCGAAAATAAAACATTCTATTCTCTTGAATTTATTGCAAAAGAAATAAATTGCTTTCATCATTAATAAGATTTTTCACAGCAAATACTTTTAAAGCGGTTTAAATCCATTGTCAATGTTGCGAAATTTACGTTAAGGGACAAAAAGAAATCAATCAATAGAGTAACCCATACTGAAAAAGAAAAACGTAAGTACCGCCAAACTTTCTCCTGCAACAAGCTCATGGGCACTGTCTTTTGGGACAGAAAATCAGTACCGTTGGTGGATTTCATGAAAAGGGGCATCACAATCAATGCATCAAGAGGTTAAGAAGGACTAATGAGTATTCAGTTATGGCTCAAATCACAGAAGTCCGAAACAAGGATATCCTAAAATTTGTGAAACGCAGAAAGAAATGTCTCAATTTGGCCGGAAACTATGTTGAAAAGTAGTTCTATGTTGTGTATAATAAAATGTCTGTAATTATACGAATATTTTAAGTGAGCTAACAGAAGTTACAAGCCATCGGCGTAACTCAGGCGGTAGCGCGTTTGCCTGTTGATCCGGAGTTGCGCTCTCGCGTTGGTTCAATTCCCGCTTAAGTTGATTGGGTAGTTTTTTTTTTTCCCAGGTTTTCCCCAACCATAAGGCAAATGTTACGTACATCTATGGCGAATCTTCGCTTCATCTTGTCAAATACTACTTCGCTATCACATTGACTCCAAGTAACCAACCACTAGTTGATACAGCGTCGTTAATTAACATAGTAAAAAAAGCAGAAGTTACTTTCTGAATAGCGTTCGTTTATTATCGAAATAAATGCAGTGTACATATTTTGTATTTTCACGCTCGCATGTAAGCAGCTGCCGCGACAGATCTACATCCGCTAGCGTGGAAAGATAAAATGAATGCATTATATTGGTAATAGATTTGCGGAAGTAAGTAATATTCGATCTGATACTGTGAATTGAGCCTGACGTAGCTCAGTGGTTAGAGCACCCAATGCGTAGAACTGGAGATCTCGGGTTCGACGTCCGGCGCCGGAGAGAATTTTTCTCTGTTAATAACAAATAGTAATCATAACAGATAATTCTGTAGGACCAGAAAAATTAATCTTTACGTAGATTATTCGCCTAGCAGTGCATATATACTGTGGAGTCCCGGCCACCAAGTCACTGAAATGAGTGCGCTCCTTGTGTGATGACTTAATATACAGGGTGATTCACGAGAATTTACCGCCACTTACGGAGTTTATTCCCGAAGATATTTTGAGCAAAAAAAATGTCATATAAACATGTCTCCTAAATTCAATATTTTCAGACTTACATTAATTTGAAGTTGTTTGTAAAATACCGTTATTCTTTGGCGGGAAAACGAATATTCCAGATAAAGAATTCAGAAATATAATTTATTTAATTAGCTAGTTTTCTGAAGCTAAAAGTAAATTTTGAATTCCATAGTTGCTTCATACAAATTTATTTTTGTTTCAATTTTTAACTACAAAATTTCGTTTTTCTTACGCATTTATCACAACAATAGTTACAAGTCACTCCACTCTTGTAATTTCTTCAAGATTGTACATTAGGACGCATAATTAAACTGCAAAGAATTAAGTTCCAAAGTCGTATGATTTTTAACAGTTTTTGTAATAAATAATATAATTTTTATTTAAAAATTGAAAAACAACTCAAGTAACAACTCATTTTAGCTTCAGAACACTAGTCAATTAAAGAAATAATACTTTTGAATAGTTCATTGTCTATTTTTAATATTCTTTTAACCTTAAAACTAAAGAATAAAGTATTTTACTAACATTTAAATTACTCTAACTCTGAAAATATTGAGATTAGAACACATATTTATCTGACATCTTTCGCTCAGAATGTCTTTGGAAATAAGCTCCGTAAGTGACGGTAAATCCTCGTGAATCACCCTGTATATGGACTAAGGCCACTAAGGGAAAGTACCGAAGCAGAAAGATTCGATCCAGTGCTGTGGATTGAGCCTCGACATAGCTCAGTGACTAGAGCACCCAGTATGTAGAACTGGAGTTCCCGGGTTCGATCCCCGGCGCCGGAGCGAATTGTTTTCCATTAGTAACCAATGATAACCATTTCTGAAGGACCAATCTTTACGTGGAAGTAAGAAAACAAGGAAAATGTATCGTCACGGCGAGAGAGTTCATTCACTTATCTAGGCAATGTTGTGTCAATTTATCCATTGTCTGGTCGCTATGCAACAACTTCATCGAGCATTGTCCTATGTTAGTACTGCGTGTTCAGTTCAAAGTGTGTCATGGCTCGCTGTATGCCGTCATGTGGCTAGCCGTTGAGCCTAGGAATTCAATCTTCCTACACTTCCACAGAGGCGTATTACTTATGTGCCAGAGGAGTTGCCTAGCAAGTACGGCGTTCATTCTGAAGAGTACTTACCGATACGTACGGTAACGCCTGTAGTGGCAGAAATGTGAACTGTTTGGAAACACGTACTGAGGTGAGTTTTTTTTCTTCCTGTCGGGATATGTGGAGAGGGTTAAGACGATTTCTTACGTATTTGTTGACATTAACTTGGACGGTCAACATGGACACGGAGCATTTGATTTGTGTTGTGGAATGTTGCCGTACGTAACCGATGATAACAAATACGACTTGCCCGCGCAAAACACAGTTCGAAAGAGATTATGGTAGCACACAGACTTTACAGACCGCCATCTGTTGCTACGACGTTCAAGTTATACCGTACAGGTTCTCAAGTTCAGATTGAACGCCTTGATTAATAGGCAACTTCTCTGACATAAAAGCTGAAACTCGCTTCAAATCGCTGACTCACAACAGTGACGTTATGACACACTTTGAAATGAACACCCAGTAGAGTTCGCTACAATATTAACGTGAACGCCATGGCCAATAAAGTTAGTCATAGAGAACTCGTCGCAAATCTTTTTGTCCAAAAAATTCTCACAGTGTTCCCCGAGAATCGATAAATATAATATAAAACTGTCAAACAACTCCAAGTTCAGTGAGGAAGCTAAAATTATAGAGCCTGTGCTGCAATAAATACATAAATTATTTCCATTCTTCCTGCATTGTGTTTTTAAATATTCAATATAGCGCATGATTACATTTACTTGAAGTGCAATACATTTTGTATTAATTTATCGCATGATCATAAACGCGCCAAACGCTTATGTGCATTTTAAATGTATAATGGAAACCAATATGTATTAAACAGCCTGGGATTCGGTCCATGGCTGCTATTTACATATTCCGAATAGGCTTCCATATTCAACGTGCTTGTTTCCGCGGTAAATTATTCTGTTAATGCAGTGTTGAGCATTGTAAGTGCATCAACACATATGCCGAATAAATCAAATTTTTATACGTCCTTGCATCAGCTAATTGCACATGCTACGCATCTTTTCCGTGTTTTCGCATCAACAACTACCGGAAGTTTGATAAAAATTACCACGACCACAGATGATGTGTAATCTAGAGTATCTCACCAAGCACTTCTCGCAGTATTCTTTTAGTTCTAGAATTCATTCGCTATAGGATCCTGGATACATTACAGCCCACTTACTTGTTGTGCTCGCTCTGGTATTAGGAAAACTATAGGAAAATTAATGTAAAGAATATGTTGAAAATCGAAGCCACAAATATGTCCGCAAAAATTGATTGCTAGAACAGGAAAATCTTAAATCCGAAATTAAATACTCAGAAGTTAAAAGTGTGGAACACAAGAGCACAAAATCTCACTAGTAGCAATAACAGTAATGGTGGTATTAGTAGTAGTAGTAGTAGTAGTAGCAGCAGTAGTATTAGCAGCAGTAGTATTAGTAGCAGTAGTAGTAGTAGTAGCAGCAGCAGTAGTAGTAGTTGTGTAGTAGTAGTAGTAGCAGTAGCAGTAGTAGTAGCAGCAGTAGTAGTAGTAGTTGTTGTAGTAGTAGTAGTTGTTGTTTTAGTAGTAGCAATAGTAGTAGTAGTAGTAGTAGTAGCGGTGGTGGTAATAGTAGCATTATTAGTAGCAGTAGTAGTAGTAGTAGTAGTAGTAGTAGTAGTTGTTGTAGTAGTAGCAGTAGTAGTAGTAGTAGCAGTAGCAGCAGTAATAGTAGTAGTAGTTGTAGTAGTAGTAGTTGTTGTTGTAGTAGTAGCAGTAGTAGGCTAGTAGCAGTAGTAGTAGTAATAGTGGTGGTAATAGTAGCATTATTAGTAGCAGTAGCAGTAGTAGTTGTAGCACTAGTAGTAGTAGTATCAGCAGCAGTAGTAGTAGTTGTGGTAGTAGTAGTAGTAGTAGCAGTTGTAGTAGTAGTAGTAGTAGTAGCAGCAGCAGTAATAGTAGTTGTAGTAGTAGTAGTAGTTGTTGTAGTAGTAGCAGTAGTAGGCTAGTAGCAGTAGTAGTAGTAGTGGTGATAATAGGAGCATTATTAGTAGCAGTAGCAGTTGTAGTAGTAGTAGTAGTAGTATCAGCAGTAGTAGTAGTTGTTGTGGTAGTAGTAGTAGTATCAGTAGTAGTAGTTGTGGTAGTAGTAGTAGTTGTTGTAGTAGTAGCAGTAGTAGTAGTAGCAGCAGCAGTAATAGTAGTAGTAGTAGTAGTTGTTGTTGTAGTAGCAGTAGTAGGCTAGTAGCAGTAGTAGTAGTGGTAATTGTAGCAGTATTAGTAGCAGTAGCAGTAGTTATAGTAGTAGTAGTAGCAGTATCAATAGTAGTAATAGTAGCAGCAGTAGTAGTACTAGTAGTAGTAGCAGTAGCAGTAGTAGTAATAGTAGTAGTGGCAGTATCAATAGTAGTAATAGTAGCAGCAGTAGTAGTACTAGTAGTAGTAGTAGTAGCTTTATTTATCTGGCAGTTTTAAGGCCACAAAACTTTCTGTTCCACTCAACCATGATTTGAATCATATACATTAAAAACGTAAACAGAACATTTATTCACAGCGTTCTGCCCAACGGAAGGTCTTTCACTGTAAACCCAACTTCCTTTACTCTCTCCTATTTTCTGCCTTCCCTTGTCCCCTCATGAGTCATATATATATATATATATATATATATATATATATATATATATATATATATATATATATATATCTTAATGTAATGTCATGTATCGAATGATATCTTCTTCTGCCCCGAACTCTTCTCCCATTCACCATTCCTTCCAGTGCATCCTTCAGTAGCCAGTTTATTCTCAGACAGTGACCCAACCAACTACTTTTTCTTATCCTGATCAGTTCAGCATCATTCTTTCTTCACCCACTCTTTCCAACATAGTTTTATTTCTTATTCTCTCTGTCCACTTCGCACGTTCCATTCTTCTCCATATCCACATTTCATATTCTTCTATTCGCTTCTTTTCACTTCGTCGTAATGTCCATGTTTCTGCCCCATACAATGACACACACCATACAAAGCACTTCACTAGTCTCTTCCTTAGTTTTTATTCCAGAGGTCCGTACAAGATGGTCCTTTTTCTATCAAAAGCTTCCGTGGCCATTGCTATTCTCCTTTTGACTTCTTGGCACCAGTTCATGTTACTGCTTACAGTACACCCCAGGTATTTGAAACTATCCACTTGCTCTACGGCCTCATTTAGAATTCTCAACTTTACCTTCTATTTTTCTTCGTATTACCATGGTCTTCGTCTCATTTGCATTTATCTTCATCCCATCGTTTAGCTCCAGTAGCATATCTCTTAATATCATTTCCTCTTCTGCTAACAGAACCTTCAATGGTTACTATTGTAAAGTCACAAATTGATTATCTGTTTTCTAATATTTTGTGAATTACACATTACGTTGTCTGTTTCAACTTCAGTCTGTAGAAACGCTGAAGTCTTGAAGTTGAATGCAACTGTTTTAATAAAAATGAAACTGAATGAACAGAGCCTTCTTGACTAATAATCGTGATAGAGTTCAATGAAGATTGTATAGTTGGCACAACTGGTAACAAGAGAACGGGTTTAGGAATTCTCGTCACCGAAACTGTTGTTCATTGTACTATTTCGTCACTAATTAAATTTTCGCCAACGGGCTTGTAATCAGCGATTACATTTTCGTAGACGAGGTAGAGGCAGACAGTGTCCAATGTTTTCTCATGCCCTATAGTCTGCATGAAGACTAGAGAGAATCTTCCTGGAAACATTAACACAGTTAAGGCGTGGCATAGGCACCTGGACACATTCATGGGATAGTCTCATTCTTCCTCATACTGTCCTACAGTTATAGCGGAGTGAAGCAGAAAGGATACATCAGTATATTGAGCGATTAGAAGGAGAACATTTCCCTCCGCGTAAAAAAAGAAGTACGAAGATATGGATAAAAGGATTTATCCTGTTATTGAACGATACCCAGACTAGAGAGGAGAAGACGTGCTGGCCAATCTAAGAACCATCGGACATAATCTACCTGGAAATTTTGAAACATAAGTGACAAAATACTGTATACACTCTACTAAATTAATTTGTTATTGTATGTACGATGATTCACTTTCATTTCTACCAAATACGTGACAAAGGGAGCGGTGACTGAAAGGTCAAAATGAAGAAGAGCTCTGGTGACAAAAAAAGTCATGGAGACCAGAAAATCGGGTAACTAAAAAGCACTGACGGGGTGGTATAATGACTTGAGTTTCGGTGACGACAATTCCGGAAGTCCAAGACAACAGATCATCATAACACACTACTGCCATCTAGCGGAATATTTGTAATGATGAGATGGTAGAATAATACATTTTCAAGACAGTTTAGTATTTTTTAACTCAATGAATATTTTATCGTATTAGAGTATAATTTTACTTCTTCTAATCTTTGTATGCTTTCATCTAATCGTATAATAGTCAATAGTCGAGTTTTGATTTTTTCTAGATTTTTCTATTGAAACTACTATAGAAATTCAATGCTAAGATCACTATACAAAACGTCACAATAATCAAAGTAAAGCATCACCAGTGCCTGTACTAACAAGGGAAGGGTTTCGGCTCGAACAGGAATTTCGTATCCAAAATTATTATACAGGCCCATCTTTACATCTCTGTAAAGCTCCCAAAAGCATTCGCTTGTGTAATGTGTGGTTTGTCTGTCAGAGCACTGTACAAGTTGAGGGGTGGGGAGAGCACTGCACAAGTTAAGGGGATGGGACACCTTACCCGTAAGCCTAGCCTAGCCTAGAAGCTAGTGCGAGTGGTAAAATGTCTAAAGCCCATTTAAGAACATTTTTCTCCAACGTTCTGTCTGAAAATACTGCAACTAATCAAAAGTATATACTGTTGTGTGAGTCATTGAATGCGCACAAGGACGCAACCTTAATAGACTAAATGAATCATTTCAAGGCTAGGACATGGAATGTATGATCATTCCACCTAAAAAAAAAAAACTAAATATATCCAGCCTCTGAATATCTATTTCCTTAGACAATACAAAATATATGCTCGGAGGATAACAGATTGCATAAGGACTCTTGCTGAGAATCCAGAACTTAACTTAGGAAATCGAGTGTTTATAATGAAAATGCACTCTGTTATTCATATCCAGTTGTCTGCTCCAGTGTACCGCCCTATGCTTCAGTATTCCTGGCAGTCTGCTGGTTACGTGAATCCTGAACAAGTCTCGGACTTCAAAAATGTAATTCAGGTGGCATTTGATTTTTCAGCACTGGAGTGTGGTTCAGAAGATTGTTCAGGTGTTGCTTCTGCGTGTCGTGCTTATTGCTCTGCTCCATGCTGTTTCATGCATTTTATAGAGAATCCTCATATACATTTTTAAAGAAGTGTATTGACCAATACCAACCAAACGGAGAGTTACACAAATGAATGCTTTTACGGTCTTCATCACCATTGTGAGGTAAGCGTCTGTACAAATTTTTAACCAAAAATTTCTGTTCGAGCCGAAACCCTTCCCTTGTAAGTTAAACTACTATAATAGTTTCATTTTTTAACACAGTTAGATTATAAATGTTGTCAAAATGTTTAACAAGTTTTAACAATAAAATTAAGTAAAACATAAACTAGAAGAGACAATAATGGTTACTTCTTCCTTTCTCTTCTATTCCTTCTCATTTCTGAGCCTCGTATATACAGTAGTGTTGTGAAAAATTTAACGTGTAACACGGCATGGAGCAATGCTTTAATTATAGAGACCTGTTCTCGAGTCTGTGTCATATGAATAACGGCTTTGTGTGCTACATTTCCATATTAGAACATCATTATTGTTTTAATTATATTTATGCAATGCTGTGTATGAAGTTTTGAAATAGTAAATTCAGTTATGAAAGCCGCTTTCCCTCTGTCTAGACATCCATCACATGCCATAATATGAAAGCAAACAAGAGAACAACAGTAAAATATCCTTTTATAAATAAAGCACATAAAACAAACAAGATGAACTCTACACACATAGAAGAATTTAATTTATAAAGTTCTCACTAGCATCAAACAATATTTTGTAAATGTATTAATACATGAAGAGAAAAATATAAACAGCATTATAATATTTATTTTGTTAATGGTTTTGTGTGAAAAAAAATGCATGAAGGTTGGATAAAATTTCTGCGCGTTTGGGCTGAATTTCAAATAGGAAAGAGGAACTGAAGAGCTCCCTGGAGAAACGAGGTAACTCCAGTTTTACAAAGTTGTGGAAAACAACAAAAAAACATTACAAAAATTCAAATTTTAACAGAGCTTCTACCATTTTTCGGAGTATGTCCTAGGTACCTAGGAGTTTCCCTTCTTCACTCGCTCACTTATTATAATTTAGAGAGGTTAAATATGAAAAAATAATGGAGTTACTCCCTTTTTGGAGTGAAATTGAATACAAGTTGCCACATTGACTCATGTAGTAATTACCAAGATTATACACTTATTTACAACTTACAAATCGGTCTCTATCCTGAGCAAGATTAATCCAGTCCCATCATATCCTACCTCCTTCAATTACATTTTAATAATATCCTCCCATCTACGTCTCGACCTCCCCAAAGGTCCTTTTCCCTCCGGTCTCACAACTAACACTCCATATGCATTTCTGGATTCACCCAGATGTGCTACATGCCCTGCCCATCTCAAACGTGTGGATTTAATGTTCCTAATTATCTCAGGTGAAGAATACAATGCAGTTCTGCTTTGTGTAACTTTCTCCATTCCCCTGTAACACCATTCCCGTTAGCCTCAAATATTTTCCTAAGCACCTTATTCTCAAACAGTATTAACCTCTGTTTATCTCTCAAAGTTAGAGTCCAAGTTTCACAACCATTCAGAATCACCAGTAATATAACTGTTTTATAAATTATAACTTTCAACTTTTTTGGGAGCAGATTTGATTATAAAAGCTTCTCAACCGAATAACAACAGGCATTTCCAATATTTATCCTGCATTTAATTTCCTCCCGAGTGTCATTTATATTTGTTACTGTGGCTCTAAGATATTTGAAGTTTTCCACCTTTGCAAAGAATAAATTTTCAATTTATGCGTCGTATAGCGGGATACACGAGAATGGATCACATTAGAAATTTTGACATTATGAAAGAACTGCAGATTGAACCGATTACGGAATACCTACATAAATACAGACAAAACTGGAGATCACATGTCATCTGAATGCCTCGTTCTAGAATTCCACGCCAAATTTTAAATTACCATCCTGTGGGCAAGAGATCCTTGGGCAGACCGTTCAAGCGTTGGCAAGAGACCGTAACGGGCCACTAGGCCCAATACATGCAAGGATGATGATGATGAAATTTTTAATTTTTATATTTCTATTTGGTACTAAGTTCTAGTCACGAGACATAATAATGTACTTGTTTTTTTTTCTGGGTTTAATCTTATTCAGGCTTTTGTTGGTGTTTTGCAACAAGCTGCTTTTTACAGTGATGGGTTGTTGTCCCTTCGTCCAACACCCAAGCAGGAGGACCACTCCTTTTCGGCTGTCCGCGCCTGCTTATTCAATTCATACGCAGACACCCTCCCACCTCTGACCACTTCTTCATAATAACGTTTAAATAATTAATTCATTCGTTCATTTATGTATTCCATAGATCTTACATGACCAATGAAGCTTTAAGATGTAGTAGTAGTAGGTTTATTTTGCCTGACAGAGTTAAGGCCATGAGGCCTTCTCTTCCACTCAACCAGGTTTCAATAATATACATGAGATACAAATTTGATTAAAAACAACACAAAAGAAAATACCTTAGAAATTACATAAAATATAGCAGGAAATTACAATAGACAAAATCAGTTACAAAATATAAAATTACAAATGGTCAAGATCAGTTACATAATATAAAATTACAAATGGTCAAGATCAGTTACATAATATATAAAATAAAGTAGAAAATTACACATAATCAAAATCAGTTACATAACATAAGGGGAATACACACACACACAATTTATAAGACCTAAAATGCCCGTGACAAATTGGACGATTAATTTACTTGAGATATATTATTCAGTTAATATAATAATTGGAGAATACATATGGGTGACAAGACATAAATGTTGATTAGCAAAGTCCTACTAAATGGCATACAAACACAAATGATTAAGTAATATATGAAGATAATAAAAAAAGAAAAGAGAAAAAAAAAGAAGAAGAGAGAGGAGAAGAAAAAAAATAACTTGGTCATTTAAGACTATTTAGATGAGGAACAAGTCAAAATTTTACAATATTACAATTACAATTTACACAAATTTTTACAACTTTTACAATGTTTTACAATTTTTACAGTTTTACAGTTTTCTGATTTTCTACAATTTTTTTACAATTTCCTGCTATTTTTACAATATTTTGGCGAGATGTAGTGAGATGAGGTGAGGTGAGGTGAGGTCCGAGGATTCGCCAAAAGATTACCCGGCATTTGCCTTTTGGTTGAAGTATTAATGGTAAAGGAAATAAGTCTGACCAGAATTTAATATTCAGTCTCACTAGCCATAGAAGCAATACAACACTTGGAAGCAATGGCAGTAGCAAAACCCGTCCCGTGTGCCTGGCCGCTGGATTCTCGTCCACGCTTGTGCATCATTAGTTTCCATGGTGATGTGACTCGCAGACAATCACGGTGCGCCTATTGAACTTGCATCACTGTGCTCCTGACGTCGGAATTTCGATTCACACGCAGTCTGACCGCGATGTCTCTTTACAGATCGGTCTGCTTGACAAGCAGAGAAAACGCCTGGAATTGCAAGGTGGGATGTCAAGCGGAATGTCGATGACTCGACACTCCAGCCTCATTGAACCCGTCCCCTGCGAAATAAATGTCTATGTTGCAAGAAATGCCTGTGCGTACTGCAGTCTGCGTTTTAAAACCAGGCGCTCCTCAGTACTTGCAGTGCCGGATTTAGGCCTAGACCAGTGATGTCAAAGGAAGCGCATTTTTCTGACCTTGACGTCGTCCGAAGGCATCAAGCGCTAAGTATGGAAAGAGGAAGGGTTGTGTATATGAATAAGCAGCCTGTTGGATTAAGAAAACAGTGGTGCGCAGACTTCAAATGGAACGTGAAATTTTATGTCGTTATATTTATATGGCTTCTTTCTTTTTGATATTATCTATATTGTCTGTAAAACAAAAGTACTAATATCAATTTCTTAATATTGCAGTTGTGTTTTAAATGTTAATAACATAATAAAGAGTTAAGAAGGAATATTCACATAAATTCCATAGTAGTACAACTATACTGTACTTACTTACTTACAAATGGCTTTTAAGGAACCTGAAGGTTCATTGCCGCCCTCACATAAGCTCGCCATCGGTCCCTATCCTGCGCAAGATTAATCCAGTCTCTATCATCATATCCCACCTCCCTCAAATCCATTTTTGTTATTCTCCCATCTACGTCTCGGTCTCGCCAAAGATCTTTTTCCCTTCTGCCTCCCAACTAACACTCTATATGCATTTCTGGATTCGCCCATACGTGCTACATGCCCTGCCCATCTCAAACGTCTGGATTTAATGTTCCTAATTATGTCAGGTGAAGAATACAATGCGTGCAGTTCTGCGTTGTGTAACTTTCTCCATTCCCCTGTAACTTCATCCCGCTTAGCCCCAAATATTTTCCTAAGCACCTTATTCTCAAACACCCTATGTTCCTCTCTCAGAGTGAGAGTTTCACAACCATACAGAACAACCGTAATATAACTGTTTTATAAGTTCTAATTTTCAGATTTTTTGACAGCAGACTAGATGATAAAAGCTTCTCAACCGAATAATAACACGCATTTCCCACATTTATTCTGCGTTTAATTTCCTCCCGAGTGTCATTTATATTTGTTACTGTTGCTCCAAGATATTTGAATTTTTCCACTTCTTCGAAGGATAAATCTCCAATTTTTATATTTCCATTTCGTACAATATTCTGGTCACGAGACATAATCATATACTTTGTCATTATTGAGTGTAATTAGTCACCTGGTATATACCCATTTGCAGTGTGAATAAATACATACATCATTATTATTATTATTATTATTATTATTATTATTATTATTATTATTATTAATTGTATTTTTATTAATTGTGTTTATTATTGTCATTATTGAGTGTAATTAGTTACTACGTCACCTGGTATATACCCATTTGCAGTGTGAATAAATACACACATTATTATTATTATTATTATTATTATTATTAATTGTATTTTTTATCAATTGTGTTTATTATTAATTGTCATTAATGAGTGTAATTAGTTACTACGTCCACCGGGTATTTGCCCATTTGCAGTGTGAATAAATACATACAATACTGTACTAGTGGAAGTAAGAAAGTTCAAACTCCAGTACCCCTTGCTGTGGCGACTACTTCTCCGACACGACTGCTTCGCTGGTTGCCGCTTCAGTAAAGTGTGTAAATGCAGTTTTGCTTGCTCCAACCACAACTCCAACACATCCATTGTGGCGACAGCAATAATATTTGCCGTCAACTCCTCCTTAGTCCTCGCCGACGCATCGTACTCAGCGTTGTGCATATAGCGCCACAAAAAATTTCCTTTTATGTACAGGAGAGCGTAGAATGTATAGTGGGTTGTCTATTTAAAACAAATTTTCGTAGCATTCTGCACCTTGTAGCTATTACGGTTGTCATCTTCAGACGTGCATTCATTGTTAAATATAAATGACTTTCCTCAGTCCCAAGTATTGCGAAGTCTTCTGGTTAAATTTTTCTCCAATACATGGACATATTATTCAAATAAAAAAAATAGTTACAGACTTTGATGGTGGACACAAATTGAAGAGCTTATTTCCGAAACAACCGAAATCCATTAAATAAATAACTTCAGGTATCACGGATTTTTTATTTCCTATTTTTATTTCTAATGAGGACATTAGCAAAATTTGTCTAATGGTATTGAGGGATTCATTATCCATTTTACACAATCACTTGTATAATACTATGCATTTTTTTTTTACTTCATTTCATTACTCTTCAATGTATTTTCATCTCATGTTGCTCCGAAATCAAATTGTATTTTATTTTCAAATTTATCATTCTTCCGTATTCTCTCCGCAATCATGTTGTATTTTTAATTTAACCTCTGCTTTGTATTCTGGATCCTAGTGGTCAGCCGTAGATTTCGGCCAGATGTCCCAAATTGTGGAATTTGTTGTCTCATTTCAGATATGATTACGAACATAATGTAGTTTCACGCATTACTTCTATAAACAATGTGACAATGTGTTTAAAAAATCTCGCGTCATTGGAAATGGCGATAAGTATCTCATATAACGTGGAGTTACATCGTTTTGAAAATAAACTTGTTGACGTAATATTTTTGAGTGACGTTTATTAACATTTAAATGTTTCAAACACAACAATATACACCTACATTACCAATATATTGATTATCAATCAAGTTCACCAGTTATTACTGTATTTACTTACGTAAGGCTCTTAAATAACCCGTAGGTTCATTGCAGCACTCACATAAGCCCACCATCGGTCCCTATCCTGAGAAAAATTAATCCAGTCTCCATTATCACATCCCACCTCCCTCAAATCCATTTTTATATTATCCTCCCATCTACTTCTCGGTCTCGCCAAAGATCTTTTTCCCTTCTGCCTGCCAACTAACACTCTATATGCATTTCTGGATTCACCCATACGTGCTACATACCCTGTCCATCTCAAACGTCTGGATTTAATGTTCCTAATTATGTCAGGTGCAGAATACAATGCGTGTAGTTATACTTTTTGTAACTTTCTCCATTCTCCTGTAACTTCATTCCTCCTAGCCTCAAATATTTTCCTAAGCACCTTATTCTCGAACACTCTTACCCTATTTCTCTCTCAAAATGAGAAGTTTCACAACCATACAGAACAATCGGTAATACAACTGTTTTATAAATTCTAACTTTCAGTTCTTTGACAGCAGATTAGATGACAAAAGCTTCTCAACCGAATAATAACAAGCATTTCCCATATTTATTCTACGTTTAATTTCCTCCAGAGTGTTACTTATATTTTGTTACTGTTGCTCCAAGATACTTGAATTTTTCCACCTCTTCAAAGGATAAATTTTCAATTTTTATATATCCATTTCGTACAATGTTCTGCTCACGAGACAATCATATATACTTTGTCTTTTCGGGATTTACTTCCAATCTCTAATTTTTTCCCTACATTCTGTGGATTTTCTGTTAACATAAATTATTATTATTATTATTATTACTATTATTATTATTATTATTATTATTACAATTGTATTATTAATAAGTTTTATTGCATATCTTATTAAGTTTATTTAGAAACATCTTTCTCTCTTCCATCTTCTCCTGTTTAACTGGCTGGCCTAATTGTTCTTATTGGGGCTTGAAAAACGACCATATTTTACCCCTTATTCTGACATCCCTGAATATGTGCATTTACAGAACAGTTTGTTTGTAGTTATCTCAACAGATTTCAACTCTGAAATATTAAAATCCAGATTCAATTTAGTAATATGTTCCTAAGCTGAGAATTTCCATGTGTAGAGTTACACGTCCTTGCCTAGAACATTTACAGTGCCAACATTTCCAAAAAAAAATATTGTTATACCCAGTAGGCAAAAGAACATTTTTGGTTTTCCGCAGATTCTTTTCGATCCTTCCAAATGTGCAATCTAAAGGCAAGTAGGTCACAGAGAATGTTATGTTTACAGTAATGCCAATCTGATCAATATCTTTTCTAAGCATTGATAGCATTATTTAATTTTGTTATGGGCACTGCTTCCATCACAAAATAGTTTCAGTTAGTCATGGCCTTGATTTACCACTATAAAACACAAAACTAGTCCTCACCAGCTGTAAGAAGCAACGTTTCTGCGTCATATGACGTGACTTTCAGGGAGATAGCGAATTGGTCAAAAAGGATATAAGACACTTTAGAAATGGATACATTGGAGTTACGTTACTTTGAAAATAAATGTAGTTTTGAGATAGACCTATTTATTAAAATGAGATGAAAGACGTGTTGAGACTGAAGAATTTTGCTATTAAGAAGAAATCTCTAAACTATTTTATGAAAGAAAAATAAAAATTTTGCATTTACGTCACTTTGGAAATAAGATCTTAGATTATAAGAGTAGATAATAAAAAATATATTCTGAAAAAGAAAAGATATAAAACCATATTTATAAAATTACAAACTTTCTTAAGTTAAATTTATTTAAGCAGGGTACGAGTACAACTATGATTAGTTGATTTTAAGGCGGTTCTGAAATAGTATTTGCCAATAATGCAAATTCACCCCCTAAGTTCAATAGTCACTAATAATAAAGTGCTTACATATATTTTTTAAAATTTAAAACTGTTTGAATGAAATAAATTATGGTATTACCTTATTATATTTTTATAAATTCTACGATTATAGGTCTAAGATTCAATATGATACAAAATTACATAGACTATTACACTCTTACTACGTCATACTACTTTTGACCAATAAAACGGTACGAAAGGACGTATTTCAACCAATCATGGCTGCTTATCGCACAATTTTATCGCGTCCCTAGCATTTGTTTGATTTTATCGCGTCCCTAGCATTTGTTTAATTTTATCTTGTCCCTAGCATTTGTTTCTTTGTTTGCCAACATTTGAAACTGCGCTGGTCTGGACGTCAAAAAAAATATATATATATATATATATATATATATATATATATATATATAAAATTACAAACCACTCCAGTCGATGCACAGCAGTTTCAAATATGACTCGCATTGGCATTCAAGAACAAGAATTAATAAAAGTCACTGATCATACCTATGCATCTTCTGAAATCCGATTTACAAAGAAATGAAGAGCACCATTCGGAAATCCTGAATAAGTTGAATACACCATGTAGGCCTAAATCAACGAGTTCAATTCTATTACGCACACGTCCAATATAACATCAATTGAACCACCAACCACATTCAAATTTGAAAATTGTACATTCAATAATTATTCCTTTTAAAATTATTCCTGTTTATTTTCTATGTCATCGTCGTTAATTAAAACTTTTCTAACACTTGTGTATATTAGTTAGGTTATGTTATAGCTTCTGCTATATGATATTGTGGATAGTCACGTATCAGAGATTGTTTAATATTAAGATTTATTGAAAATCATCTGTCAAGTGACGTTGATTACTGGGATTCGAATAACTGAAGTGGAATGCAACTGTCTTAATAAAAATGAAACTGAATCAACAAAGCTTTCTTGACTAGTAACATTGCCATAGTGTATAGATCGAGAACTTCTCGACGAGAAGGCATTGCTCACTACTGCCATCTAGCATGCATCTAGCGTAATATTTGTAATGTTGAGATGGTACAATAATACATTTGAAGACAGTTGTATTTTCGTAAGTCAATTAATATTTTATTGTATTGGAGTACTTCGTTACTTCTAATCTTTATATACTTTCTTCTAATCGTGTAATAGTCAATTAAAT
Source organism: Periplaneta americana (assembly GCF_040183065.1). Classification (NCBI taxonomy): domain Eukaryota; kingdom Metazoa; phylum Arthropoda; class Insecta; order Blattodea; family Blattidae; genus Periplaneta; species Periplaneta americana. The sequence continues at coordinate 16,997,788 of NC_091130.1, forward strand.
CCCACTCCAGTTTTGATTTTCTCTAGATAAATCAAAACATCTAGTGAGATTACTGTTGATAAATCACAATAAATAATATATTAAAAATTATTATCTAATAAAAAAGTGCTTAAGTACATTTTTAAATTTAAAACTCTTTGAGCTAAATAGATGAAGATATTTCTTTATTAATTTGCTATAAATACTAGAGCAGATATTACTACTATGATTGAAGCCAGCGTTCGTTGAACACTTGTGTTCAAAGAAACGTTTGTGAATATATTATATGAAATTTGTGTGATTTTTTAGTATAAAATCTAGTAATATATTGATATAAATTTGATGTACTTTCAAGACTTTAAATTATTTAAACAATTTTTCAGTAAACATGGTATTTCGGGGTTCAGCGACGTAGCTCAGACGGTAGTGCGTTTGCCTCTCCATCTGGAGTTACACTCGGGAGCGCGTTCGATACCCGCTTGGCCTGATTACCTCCTTGGTTTTTTACGAGGTATTCCCCAATCGTAAAGCGAATCCTCGACTTCATCTCGCCAAATACCATCTCGCTATCACCAATTCGATGGACGCTAAATGATCCAGTACTTGTACATGGTCGTTAAATAAACAAGTAAAAAAATTGTATTTCATACATAGAAGCTGTCCACACCTGCGGAGTAACGGATAGCGCGTCTGGCCGCGAAACCAGGTGGCTCGGGTTCGAATCCCGGTCGGGGCAAGTTACCTGGTTGGGGTTTTTCCGGGGTTTTCCCTCAACCCAACACGAGCAAATGCTGGGTAACTTGCGGTGCTGGACCCCGGACTCATTTCATCGGCATTATCACCTTCATTTCATTCAGACGCTAAATAACCTAGATCAGTGGCGGCTCCTGTGTATTTCTTAAGAGGAGGAAAGAAGTTAACAGCACGAAATGACACTTTCTTGAATGAAACATGCTACGAACTAGCCTACATGCACACATGTAAGACCAGGTAGTGTTGGGGTTGGCCTTCCCTTCTGTATGGCAATAATCTGTTCTTGTAAACTGAGTTTCCTAAATTGTCCAAAATATATTATGTTTTCACTTCCATTCATTGTTGAATAATTGCGCAAACTAACAATTACAAGGAAATTCACAACCTCGTAGCATTTTTCGAGCACACTACAGCATCACACGTGTTGGAAGAGACTAGCTACTAACTCGTAACCGGAAACGTTTTACGGAAATGGAAATGGGAATGGGAAATAATCTGAGGAAAGCGAGAACACTGCACCCACCCACGTGGTCTGTGTTGCCACATGTACATTTTACAATTTCAGTATCACATGCTTTTGAAGAATGTCAGTTCTTGTAAAGTCATACTATCATTATTGTTCAAAGCTGCCGGTGGCCGATTATTTTTTTATGTTAAAAATGATGTAGTTTGGAGTACCTACTTTCAGTTTCAAATATATCTGTACAAAACTGACAACTTGGCTGTTGCCTTGTCTAGTAAACAATGAATAGAAGTGAATTTCAGGGGCCAGCTACGTAGAACTACTTCCTCTTTGTTTTACATAAACCCGACTTTAACTTTCAAATATCCACGAAAGTTTCAAACTATGAATAGTAGCCTATATAAAGTGCAATGAATAATATTTTTGATTTATAATTAGAAAAAAACTTTACATGGTGTTTTTCATAGCGTTGCGTTAAAACTGTTTTTGTTGTGTCTCCTCCTAGATGTGTTATAGTCTGGTTTAATGCAACATCGTTAGGTGGCAGCGGTAGCGAGCTTGCTGCACGACCAGTCGGTTTCTATTTCCCGCCCATGACTGATTCAGAGGAGGATCTCCTCCCTCTCCGTTCATTTACTTGCTTTAAAACTCTGATTCTTTCTCTGGCCGCTAGTGCGCTGTTGTCTATGTGTGTTAACTGCAGTAGAGGAGGAATGGAGTGCCTTTCCTCCACACAGACAATCTCGCATCTTTCTCACAGTTTTCTACAGCACATGAGCGCGCGTCGTTTAAAACTCGATCAACCGAGTTTTTCTTATAGCTGTGAACTTAAAAGTTATCGAATCTTCCTCGAATTTCAAGGCACATATTTTATTTGGTATTTACTTTCAAAAGAAGAAAATGTGAGGAGGACGTTCCTCCCTTCCCTCTCCCGAGGAACCGCCACTGACCTAGATGTTGATACAGCATCATAAAATAACCCCCAAAAAAATAAAAGTAAATACATAGAAACTGGTTCCTATTTTAAATACAGAACATCCTCGATGCTGTTATATTTGTTGTATGAACCAATTTCTGAATAGCGATAAAGATATCGCAAACAATGCTAATTAAAATAGCAGAGTAGTCGGTTTCTGACTGAGGTACTTGACGAGTTGAAGGTGAAGAGGGTCCTAGTGGCGAGTGGTGCTTCATTAAGGATTCTCCCAATTACTGGGGACTTTGAGCGGTCAGCCAGGAGGGCGAGTGTGTGAATAGGGCACGGGAATATCTAAATCGCGAGGCGGTTGGTTCTGTTTCCCTCCAGATGAAGATCGATCGCGTCCGCTGTCTGTTTATGTGTGTGTGGCCCCGCAGTCCGCTGCTGCTTCTTCTTCCAGCCCGCCCAGGGCGAACAAAAAGAACGCCGCGCCGCTTGTACAATCTGAATACGCAGAAAATAAAACCTTCCACAGCATCCTCCGTTCAGTTCCGCTATCGTTTGCCAGTCCTACATTAAGTTCGTGGCTACAAACCACCCAATACCAACACCATTACTATCACTACAACAATCGCAGCTACAACAACCATGACAACTTAAACAACTACTGTAAGAACTAAAACTACAATAGCTACTACAAGAATAACTAAAACAACCATTACACCTACAATTTCTATAAGAAATGAAGAGTCCACTGCAAGAATGATGGATGTCACTTTCTTGTCGAAAATGAACCCAGACTGTCAATGCATAGCTTAAGACGTATAGAATGTACATAGAGAGTTACATGGCATTAACACTGATAGTCATTGTCCAGTAATGATCGGAAAATCAGAGTTAAGCTTTGAGCGCTAAGCATTTCAAACTTTCAATTGCTTCTCCTGCAAAATATATTCCAAATGACATCCATTATTCTTGCAGTGGACTCTTCAAATACAACTACTAAAACAGCCATTATAACTGCAAAAGCTACTACAGTCACAACTACAACCACCATTACAATTCCAACTACTATTGAAATACATGTACAACAGCTACTGCAACTACAAATATAAAAACCATTACAACTACAATTTCTGTAAGAACTACAACTACTGCAATAATCATTGTAAATGCAAGAGCTACTACAGTCAGAACTACAACCACCATTATAATTTTAACTTCTATTGAAATGCACGTACAACAGCTACTGCAACTACAAATACAAAAACCACTACAACTACAATTTCTGTAAGAACTACAACTACTGCAACAATCATAAATGCAAGACCTACTACAGTCACAACCACAACCACCATTATAATTACAACTTCTATTGAAATACACGTACAACAGCTACTGCAACTACAAATACAACCATTACAACTGCAATTTCTATAAGAACTACAACTACCAAAACAACCATAACAACAAGAGCTACTACAGTCGCAATTACAACTACCTATTAAATTACATTTAGAATAGATACTGCAACTACAAATACAACAACAATTACAACCACAATTTCTATATGAACTACAACTACTAAACAACCATTATAATTGCAAGATCGATTATAGCCACAACTTCAACCACTATTACAATTACAACTACTATTAAATTAGTTACAACTGCAACTACAAATACAATAGCTACTGCAACTACAAATGCAACAACCATTACAACTACAATTACTATAATAACTACAACAAATACGATAACAATTACATCTAAATTAAACACAACTATGTAAATAACCATTACGCTACATTACAACACTACTATAATAACTACAACCACAACAATAAAAAGCATTACAATTACAAAAACAACTATAACTGTTACAATCATCATAACTACAACTGCTACAGAAACTACAACTATAACGGCTACAACAACTACAACAACCATTACATCTACAAAAACTGCAACTACGCGTACAACCATAACTAGGATAACCATAACAAATACAATTGATCAGAATGAGAAAAAGGAATTGGTTGGGTCACTAGCTGAGAAGAAACTGTCTACTAAAGAATGAACTGGAAGGAATGGTAAACGGGAGAAAAGTTCATTGCAGAAGAAGATATCAGTTGATAAACGACATTAAGATAATATATGTGTAGACAAAGAGAAAAATACTTTGGCATGTGAATTGTTGTATTAGTTATGGAGTAAACTTTAACTGCAAAAGTAACCCCATGGAAGAAACGCAAGCAACGAAAGGTGAAGCAACAAGATATAATAAAGAAAGAGAAGATGTAACGAGAGGCACACTTCAGCCACAATTGAAGGGTATTTTGGGAAAAACAATATGATTGTATTATGGGCATTCACTCGTCCACTGACAAGGGAGGTTGGTTCGTCAGAAAATACCCATCTATTGAAGAAGAATTTTGTTTATTCGGTCGTTGGTGTGCATCTTCTTTTGTTTCTTATGCGGTAATAATGATGATACAAAACTTCCGTGCTTCAGTATCACATTGGAAATTAATTCTACAGCACCCCCATTATAAATGTTATTGTCATTTTATTTTATATCTCCCCAAACGGACCAGACTGTATTTTCCATAGAGGCTAACATAACACAATATATAGTTGGCTACATAGAGCACCCATAAATAATGAACGAAGAACGAATTCCAAAATAGATATTGAATTATAACCCTGGAGGTAAAATACATGTGGGCCGACACGAAAGCCATGGTAAGCTGTAGATGGAACAGAGATCTCTCTTAATACCTGATATAAAAATGATGATAATGATGTGAAGTTTGACTGGAAGAGCCCCATGTCAGCGTAATTACTCTCCTCTTTATTAAGCACAACTTAAGTGAAGTGTGTAAATTTTCATAATCCTAAAATACTTTTACGAGAAGATATGGGTGTATATTAAATTTGGTACGTAGCTCAAGGCTAGTCAATAGATCCAGAAGTGGACTAGAGTGTACTTGTAGGCATTTAATTAAGGTACGAAGGCTTAAAAATTGCAACATAACAGTTGTTCAAAGCACTTTATTTGCTTTTAATTTTATGAACGATAAATTGAATTTTGAAGAACTTAGAGACAGAAAGATTCTATTTTACGACATTGGTACATTTTTGTATTTTACAGCCTCATCTTTCTGAACAGTCACTTTTATGTAGATCGAATTCTTTGCAGTAGTAATATTTTATTTAATGGCAAATATTAAAATATCTCTAGATGATCCATTGTAATGCTGTAAAATTTACATCAAATTACTTGAAGCAAGTAAAGCGATAGGTTTGGAAGTAAATCCCGAAAAGTCAAAGTATATGATTATGTCTCGTGGCGAGAACATTGTACGAAATAGAAATATAAAAATTGGAAATTTATCCTTCGAAGAGGTGGAAAAATTCAAATATCTTGAAGCAACAGTAATAAATATAAGTTAAATGACACTCGGGTGGAAATTAAACGTAGAATAAATATGGGAAATGTCTGTTATTAGGGCATATTGGGTTGTGAAGCTTTTGTCATCTAGTATGCTCTCAAAAAAGCTGAAAGTTAGAATTTATAAAACAGTTACATTACCGGTTGTTCTGTACGGTTTTGAAACTTGACTCTTATTTTGAGAGAGGAACAGCGATTAAGGATGTTTGAGAATACGGTTCTCAGGAAAATATTTAGGGCTAAGAGGGATGAAGTTACAGAAGAATGGAGAAAGTTACCACAACGCATTGTGTTATTCACCTGCCATAATTAGGAACATTAAATCCAGAGTTTGAGATGGGCAGGGCATGTAGCACGTATGAGCATATCCAGAAATGCATATAGAGTGTTAGTCTGGAGGCTGGAGGGGAAAAAAGATCTTTGGGGAGGCCGAGACGTAAATGGGAGGATAATATTAAAACGGATTTAAGGGAGGTGGGATATGATTGTAGAGTCTGGAATAATCTTGCTGAGGATAGGGACTGATGGCGGGCTTATGTGAGGGCGGCAATTAACCTCCGGGTTCCTTAAAAGTCATTTGTAAGTAAGTATGTATGGCTGTTAATAATTTTGTGAATTAGCAATTCAAATATTAGCATTTTGTAATGAATATATTGTGAATTTTATTAGTAACAACAATGTAATTTATTCGTCACAACAATAATTCCTTTCTACAATTCACCTTAAACGCTCTCGTCAACAATTGGATCTTCACTCAACACAGTATTCGTTATAGCACTCCACCGACGACAATGACAATTTACTTGGACTATTACGCACAACAATGAACTGTTAATCTTAACTAATATTTACAAAGCACTATTTACAAATCAGAACTACCAGTTCTCAGTTCACAGTTCTTCTATCTCAGTCACTCGAGTTCACAGAATCTCGAACCACAGACCTTCAGAGACAGTTCACTGTACTCGAACTCGGGTCCCTCCAACTGCGGTCCACTGCACTCGAACTCAGGTCCCTCCAACTGCGGTCCACTGCACTCGAACTCAGGCCTTCGGATGCTGACGCAGATGCGGACGCACACTCGAGTCGAACTCCGGCACACAAGACTGGCTTCCTTGCTCTGGCTTTCTCACTGACTGGCTGACTAATCAACTGAAAACTGCAAACTGCTGTCGTTCCTTCGCGTCCGTAATTTATAACCACAGCGACGTAGCCTCGAAGGTTCCACGCGTCTCTAGAGATGGCACTCCAGAAAAATCCCGAGCCCTCGCCTCTCTACCAGCACCAGATGCGCGCGCACTCTCTCTCCACTCTCTCGCCGCGTTGGCCCTTTTCCCCTCTCCGCCGTGCGCCATCCCAAAGTGCTCCGCGCGATCTTCTCTCTTGCGGGACGCTGGTCGTGAGTTCGAATCTCACGTCGCTGTCACAATATCCATGCGTTGACGTATAAATTTCGTTAACATATCGTACATTGCATTATCGACATCTCTACTCATAGATAGAGTTCGCTTTCTGTCGACTCTGAAAAAGAAAACCAAGGGGGTAAAAGGAATAATCCACCGATCAATCAATATGACGACGGATAAACGGGGTTATGTGGTGTGTTTAACGCACAAACTGTGAGTTATTTTTGTAGTAATGGATCTTAAGCTGTTTTTGCTTTGCGTAGCACTTTATTTTCTCATAAAAGTAATGCGCAGAATGTAGTCTGTAACAATACTTAAATGAGAATGTGCGTTTTAGATGTCTCTGATGCCGTATTCAGATAATGCCATAAATCCATAGTCTTCCAAACTGCGTCTCCCAAGCACCATATAACTTTTACTACTGTCTTTTATAGCAAAACAGTCGCTAGTGAAAGATAGTTACACATTTCTTTCTCCTCGGACTAGGCTGCAACTACAAAGTTCTCAAAATCATCTGTAAAACCAAAAGCTTGAATTTAGTAGCGTTCCAAAAAGAGAAAGTAGCTATTCTCTACAGCACAATGTAGCTGTACCTATTTGGTGTAAAATATTAATTTTTTGTATGTAGAGAGCTCATAGCTGTAGGAACTCAACCAAATATAAATATTTTGAAAAAAAAAACATTATTTGGGTGCACAAATTTGAAAAAAAAATATATACCCAATGCATGATTGTACTAAAACCGATATATCTAAACCGTTTTTAAAGATAGATTCAAACTTTATTTTGCAATGTATTTGCAACAGCATGTTCTACAAACTGTCTATAACAGAATTTTGATATTTGTCCCCACGTTTGTAAAATAAACGATTAAAATTTAATAATTTTCTGATTTCCTTTCTTGCAAACAAACGGACGTATTTTTAAAATGAAATCAATTAACAACATTCTGTTACAGAGAAACGTTTCCAAATAGTCTAAAGAATGTGTGTTCTAAATTTCATGCATGTATCTTTAATAGTTCAGAAATTATATCCTTTTTTGTCTGGCAATGTAACAAAAAAAATGAAGTTACTGGAAACCGATAAAAGTGGGCGTGTGATTTAAAAATCCATAGCGCAGGAAGTTTAAAAATGACGTCTTAGAATCCGATAAGGGTACAAAATGTTATGCAATGCATTCCCCACATATCACAGGGTATTTTATAGAAAAACAATTTTTTTTTAATTCAATTTACCGGAAACAACAATAAAAGTGGGCGAGTGATTTAAAAATCCATAACGCAGGAAGTTCAAAAATGGCGATTCAACACCCGTTTAGGGTACAAATACCCACGAAATGTTATGCTATGCATTCCACACATATCACAGAGTATTTTAAAGATTTTTTTTATTTACTCATTTTTCACGAAAAAATACCATTCTCTCCCCTTAATTTTTATTATACAAGGTATTTGATTTAAACAGTTCAATTAAGTTTATGCAGTTCAAATATCGACTCTCACTTTGAGAGAGGAACAGAGGTGAAGGGTGTTCGAGAATAAGGTGCTTAGGAAAATATTTGGGGCTAAGATGGATGAAGTTACAGGAAAATGGAGAAAGTTACACAACGATAACTGCACAAATTGTATACTTCACCTGACATAGTTAGGAACATTCAATCCAGATGTTTGAGATGGCAGGGAATGTAGCACGTATGGGTGAATCTAGGAATGCATATATATGGTGATTCTACGTTCGGGTAAAATGGGGTTCTATAAACTTGGAAATCCGATAATAATAATATATGGTGATTCACGAGGATTTATAGTCACTTACGGAGTTTATTTCCGAGACATTTTGAGCAAAAAATATCATATAAATATTTATCTAAACACAATATTTTCAAAGTTACATTAATTCGAAGTTGTTAGTAAAATACCTTTTTTCTTTAGTTTTAAGGGTAAAAAAATATTACAAATAGAGAATGAACTATTCAGTTATACATAGTTATAGATCATACCTGCACAAACAGCGCTCAACGAACGCGCGCGCTCCTTCGGAGCGGGAGAGCCGTGTTTACCGCTCGCCGAAACGGAGAGGAAGATAGTCAGAATGACATAGACTTACTACAGGCAGAGGAGAGGGAAACGACCACTCAGCTATCTAGTGGAGTGCAGTGTGTAGGCATATTCTCAGTAACTGTTTCACGTTGCTTACCTACTGCTACAGTACAGTATGGAGGAATCTAAAAGTCGGAACATAACATTTAACATTTAACGATTTACAGCTCGAACTTATTGATCTCCAATGTGACCTAAGGGCTAAAGATCGTTTGAATAATATTATTAGCCTGGTTGAGTTTTACAAGACTAAACATTAGCAATAATATCCACGACTACACAAACTGGCTGTGAAAATGATTGCTATGTTTGGCTCAACATTTTTATTTGTGAGCAACTGTTTTCTATAATCAACTTTAATAAAGGCAGGCATTGAACATCTGTAACTGACGTTTCATTACGATCAGTAGGCTACTGTTCCTTTCAGCTGCCAGCAGCATAAAACTTCGTTTCGATGTACTGATAAATAAAAATGCAACAAAATGATATTGTACATTTAAGTAGCTATAGAATTTCTATTATTTCTGTAACAGTAATAGTACTTCCTTTTGTGTATATTTTGTACGAGATCACCCCTTCTTCCAGTCCACCCTTATACAGAGCGCAGCTAATATCTGCATTCCGCTCATGAGCTGTGAGCCGGCTCGGAGAGCGCAAAACTTGTGCAGGCCTGTTACAGATCATATGCGGAGACTAAGAGGAAGGCATAAAATAGAAGAAACTGGAGAATGCTGGGTTTGCAGTGAAATACCTGCAGTTAGGTAGAACTCTATGAATGAATAAATGAATGAATGGATATCTATGTATCTTTCACTACTGTTCAATGCTAAGTTTTAACATTAACTCATTAACGATTTCCTTGTAAGACTGAACCCCCGCAGAAATATTTGAATAATTTTTGGTCGAGAGTTTGATGATATACCTATTAAGCTGAAAATGTACCTACTCTCAGTCGTTATTTAAACAACAGTACTGCAATTATAGTCATTATAAAATTATTTTGTTATGTAAAGGGAGTAGTTATAGACACAGTTCGTACGAATTCAATTATTTTTTGTGTGAACACGGACTATTTGTATGACAAACATTCCAATTAAATTTTGATAGCACTGGCATTAAAACAAATTATGAAGCGATTTATTCGTATTATTTGTTTTCTAAATGATATTTCTTGTGAAGCACAAAGAAACAATTACAACACAACATTTAATAACCGTTCGTTGAAATATTCCCAGAATTTAAAATTCGTTGATTGCCCTGCAAACCATAAAATGGTAATAAAATATAATAATAAAATATAGCAATAATTCTACATGTTTATAATTTATAGTCATATAACGACATCGTAATAGAAACAAACACCATTTCGCACTAACAATATATACACTCTATAAAAAAATAATCAAATATACTAAGCCTAATTATTCAGAAAACTCAGTATTTGTTTGTAAGATAATACCGAATTATTCAAAATGTTGTACTGAAACTGTTGGAGCTTATAGAGGTATCGAAATATAATATTTTTTGGTTATGAAACCCGTTGTCTTTGTTGTAGTCCTTATCGTGGTCGTTTTTGTAATGGTCCTTGTTATGATCCTATGCTTATCATTTCAAAATAATATTTTCTTAATTTAGCAAGTGACTTTTCTACCACGAGGTAGTAAAGCTAGTCTTAAAAAAATTAGTACAAATAATACAAGGTAACACAATGAGAATAAGAGGGATACAAGGATAATTAGGGGAATACAAAGAGGAAAAAGGGAATACAAGGAGAATAAGAGGAATACAAAGATAATAAAGGAAATATAATGGGAATATAAGGAGACAAGGTAAGTAGATAACAGATTCCCAAAATATATGCATTTGAAATGAAGTTATTTTGTGGTAGTAACAACCCCCGATTGTCAGGAGAAGTGCTACTCACTATACCACTGTTATGAGTTAAGTATGAGTTATTTATCTTAAATATCTTAGATCAATAACATTAACAGTCGGAATTACTCCTCGAGCTTTGCCAAAAACGTACGCGAAAACTGCGAAAGCTCCTCGGTTACTTGATTGTTCCGTCCATATCTATATGTATTTTAGTAATTAGGGACCGGATTTTTATGTAATTACATATTATATTCCTTTCAACTTAACCGTATATAAATAACAAATCTTTGCGAATCATGTAATTACCATTAATATAATAAAATTTGATATTACATATTTTTACATATTTACCCCACATTACATATTATGGCTTGGTATTACATAAATCTACATATATAGGGGGTTTATTCATTTTTACTTCTCTAAAAGGAAAAAAAAAAACTTCCGTTAGGGAAGTTTACAATTTAATATACACAGATTTAAAAAGCCTTTTTACCTACTCAAGAAAGGATATATTTCGGCACGAAACACAACGTCCTTAGTTCCAGACAAACAACAGTTATTAAATGCCTATAGTTTGAGGTTTTAGTGGGCACTTTGTTTCTTACAGGGAGCAGCTAAAATGCATGTGTCCCACATCTCCTCTTATTTTCTCCTAATCCAGCAAAGCGAAACAGTGCTTGCAGTACTGTTGTGTCATTCATTTCACTCAATTCTCTAGTTTTAGTACTTACAGTATAAAGTGCAAGTGAGTTTATCTACTGCTTTCAACTAACTAAAAAGGCCCCTGTATCTTCAGCCGTAACGACAAAAATAAAATCATTGATTGCAATGGACGAAGCTTTCACTACAGATGGAAAAATAGTAATGTGTCAAGGGTGCGGTAAAAAAGTCGGGTGCTCTATGAAATCACAACTGGAGAGTCTTACCTATCATATACCTGAGAGATATTGATATTAGATATTTTCATGATTTTACATATTTTGGTACATATTCAGCGTATTTTTCTTACATAAATATGTACATATTTCACACCTTGAGATTACATAAAAATCCGTTCCCCAGTTATCAGTTAAATATGATTTGTTTATTTATTTTAAATAGCTTGGATCAGTAACACTAATAGTCAAATTTCTTGGAATTACTCCTCGAGCTTTGCCAAAAAGCGTACGTGAAAACTGCAAAATCTCCTCGGTTACTTGAATGTTCCATCGTTGTGCTACATTTCTATATGTATTTTAATAATGTAGGCTATTGGGTTATAGTAACTGCTAGATATTAAAAAAATATGACATCAATATAATTAATTATTAAAGATCTGGGAAGCGCTTGCCAACTGAAATACAGCGTTGCCATTTCGAAAAAAAAATATGCGAAATCCGCACTAACTTTATTGGTCGCGCGGTATTCCCACTGTTGCGTCACATTTTGATATTAATTTTAATACTTAATTAGATTATGGGTCGCATCAGTCCAACATATAACTTTCTACATTCAGATTACAGTCGACTTCATATTTCAATGCATCACTTATTAATATAGAGGTCACAAATTTATACTACCATTAGTTACACGTTTGTTTCAGGTTCCATATTGATGACAGGGCGAAACAATTTTAATAATATGACTAATAATTCAAAACATTTTTAACAAAATGAATATTATGCATTTCACTTTTATCAACATTAATTAAATTTAGTTTTGTGCTGCAATTCTATGGAATTATTAATTTAGTCAATAAAATTAATAATCATGACCTTTCGTTTTTATTTCACACAGAGACCCACATGCCAATATAATAGGAAAGCTCACGTATCTGCTCACACAAAAAGTAATTTAAAATTACTGTGATGACAGCGTATGTAATACGTCAAGAAGACTGCTGGTGGAATGAAGCGTATCTACAGCCTATTTAGACTCCAAATAAATTGTCAGGCAGATTGGATTAAGGAGAAAGATACAGGTTTAAAGGTTTAAAAAATCATTTCTTTAATTTTATTTTAGACATGATTTATCTCCTCGTGTTAGTGTTATTACCAAAAAAGTGCGTTCCATACTTACTTACTTACTGGCTTTTAAGAAACCCGGAGGTTCATTGCCGCCCTCACATAAGCCCGCCATTGGTCCCTATCCTGAGCAAGATTAATCCAGTCTCCAGTCTCTCCCTCAAATCGATTTTAATATTATCTTCCTATCTACGTCTCGGCCTCCCTAAACGTCTTTTCCCCTCTGGCCTCCCAACTAACACTCTATATGCATTTCTGGATTCGCCCATACGTGCTACATGCCCTGCCCAACTCAAACGTCTGGATTTTCCGAGGCTTATTGTTAGGTTTCGTAACAAGCTGTTTTTTACGGTGATGGGTTGTTAGCCCTTCGCGCAACCCCCAAGCTGGAGGACCACCCCTCATCGGCTGTCCACGACTGCTTATTCAATATATTCACAGCTACCTTCCATATCTGGAGGCCGTCTCCTCTATCCGCAACCTGAGGACGCGCCATGCCGTGGTGATAGGGACCCACAATACATGGGTTTTCCATACTACACTCCTTAAACAGCATTCGAAAATTCCTTCCGCTATCACTCAAGAAAATACTAGTGGAAACAGTGGACTGACCTCAAAGTGTTCCAGTCGCAAAAATTACAACGTGTTCATAATTCTTGTGTTCGCTTCGTCTGCGATGTCCGTCGCGCTGACCACATTACCCCATCCTTCCAAACTCTAAACTGGCTACGGCTTAACGAACTTAGAAATTTTCATTGTCTTGTTCTCCTTTTCCAAGTTCTTCACACTTCTACACCTACCTACCTTGCCTCCCGTTTCAGTTACCTGTCATCATATCATAATCTCTTCACACGCACGCAAAATAGCCGCATACTAGCCATACCAACACATAAGACATCATCGTATTCATCATCATACACAATCTCGCTCTCGCGCTTGTGGAATACCCTACCCAGTGACATCAGAGACTGTCGGAATTTAGTAGCGTTCAAAAGCAAGCTTATTAAGCATTTTCTTACTGCGTAGAGTAGGTTTAATTTTTACTTAATTAATAAAAGAAATGCTTCTCTCTTCTTAATTTTTACAATAAACTGTCTAGCTTTTATTAATCAGTTAATCTTTTAGTACTTTGATTTTTATTATGTTTGTAAATTTAATATTAATTGCAATTATAATTGTAATTGCATTCTTAATATTGTAGTTGTAATCCCCTGGTAGAGAGGAAGAGAAGGCCTGATGACCTTATCTCTACCAGGTTAAATAAATAAATAAATAAATAAATAAATAAGTAAATAAATAAATAAGTAAATAAATAAATAAATAAATAATGCATATATCCAGAGTGTGAATTAAGATTTCTGATGAGGGGGGATAGATTCCTAGATAGAGAATACCATGCATAAAATTATTATTATTATCCTCATTCTATACAGCTCAACGCTTCGTCGCACTGATTTGCTTGTCTTGCATATTGATCATAATAATAATAGTAATAATAATAATAATAATTGTTATTATTATTATTATTATTATTATTATTATTATTATATCAATGAGCAGGCTTATGATACGATGTGTAATTCCTAAGTTATTGATTATTGTCAGCTTATCGGTGATGATAATACATCAATATTATTTTCTTTGCTTACTTTATACTTTCTAAAATATACTTATATTAAAACAATTATATTTTGTGAGGGGGGGATAGAAGTTATACCTGGCAGGGATGTTAACATGAATTTGTGAGAGGGGGATAACTTTCCAACAGGGGAAAATCCTCCCGTCACCCCGTTAATTCACACTCTGATATATCTACATTATTTTAAAAGTCATGATGAAAATGTTCAATTGTTTCACCAAAGGCATCTCCACTGCATGTGATTATTGCTTGTTTGCCGTAAATTTATTTTTCATTACCTTTTCTCCAATAACTCAAAAGGCACACATGAAAGAGATCTTCATCTGATCGTACACTAGATATCTAAAAAAAATATGGTCCTCCCTGATCATAGGATTGGAATGACGCAGGCCACCACTGAGACATCACAGGACAACACAAGATAAGGGCCAAACACCCAATCCTATGGACGGAAGATTAAATGTTACATAACTTAACAATCTTAACAGCCTACTTTTTTTGGAAACCTATTAACGTACAGAAAAGTTTTAGTATATTGATACCACTTCTGAGTGCAATTTAAGATGCCACTAAAAAGAATAAACTTAAGGCTGACAACTGACAGTAGAAGTTTCTCTTTTCTGTTGAACATATCAGACGGTATGATACTTTCATCCAATGCGATCATATCGGTTCTTCTTTCTGCAGATACTTTAGGAGTTAAGGGGAGAGGATGGTATTTTTTAAAACTTTTTTCCTATTTGGTGTAAAATATTAATTTTTTGTATGTAGAGAGCTCATAGCTGTAGGAACTCAACCAAATATAAATATTTTGAAAAAAAAAAAATATTTGGGGGCCCAAATTTGAAAAAAAAAATATACCCAATTGTACTAAAACCGATATATCTAAACCGTTTTTAAAGATAGATTCTGTCTGTAACTCTCTGTAACAGAATTTTGATATTAGTCCCTACGTTTGTAAAGTAAACAATTAAAATTTAATAACATTTTTCTGATTTCCTTTCTTGCAAACAAACGGACGTAGTTTTAAAACGAAATCAATTAACAACATTCTGTTACAGAGAAACGTTTCCTGATAGTCTAAAGAATGTGTGTTCTAAATTTCATGCATATATCTTTAATAGGTCAGAAATTATATTCATTTTTGTCTGGCAATGTAGCAAAAAGAATGAAGTTACTGGAAACCGATAAAAGTGGGCGTGTGATTTAAAAATCCATAGCGCAGGAAGTTTAAAAATGACGTCTCAACATCCGATAAGGGCACAAATACCCACAAAATGTTATGCAATGCATTCCACTCATATCAAAGAGTATTTTAAAGAATTTTTTTAAATTTAATTTACCGGAAACAACAATAAAAGTGGGCGAGTGATTTAAAAATCCATAACGCAGGAAGTTTAAAAATGGCGACTCAACATCCGATAAGGGCACAAATACCCACAAAATGTTATGCTATGCATTCCACACATATCACAGAGAATTTTAAAGATTTTTTTTTAAGTTTACTCATTTTTCACCAAAAAATACCATCCTCTGCCCTTAATGCTACACCTCTTTTGGATGCAGTTGCTCTGAAACCATAGTTTTTATGAACAAACTACAACCTATATCTTATAAACTATAAAGTGTATTATTGTAAAAAAAAAAACTAGGGAAAACATGGTAGCCTACAACTGAAGTTTCTGGGAATAATAAAAACAAAACAAGCTTATATAATTTTAAAATAAAATCGTCCACAAAGAAACAAAAAGTTATTAGTTATTTCTTGTTACTCGTATAATTCTTCAAGAACTCGAACTCAAAAGAAAAGTAACAAGTTTCCTTCCATTGTGTTCTTTTCCATTTACATATTTCACGCTACAACTAAGACTGGTACTGTTTATGTATAAATTGTCAAACTGTCAAGACTACTTACTTCAAAAACTCCTTTTCCTCTGAGAGTTCACAAATCCCAGAAATATATATTTTTTTTTCTCTATTTCCCGCAGAGATCGAAATAGAGCACAGTATTCCCTCATTTACTGACTTCGTCCTAATATATTGGCTCCTTGCCTATACCGTGGAACAAGACTCTAAAGAGTTTACTCAACTTACGAACTTGGCTTTATGTAGTGTGATAATCGATTATAGGTGATGTGATGCAAAATAATTTTGTTCTTTCCCTTCTGAAGCCGTGACTAACGATAGCTAGAGAAACGTAGGCTATCGTATTAGTCATCAATTTAGGGAGAAGATTTTTACTTACTAAAAGCTAATATTCCAACTACCTATAGTTATAATCTAGCAAGCAACACTCTCTGGTATAAGCAATACCGTTCGGTTTGAAAGCTTAGGCATTTGTAGCGAATGGCACAACTCCGTAATCACTGTTTAACTCTTAGCTCAAAAGACACATAAATCACACTTACAGAAAAATCGGTCTAGGAGACCGGGGATAGTTTATTATTGTTCCCATGAGTAATTTATATACACACTTACAGAAAGATCGGTCTAGAAGTCCGGGCATATTTCATTATTGTTCCCATCAGTAATATATACACACACTTACAGAAAGATCAGTCTAGAAGACCGGGCATATTTCATTATTGTTCCCATCAGTAATATATACACACACTTACAGAAAGATCAGTCTAGAAGACCGGGCATATTTCATTATTGTTCCCATCAGTAATATATACACACTTACAGAAAGATCGGTCTAGAAGACCGGGCATATTTCATTATTGTTCCCATCAGTAGTATATATACACACTTACAGAAAGATCGGTCTAGAAGTCCGGGCATATTTCATTATTGTTCCCATCAGTAGTATATATACACACTTACAGAAAGATCGGTCTAGAAGACCGGGCATATTTCATTATTGTTCCCATGAGTAATTTATATATTTTAATTCAAGATGATATATTTTTATCAATAAACACATTTTAAAATAACTGTAATTTAAAATATTTAATTCAAGGTAATTTATTTTTATCTATTAAGCAGAAGCAGGTTACAAATATCTGGAGGAGTAGCTGCACTACCGAAGTCTTTAGGGGATGTGGTAGATCTCGAATAATATTGTGTGAAGGCGTTTTTATGGTTTTTCGTTGAAGTTGGCTGTACCACACAAACTTATCTTCTCCAAGATATACCCTGCGTCAGTTGTTGGAGAAATATTAGGAAAACGAGGTGGAGCTGTTTAATCTCTATTCTCATCTGCCAACTTCATTAAGAATTTGTATGTCTCTTTCTAACAGCTATTTAACTGTCTTATACTTATTGCTACTTATACAGTGAATAGTAAGTCGTGTGTAAATTCCTGACTAACAAGACCTTAATCACTACATACGTCGCGCTTGACAATAAAACTGTTATACAGCCCCTTTATAGTTTCGTCATTATTTTATTACGAAAGGTAACAGAATGAGACTCTTTATTGCATTCGATAGTGTGCGATAGTGTGCCGCGCTAAGTATCGATAGTACAACTAGGTCTGATCGATTATCACGCTATATTTTGATCAAAGAGTACAGCTACAACAACATTATTATAATTATTCTGTGCTCTTTGATCTATTGTTCTGTAGTTACAAGGTAACATTCATCATAAAATGACATTCGATACGAACAGCTGTTAGAGAGGCAGTAATTTTTTCTCTCTGTATACAACGCTTAAACAGAGGGTTTCGTGTGTATAACTACAGCAAAGAAATTCCCAATTATACACTGTTTATTAGTAAGAACTCATATCTCTTATATGGAACTTATAGGATTTGGAAATTGCTTGACTTAAACTGGACTATTACATATACAAATAGCAGACATATTATTGTTGTTGTTTAGTCAACTGATCGAAGATAGATAGAATACATAATAGGAATATGAACAAATTCCATGAAATAGACCAGACAGTTATATACGTATTCGAACATTAGACATATAAAATAAACAGCAGCCATTCCAGGCAAACTGAAAATTCTAATGAAAGCGATTTTTTTTTTCAGAAATATTATCTTATAATTAGTGTAAGCCATAGATAAGGCTCCAAATTTAAATATTCTAAATATTCTAATGTTTTATTTTCAAAAGGGAAATCTTTTACAAGTTTTATGAGTATTGAATTTAAGTTGTCTTGTCTGGGTAATAGACAATCTACTGTTTTATTTCCATAAAGTTTGCAGCACTTACTCATAGATCAGCTGTTAATGTATGTTTATCTAGGAGTTATTGTTGAATAAATATTTAGAGAACCTGCACTGTTAATTCCAGAGGAACTTTTTATTTTGTACTACATACTTTCAGCCATTATTTTTTTTTAATCTGATTTAATAACATTTAGCAATCTTACAGCTCAAGTAAATATTTTGACTTAGAAATAACACAGCTTGGTTTGAAACTGGAAAATCAAGGACATTAATACTCGATAACATACGTGAAAAAATGTGTGTAACATCCATGCCATGGAAAAAACAGCTATAAAATATTTACCGATTATATTTTTGCGAACTAATTGGATGCCATGAGATTTGCATAGCTTTCACATGGACACTATGAGAATGAACCTCTTTTTGCTTGAGGCAGAGATCTGAGTTTCACGCTTTTTGTTAATAAGGTGTGAAGTGAGTTCACAAATCTTGTAACATCCGTGACGGAAACTTTTCTTTATTTTCTGCAATCATAATAAATTTTATTCCAAGAACTTTCCTTTCTGCAAAATCATACTAATCTTCTAAACTGATTCTAATAATAAAAGTTGACGAAAGTCATGCCATTTTCAATATGTAAAATTTGAAAATAGTAAATATATATAGTCCTACTTTTCACGTGCGATATTATTCTTCTCTAGCTTTAATATTATATTATATAATTCCATTGCCGCTGTAATTTAAATTTTAGTTCCTATTTTATTTTACTTATTTATTTTTATTATTTTTTTTATTTTCTATATTTCTCTTATATTAATATTGTATTATATAATTTCTGTAACTGTAATTTTAATTCTATTTCCTATTTTATTTTATTTTATTTTATATTCTCTTATAGGCCTACTAATATTATATCTGATCTGCGACCGAACACGAGCGCTGCTCATTCGGTCTCAATTTTTGTTAATACTACTGTATCTCCTGTTTTATATTGTTTGTATTATTTTATTTCTATCTCTCTTGTTTGTTTGTAATTATATTCCATACTAGCCGTATCCGTGCGCTCCGCTGCACCCGTTAGAAATAAATATAAAGTAATTATATAATTAAAATAGGACATTTGATCCAGGGAACACTCGTGTTTGATAGAAGGATAAATCGTTTATTATGTTACTTAATTCAAATTGAATTAAAAAATTAAAATGCGATCATTTTCATCCAGAGACCACTCATTTGGTCATAAAAATTAGTTTAGGAAATACGGGAAACGAATATACAGAATACCCTATTGTGCATAAGAATCTATTTTAATCTTACCTGTCCTCGATTCACTCAGAAGTTACTGTGATAACATTATAGCATTATGTCCATCTAGAGAAACTACACTTTCCAATGGTGAAATAATAATTAATTATACAAATCGGTTAATTTAGCTTCCGATATTACTTCATACAAACACAGAAACATTCTCTGTAGGCTATCTTTCATAGCTTTCGATTGTTGCTGTCCAAGGCCCCTTATAGACGAAGTCATTTGTTTTTTATTTCATTATACGGCCTTACATGGCAGTTATTTTAATTTTAAAGCTCATTTATCTCATTAAATATCAGTCCTATCAAAATTTTTTAAGGAATAAAACTTATCGCAAATTATTTGTAAAGAAACTTTTGTTATATAACATTTTTCACAAAAATCAATAATAAGCGAGATATTTCGATTTATTTAATTCAGGCCCGCTCATAATCCCCCTTTTAAATAATGTATTTTGAATGCCATATAGCCTAAAATCTAAGTTGCAACGAACATAATTTATATTCCAATTTTCATCGAAATCCGTTTATCCATTATCGCGTGAAAAGGTAACAAACATACAGACAGACAGACAGACATACAAACAAAAATTTCAAAAAAGCGATTTTCGGTTTCAGGGTGGTTAATTATATATGTTAGGACCAATTATTTTTGGAAAATCGAAAATTACCAGAAAAATTTCGGCTACAGATTTATTATTAGTATAGATTCTGTATATTTAAATTTAAATAAGTAAAAAAATAAAAAAATAAAAAATATATATATAAAATCCATGACAACTGGAACGGCTGATAGAATATGAGTAAGATTTTGGATAGATAAATTACTTGAACTAAATTAAGATAAATACATACACCAATAATGAACACATAAAGTATAATACATAAGAATAATATAAGCAGGTTAAAGTACGTAAGAGCTTACCGATTATCGGCACATATAGAAAAAGAACTATTTAACAAACAGATATAAAGGGTTAAGTGAAAATATAAACGTAAAATCACCCAACAGAATAAATGCAGCCTATTAGCATTTACACAAAATTATTTTCTTACCGAGTGTACAGTACATTTGAATATACCGTACTAGAAAAACGTGCTGTGTTTGAACGTGTGGTGTAATCAATTCTCTTATAAATGAAGTACGGATAATCCGTATGAGCTCCCTGCACACGATATCGCATTTATCCATGCAGACACTAATGGAAATTCTCTGACTGACGACAACGGAAATGATACCGCTGACAATATGAACTGTATATATCAGACTAATCTGTTATTGTAACAGTGCAAACTGATCTTTGAGTATTAAACTACCTGTTGAATTGGTAAATTTGGAGTGTTTTTGTTCTGTATGCTTATAGTAAACACTCCTTAACCTACTTCAAAGTCTAATTAAAACTTGCAAAAACAACGCTCATGCTTTTATTCATACTGTTTCCTTTCTCTCTTTTTTTTTCCTTTATCCCTTCTTTCTTCTGTGTTTCTTATTATACTTATTTAGTTGTATATCTTTCCTATTCAAGCTTTCTTTCCTTCTAACTTTATTAATTTTTTCCTCGCATTACTTTTCACTTTATTTATTTCTTCCTTTTCTTTTCTTTCTATCTTTAATCTAAATTTCTTTGATGAAGGGTGGATAAAACAGAGAAAAATTCTCTCCGGCACTGGGAATCGAACCCGGATTTTCAGCTCTACGTGCTGACGCTTTATCCACTAAGCTACACCGGATTCCCTTTTTTTTCCTTTATCCCTTCTTTTTTTCTGTGTTTCTTATTATACTTATTTAGTTGTATATCTTTCCCATTCAAGCTTTCTTTCCTTCTAACTTTATTAATTTTTTCCTCGCATTACTTTTCACTTTATTTATTTTTTCCTTTTCTTTTCTTTCTATCTTTAATCTAAATTTATTTGATGAAGGATGGATAAAACAGAGAAAAATTCTCTCCGGCACTGGGAATCGAACCCGGATTTTCAGCTCTACGTGCTGACGCTTTATCCACTAAGCCACAACGGATTCCCTTTTTTTTTTCCTTTATCCATTCTTTCTTCTGTGTTTCTTATTATACTTATTTAGCTGTATATCTTTCCCATTCAAGCTTTCTTTCCTTCTAACTTTATTAATTTTTTCCTCGCATTACTTTTCACTTTATTTATTTCTTCTTTTTCTTTTCTTTCTATCTTTAAGCTAAATTTCTTTGATGAAGGGTGGATAAAACAGAGAAAAATTCTCTCCGGCACTGGGACTCGAACCCGGATTTTCAGCTCTACGTGCTGACGCTTTATCCATTAAGCCACACCGGATTCCAGTTCCGATGCCGGATTGAATCTCCTCAGTTTAAGTTCTACCTCTTAGTTTTCTCTTTGGTGGCCTACCCTCATGTACTGTGTCACAGAATATATGACAGTGGCATAATTTCCAACGCAACATGTCCAGAGGTGCACTCATTACGAGTGATTAAGTGGCCGGGATCATACTGGATAAGCGTCGCCTTGAATCACTAAGCGATTACTTACGCATATCATATTATGATGTACCGAAGTACGTATGATATTTCCGTGCAGGATTTCTGCATTACCATAAGATGAAGGATGGGTGGAGCGGAGAAAAATTCTCTCCAGCACTGGGACTCGAACCTGGGTTTTCAGCTCTACGTGCTGACGCTTTATCCACTAAGCCCACCGATTCTAGCTCTGATCCCGGATTGAATCCACTGTCACACATCTGTGACGCAATGCATGAGGGTTGGCCAGCAAAGGGAAACTAAGAGTTGGAGCTTAAACTGATAAGCAAACATTCTGATGGGAGCAGATAAAAAAAGTTAAATTTCTTTCTTCCACCATGTTAATAATGTCAAAAGAAGTGCTTATACAAATTTTGGCCACTCGACCGCAATTACGAGAACGTCCAGAAAGTGATTTTCCCTGGGACCGTTTACAGAAAAAAAGCACAATTAAATGGAAAGCTTTATTGAAACAGATACAACAATAAGTTGCGCTATTTGTCAACATATCCCCCAATGGAATTAAGACATTTTTCATAGCATGGGATCAATTTTTGTATCCTTGTGTCGTAGAAGTCAGTCGGCCTGGGATCGGAACCAGCGTTTGACAATCGTCTCTGTCGATCCCATGATATGACAAATGTCACAATTCCGGTGGGGAATATGTTGAAAAATAGTTCAACAATTGTTTTGTCTGTTCCAATAAATTTTTCCAATACAATTGTGTTTTCTTTCTGCCAACGGCTCCTGGAAAACTTGTTTTTTTAAGGCCTTCGTAATTGCGGTCCAGTGGCCAAATTTGTATAAGCACTTTCTTTGACATTATTAACATGGTGAAAGAAAAAAAATTAACTTTTTTACCTGCCCCCATTAGAATGTTTGCTTGTGAGAGGATTCAATCCGGCATCGGAGCTGGAATCCGGTGTGGCTTAGTGGATAAAGCGTCAGCACGTAGAGCTGAAAACCCGGGTTCGAGACCCGGTGGAAGAGAGAATTTTTCTCCGCTCCACCCATTCTTCATCATAACATAAATCAGCTGTTCATAGTGTAATGTACGTACTGTATATTAAGGTTTTTAAAAATGTTATTTTCAAAATGTACTGTAGTGCAAAAAATACTGTACAATACACGTTTGTAAAAAGCAGTTCACAACTATATATCGTAATATACTGTAGGACTTACTTACTTGCTTACTTACTTACTTATTTACTGGCTTTTAAGGAACCCGGAGGTTCATTGCCGCCCTCACATAAGCCCGCCATTGGTCCCTATCCTGTGCAAGATTAATCCAGTCTCTATTCTCATATCTCACCTCCCTCAAATCCAATTTAACATTGTTTTCCAAACTACGTCTCGTCCTCCCCACAGGTCTTTTTCCCTCAGGCCTCTCAACTAACACTCTATATGCATTTCTGGATTTGCTCATACGTGCTACATGCCCTGCCCATCTCAAACGTCTGGATTTAATGTTCCTAATTATGTCAGGTAAAGAATACAATACGTGCAGTTGTGTGTTGTGTAACTTTCTCCATTCTCCTGTAACTTCATCCCTCTTAGCCCCAAATATTTTTCTAAGAATCTTATTCTCAAACACCCTTAACCTATTTTCCTCTCTCAAAGTGAGAGTCCAAGTTTCACAACCATAAAGAACAACCGGTAATATAACTGTTTTATAAATTCTAACTTTCACATTTTTTGACAGCTGACTGAATGATAAAAGTTTCTCAACAGAATAATAACAGGCATTTCCCATATTTATTCTGTGTTTAATTTCCTCCCGAGTATCATTTATATTTGTTACTGTTACTCCAAGATATTTGAACTTCTCCACCTTTTCAAAAGATACATTTCCAATTTTTATATTTCCATTTCGTAGAATATTCTGGTCACGAGACATAATCATATACTTTGTCTTTTCGGAATTTACTTCCAAACCTATCTCTTTACTTGCTTACAGTAAAATTTCCGTGTTTTCCCTAATCGTTTGTGGATTTTCTCCTAACATATTCACGTCATCCGCATAGACAAGCAGCTGATGTAACCCGTTCAATTCCAAACCCTCTCTGTTATCCTGGACTTTCCTAATGGCATACTCTAGAGCAAAGTTAAAAAGTAAAGGTGATAGTGCATCTCCTTGGTTTAGGCCACAGTGAATTGGAAAAGCATCTAACAGAAACTGACCTATACGAACTCTGCTTTAAGTTTCACTAAGACACATTTTAATGAATCGAACTAGTTTCTTGGGAATACCAAATTCAATAAGAATATCATATAAAACTTCTCTCTTAACCGAGTAATATGCCTTTTTGAAATCTATGAATAACTGATGCACTGTACCCTTATACTCCCATTTTTTCTCATTATCTGTCGAATACAAAATATCTGGTCAATAGTCGATCTATTACGCCTAAAACCACACTGATGATCCCCAATTTGTAAAAAGCAGTTCACAACCTTATATCGTAATATACTGTAGGCCTACTATTTATATAGATAAAGCAAAAAGTATTTTGTTCTCATGAAATGTAATCTTCATCCGAAAGATAAAATAAAAGGCTGCGCATGAACTTTGTAAGATTTTAAATTCTATAAGCAGGTAGCAGCATGATATTGACGTGGCTGGAGGACAGCTGCCCTGCCCCGTGGTCTGGAAGCCTGTAACTTGTCTGTATAAATCTTTGCGTCCCCCGGGAAAGCTCTGTGTTACATTACGCAGTAGATGTAACAGCATTAATATTGCATGACCGTGATGGCAATGTATTACAACAGTTGCTTCTTTTAACACGGCCACGGGACAGGCATGGAATTTTCGAGCAGACATCGTCATTCCACAGCTGCCAGCCCTGGGTCACGCCAACATCTACGCCAGAAATAAAGTTATCAAAGCGTTACATACTTTTATCATAACATTACGATATGTCTAGAACAATATAACTGGACAAACACATATTGTCGTCCGCACAAGGCTATTGTTCGCGCATGAATTGAAAACTACTGTGGCGTTCCCATTTATCTACGACACATAGAAATTGTTCTATTACCTCCACATAGTTTTACTTATGACGAGATTAAATTAATTTCACGGTGTTTCCTTTGATTATACAGGGTGTTTCACGATGAGTTACCGCCACTTACGGAGCATATTTCCAAAGACATTTTGAGCAAAGACTGTAATATAATCATGGGCCCCATTCTCAATATTTTCAGAGTTACACTCATTTGAACTTGTTTTTAAAAGACCATTATTATTTAGTTTTAAGAGTAAGAAAGTATTATAAACAAAGAATGTACTATTCAGGAGTATCAATTCTTAAATTGGCTAGTATTCTGAAGCTAAAAATGTGTTGTGAATTCCATAGTTACTTCGTACAGATTTTGTTTAGTTTTTTTAAATATAAAATTACTTCCTCTGTTCCAAAATATGGTATTAATTCTCTTCCAAAATATGGTATACATTTGTTAAAGTTCTAAGTAATATAATGTAACTTTAATACATCTTCTAGATAATGCCCGGACGAGAAGTTATGGCACCAGCGCGAGGGACGCATTTTAGTTCGTTTGCTTGGACTCTCCCTCACACTCAACTGGAGGGGTGTAGGGTTAGATGGTTAATAGCATTCCGAGTGTTCAGATCGTTCTGCTACTACCGCTATTACTAATACTGAAAACATTATCCTTCTAAGCGCCCTCATTATAGCATTGTCTAAGTTGTGAAATCATAATGTAGTTCATAGTCAAGGACATGAAATAGCACACAATGTATGGAAATTCATGTCAGAAGAGGCTGTAAATGAAATACCAATTCCATTGAAAAGCGTATGTGCAAGAATACTGGCTGCCACTGGTATTTCAAAGCGAACCTTGGAAAGAATCAGGAAAGAAGGGGGAAATATTGAGGCAAGAACAACAGATTCTTTCTCCAGTCCGGAAAAATCACAGCCGAAGAAGAAGATTGTTGCAGCTGTAGACAGTTTTGATGAGGAAGTCATAATACTCCTCTATAATTTCTACGCTACGCATAAGCGGAGACCGATTCTTCAATCGCTTCTTCCAAGAATGGATATCAGTATATGATTATGTGAAGAAAGTAGAGAACAATTACGTTGAAAGTGAGCACTTGATGGACAGTATTTTGGAGAGTATTTCCATAAACTTAGGGACATCTGATTGCAGCACAGATCAGTCGTCTGATTCGGACGGAGAATAAGAATATAAAGATGGAATAACGGGCGTAATTCCATTAGGTACCTTCTGACTCTTGAGTAGGAAAGTGGTGATACTAAGATAAGACGAATGTTTTTGGAAAGAGGTGAAACGGATATGCCTGCCGCTCTGAGCTTGAGAACCGTAGCCCAAACAACCCCCACTCCTCTACCCTGCTGGCTGGCAATTTAAAACTTCGCGCAGGTTGGTGCCATAACATCTCGTCTACTTATTTGTTTGATAAATTAACACAAGAAAAACATAAAAATAAGGTACATTTCATTCTGTGTGATGTCAAATTAATAACAGAAAAAAAATATTGTTTTGAGGAAGACAAATTAACATAAAAACCGCAATAAATTACAATCCGTTTTTATACGACTGTTACGCCTTAGATGTTCTATTCAAAATTGACTGGGTTAGTGTTACATTTTCTGCTACAGGAACACCACAGCAGGTCCCCATATGATTTCTGTTCATAATGAACTATTTAAATATTATAGTTTGATGTACTACAGAAGATTAGAAACATTCACAACTGCACTGTCTGATAGTTCTTTCACTAATGGACAGAATATCACACAGCGAAACATTTCGTGCGCACATGTGTAATAATCAAACTTGTTTTGTTTGTTACTATACCATATTTTGGAACGGAGGAAGTACATTTTTATACCAACAATTGTTATAAATCACGCTACTCTTGTAAACATTTTAAGATTGTACATTAGGATGCAGAATTAAACTGTAAAGAATCAAGTTCCTAAAGTCGTATGATTTGTAATAATTTTTGTAATAAGTATGTAATATGATGTAATTTTTAGTTAAAAAATGAAAAACAAAATCTGTACAAAGCAATTAAGAACACATTTTTAGCTTCAGAACACTAGCCAACTAAAGAAATTATACTTCTGAATAATTAATTCTGTATTTATAATATTCTTTTACCCTTAAAAGTAAAGAAAAAAGGTATTTTACTAATAAATTCAAATTAGTGTATCTCTGAAAATATTGAGATTAGGACAAATGTTTATATGACTTTTTTGCTCAGAATGTCCTCGTGAAGCACCCTGTATAGGAATTCTGCCATGTTACAAATCGAACCGAGAGTTTTATCCAACAGATAATGCTATTAATGAAATAATCATTGTAATTTATTTATGTAATATTCTCTTATCATTATCATCTTTTATGATGCCTATTTACCTTTATCCTTCTCCTCCGATCAGAGTTAGAGGGAACTATTGGCTTAATACGTTTTCCCCTGATACTAGTTCGAGGGAATGGGGTGGGTTACTGAAGTTGATTTTGACTTTTTCAGGAGCTCTCTTGCTCTTGGGACGGTAAAGCACACGCACGTCTGACGTGTCGAGTAGCGGACACTGCACTCTAATTAATGGAGTTTTGTTTTAGGCCCATATTTTTATTTTCTGTCTTATTCCTACCTATGGGTTGTTAATTTCTACTTGGACATTTATATAAGTCAGAACTAGTGAAAGGAAGCTTTTAATAGAACAAGGAGCAAATTCTACGAACCTGAGAAATCCAATTTTTAACGAGCTTACACATGTACTTCTCGAAGTGTCAAAAAATTCGATGATAACTAGGCCTAATAACGTTTAATCTTTCAAATTTATGTATAAAAGAAATCTGTCATTCTTTACTTACTTACTTACTTACTTACTTACTTACTTACTTACTTACTTGCTTTTAAGGAACCCGGAGGTTCATTGCCGCCCTCGCATAAACCCGCTATTGGTCCCTATCCTGAGCAAGATTAGGCCTAAACCAGTCTCTACTATCATATCCCACCTCCCTCAAAACCATTTTAATATTATCCCATCTACGTCTCGGCCTCCCCAAAGGTCTTTTTCCCTCCGGTCTCCCAACTAAAACTCTATATGCATTTCTGGATTCGCCCATACGTGCTACATGCTCTGCCCATCTCAAACGTCTGGATTGAATGTTCCTAATTATGTCAGGTGAAGTATACAATGCGTGCAGTTCTGTGTTGTGTAACTTTCTCCATTTTCCTGTAACTTCATCCCTCTTAGCCCCAAATATTTTCCTAAGAACCTTATTCTCAAACACCCTTAACCTATGTTCCTCTCTCAAAGTGAGAGTCCAAGTTTCACAACCATATAGAACAACCGGTAATATAACTGTTTTATAAATTCTAACTTTCAGATTTTTTGATAGCAGACTGGACCACAAAAGTTCTCAACCGAATAATAACAGGCATTTCCCATATTTATTATGCGTTTAATTTCCTCCTGAGTGTCATTTATATTTGTTACTGTTGCGCCCAGATATTTGAATTTTTCCACCTCTTCGAAGGATAAATCTCCAATTTTTATATTTCCAATTCGTACAATAATCTGGTCACGAGACATAATCATATACTTTGTCTTTTCGGAATTTACTCCCAAACCTATCTATTTACTTGCTTCAAGTAAAATTCCCGTGTTTTCCCTAATCGTTTGTGGATTTTCTCCTAACATATTCACGTCATCCGCATAGACAAGAAGCTGATGTAACTCGTTCAATTCCAAATCCTCTGTGTTATCCTGAACTTTCCTAATGGCATATTCTAGAGCGAAGTTAAAAAGTAGAGGTGATAGTGCATCTCCCTGCTTTAGCCCGCAGTGAATTGGAAAAGCATCAGATAGAAACTGGCCTATGCGGACTTTGCTGTAAGTTTCACTGAGACACATTTTAATTAATTGAACTAGTTTCTTGGGAACACCAAATTCAGTAAGAATTATATATAAAACTTCTCTCTTAACCGAGCCATACGCCTTTTTGAAATTTATGAATAACTGATGTACTGTACCCTTATACTCCCATTTTTTCTCCAATATCTGTCGAATACAAAAAATCTGATCAATAGTCGATCTATTACGCCTAAAACCACACTGATGATCCCCAATAATTTCATCAACATATGGATTTAATCTATCAAAAGGATATTGGACAAAATTTTGTACGACGTCAACAAACGTGATATTCCTCGAAAGTTACTACAGTTAGTCTTGTCCCCCTTCTAAAAAATAGGTACGATTATGGACTCCTTCCATTGTTCTGGTACAATTTCCTTTTCCCAAATTGCAAGTACAAGTTTATAAATTTCGCTAGATAATGCCCTTCCACCCTCTTGTATTAATTCTGCTGGAATTTGATCAATGTTATTCTTTACTTATTGTTAGTATATTTAATTGGTAGGGGTTATGTAGCGTCGGTGTAATTAGTGGTAACAATATTGTATTTTGGCGAGATGAGACCATCAGATTACCTGATATTCGCCTTACAGGTAGCTACAAATTGAGGGAGAAGACCATGTAGAAAACATCCGGATAATGAGTCGAATAAGGTCTCGAGCTCACACCCGACCGTGGTTCGTATCACGAATCCAGCTCACCTCTGAGCTACGTCGATATCCTTCAACTTTTGTTGGATTTGGAAATATTATTTCTTAATAATTTTGTGATATTTCCTTAATATAATTAAATAGTTGCCCGTAGGGGAAAAATAGTTGCCTTTTTCTCTTCCAGTCTTACATTCTCTCTTTTCGATCTTTCTTCTTCTTTCTACATTTCAGTTCAATTTTCTCTTACATCCAGTCTTCCTTCCTTCCCGTTTTCTAGTCTGTGAAGTGCTCGGTTCTTGAATTATACCAACGTTGTTAAATTTAATAATGAATTTCGAGTTAAACACCAATTTTGGTTGTATCGATCTCTGAGAAAGGAAGTGGTTGGGTTCGATATTAATTTGCATAAGCCAATATTCCCTAAATATATGGCAATATCGAAGCTTGCGGAGCAGCTTCCCCCTCAAGTAGGGTTGATGTTCGAGGGAATTCATCCCTTTAATTTCTTTCTCTTGTCGTCAATATTTGAGAGATAAACTGCCTCTACCGTCTTGATTGCTATATACACACAATATCAGCGTCGAAGTTCCGAAGTTGTTAATCGCTACTCGTAACAAGTAGGAGCAGCCAAAACTCTGTGTGTTCCCGGTTAAATATTTTCACTGCTGTTAGTTGTGATATTAACAATTAATACACCGAAAAACTTCATGTGAAGGCATGTTTCACTAATTTTTCATACTGAAAAATGTGAGAAGGTTTACGAAGTATTGTATTTTCGCTCGGAGAAATACCAGGCGGTGAGGGCTGAAAGCAGAATGCCACACAAGTTTCTGCTCTTTCCTTCGTCCCGCGCAGAGGTAAACACCACATAGTTGCCAGTTCTGTTAACTACTTGGAGTGCACATAGTTTGCATTATCTGTTTATTTTTCTTAGCGTACATTAAAATTAGTGAAATATGTGGCGACCATGCTAGTCTGTAATAATTCTAATTAAGCCGTGTCTCAGAGCTACATTTTCAGCTGAAGTGAACTAGATTGTTGACTAAATAGCCGGATGTGACGTCAGAAGTTATGATCCAAAGCTACATAGTGCATAGCAATCAAGTCCGTTGTAGCTAGTAAACGAAAATGCTTGCTCGATTGTTGACTTGTTCACTAAACGAACATGGATACTTCATCGGCAATTTACTTACTTACTTACTTACAAATGGCTTTTAAGGAACCCGAAGGTTCATTGCCACCCTCACATAAGCCCGCCATCGGTCCCTATCTTGTGCAAGATTAATCCAGTCTTTAACATCATATCCCACCTCCCTCAAATCCATTTTAATATTATCCTCCCATCTACGTCTCGGCCTCCCTAAAGGTCTTTTTCCCTCCGGTCTCCCAACTAACACTCTATATGCATTTCTGGATTCGTCCATACGTGCTACATGCCCTGCCCATCTCAAACGTCTGGATTTAATGTTCCTAATTATGTCAGGTGAAGAATACAATGCGTGCAGTTCCGCGTTGTGTAACTTTCTCCATTCTCCTGTAACTTCATCCCGCTTAGCCCCAAATATTTTCATAAGCACCTTATTCTCAAACACCCTTAACCTATGTTCCTCTCTCAGAGTGAGAGTCCAAGTTTCACAACCATACAGAACAACCGGTAATATAACTGTTTTATAAATTCTAACTTTCAGATTTTTGGACAGCAGACTGGATGATAAGAGGTTCTCAACCGAATAATAACACGCATTTCCCATATTTATTCTGCGTTTAATTTCCTCTCGAGTCTCATTTATATTGGTTACTGTTAGACGACATTAAAATATGTCGATCATATGCGGAGACTAAGAGGAAGGTAGAAAATAGGAAAGAGTGGAGAATTATGGGTTTGCAGTGAAAGACTTGCCCTTAGGCAGAACGGTATGAATGGATAAATACATCAATTATGTCATCACTAACACAGATAAGCGAGCATTGTCAGGACACTTAGTGCCAGATCATAATATAATTTCAATCGATGTTCTTCTGTAAATCTGGTGACTTTTAGAATGTGTGTATCGCATAACCATCCGCTGAGTTATGTAATTTATCCCTTACTAGGCGGATTAACACGAGTTGTAGACTTATAGTTGCAGTAGGCCTATTATAAGATCTTTGATTGTCCCAACTGCAACAAGTACCCCCTAAGGATTGATACCCGGATAAACTGACTAATTGAGCTACAGTTACACACACTGCTGCATGTGTGTAGTGAAATCATCTCCTCGACAATTTGTGGTATGGTGAGCATGCAGCAACATCTGTTTCTTCGGTGTTAACACCACACGAGGAGCTAGATCGAAGTCGTTGAGAATGGGAATTGATGTAAAAAGCGAACTTAAGTGGCAATGCGTGTTGCAGGTATTTAGGCGCTAATTACGAAATGGCGTGTGCATTAAAAACTCAAGTTGTAATCTCACTGCTTACCACGACCGTAAAGGACGGTTGTACGAAGACAGAGTTAATATGTAAACACACGTTTCTACTCTTTCTGTAATTTTTCAGATAATTGAAGTGATGGCGTAATATTAGCGCTTCCTGGTAGCTATGGTTTTTGCTTCGAATCTCTCCTGCGGCATTACATTTTTTCTGTTTCAAACACAAGAGTATTAGCGACATGAGCACCCTATGTCACACAACGATGTCCTTGTAACACTCGGTAACAAGGCCAATACCTGTTTTGGCTAAGATCCTCCGTTTATTGTAAATAGGCCTACTATAATACTATAATACACCTATTATAGTAATCGAAAATCAAGCATATGTATGTATTTATTCACACTGTAAATGGGTATATATCCGGTGGCAGTGGTAACTAATTACACTCAATAATGACAATTAATAATAAACACAACTAATAAAAAACAATAATTAATAATAATAATAATAATAATAATAATAATAATAATAATAATAATAATAATAATAATAACAAGGAGCATTCTAAACACTTAAAATAACATTTAAAGTAAATCTAATTTGCATCTTAACCCTAAGCTCGAACTAAGACCAACGAGTCTGACAGGTTCATATCTGCTGCACAAGTACCTTTCGGCACTACACTTATTTCGCTGTCAACTGACTCACTGCACTGATTATACCTGATTTCACTAACATTTCTAACCATTTCACTGTTCGAATACTTTGCACAGCCACTTCACTGACACCAACATACTTCACTT
Organism: Periplaneta americana; assembly: GCF_040183065.1. Taxonomy (NCBI): domain Eukaryota; kingdom Metazoa; phylum Arthropoda; class Insecta; order Blattodea; family Blattidae; genus Periplaneta; species Periplaneta americana. The sequence continues at coordinate 17,031,111 of NC_091130.1, forward strand.
ACACAATAGACTTCACTGACACTACACACTTCACTGACACAACACGCTTCCTCACTGATAGAACACTTCAAATAACAAGATATCAATTACACCCCATAAGTAGTGTGTATAATATACTACCGTTTATTAGTAAAGTCCTTAAGCCTATTTTTAAATACATTTTTGGTTATTGGTAAAGCCTTTAGTAAGTCTGCAGGTAAAGCATTCCAGTCCCTGATAGTACGATTGAGAAAAGAAAACTTTCCAGTGTCCGTCTTCTTTCCCTCAATTTATATGAGTGGTCGTTCCTTGAAGAGTAATTTGGCGGCTGCAACCTATTTTTTATTTCGCTCCAGGCAGGCTCACCTCTGTATGTTTTGAACAGTGCGCATAATCGAATTCGCGTTCTCCGGTCCGTGAGTTGTCCCATTTTAAAGGTGAATTATTAGAACACTTTTAAGCTCGTTTTTTAATCTTTTCCAGTGTCTTAATATGGTCTAATCTGTAAGGATCCCAACATGCAGCACCATATTCCATTATTGGACGAACTAGTGATTTATATGCAATCTCTTTGGATTTATCAGAGCCTTTCCTTAATACCCTCATCACAAAGTATAACGCCCTCCATACCTTTCCCGCTGTGTCAGTAACGTGTACCTACCAGCCGAGATCGCTGCTAAATGTTATTCCTAGGTATTTACATTTGTTAACGTCCGGAATGGTTTCACCCCCTAGCATATACGATGCGATTATTTTATTTCTTTTTCTTGTAAAGCTAATGCTCTTTAGATAATTTATTTTCATTTTGTTGGCCAATGCCCAATCGTTTTTTCTATTGAGGTCATTCTGAAGGAGAGTGGTATCTTCATGACTTTTTATTTCCCTATATACGATACAGTCATCCGCGAATAATAGAACCATGGACAAGATGTTAACTGGCAGATCATTTACAAAAGCAAGGAATAGAAGATGCCCCAAGACACTCCCCTGCGGGACCCCGGAAGTAATTTTTATTGGGCTCGATAATTCCTCCCCCACCCGTACTCTCTGAGTGCGACAAGTTAAAAATTCTTTGATCCACTGGAGTACTCTGAAGTCAACCCCTGTTGATTGTAGTTTAACCAGCAGTATGTCATGTGGGACTACATCGAATGCGCGTTTAAAGTCAATAATCACTGCATCTATTTGGCTATTTGAATCTATTCCGTCTGCTAAATCTTGACATACAGTTACTAACTGACTCTCACATGAGTAGCCCCCCCGAAACCCATGCTGACAATTATGTAACCAATTCGCATCATTCCAGTGCTGCCTTAGATATGCTGAAATCAAGTGTTCCATCTGTTTGCAAATCACAGAGGTGAGATATTTATATGGTTCCAGACTTTTGATTCAACCTGTATACTATACTATAATATACTATACTATACTAATGCTATTACTATTGCTAATGCTAATGCTAATGCTATACTATACAAAGAAGTTAGAACTGTTGAAGTGCTTCACAATGAAGTCTTGTTCTTTTTCAACGTGATTATGCTTGAAAATTTGTTTCAACATGCTCAAAACTCATTGGTATTTAATGAACTTTGTTTGAAAATCTCTTACACATTTACATGATAATTGGCGTCCTAAATAGTTAAATCATTTTACTTGTTTTATTATTATATTATTTTCTACTATTTTATTTGTAACGAATATTGTTGACCTAAATAGACTCTAGGTGGCAGCCCTACCATTGAACTATCCAGCGTCAGACTGGAAACCTGTCATAGACAAATCTTGAGCTTTTTTTGAGACAGGAACAAATATCCAAACAGATTGTACGTTAGCGAAACAGCGAAAAAATGTAATAATATAATTTATATTTTATAATATGTAAAACTTCATCCAAGTTTTTTGGCAATAAATTCCTAATGCGTTTGTTAAACTAGTAAGAAAATCACATCAATATCACATATAATCCTACAAGTCAACCAAACTCATCTGTGTGTGTGTGTTCCCCCCCCCCCGAGAAATGTTTTCATCGAAGTGTATAATAGTAATTTGAGGGGAATTTCTATTCTATTTTCGTGCGTAAATTATTATTGCATGAAAGAGATCAAATGAAATGATATTTTTATCTCTAGTGCAAGCATACTCAACGACCGCCCGAAACAAACGTTGCATAACCAAAGTAAATGGGCACTTTATATCCCATTGAATTTTAATACGGTCGACTAGCTGCGTGGAATAGATACTAAATGGGTTTTATGCATACCGAAATGAGGTTCGTCTGTGAACAAAATAAGCGTTCGTGTTATCCAGCTGATACATGTGAAAAAGAAAATATATTTACAACGTTATCATGTGAATTTTTACATACTTTTACGAATGATAGAAGAGATCATTATGAACTATTTTCCGTGTTCGGAAGAGTTTCGCTTGCAAATTACAGAACGAGATGCGTGTGCTAACCCACAAAGTTTGTTATTTCCTTATAAACTTTAATTAATGCGTACTGTGCACACAGTATTCACTTCAAGAATATCGCAATTCAATTACCAGTACTCATTACGAAAACTATTCAAATTATCTTCCACGAGCCTCAATGCAGGCATTACAACGTCGTGCCATTGAATGTCTCACAGGTAATCATGATCCCTACTACTACTATCCGTCCGAGCTGTTATGTCTCATCCCGCTTCCCCCCTCCGCTCCACCGTTTCTGCTAGCCCCTCTATAAAGGCCAGTGTCTGGGCTGTTAAACTCTTTCCTGAAAATATTTGCTGTTTGGAACTGGAGGTCTACGTAATATTACACAACTTTTAAAATCTTTTGTAAAGAAAAGAGCCCCGGTAAGTAGCTGTCATGTGAATCCCCAGCTTCGACGACCCTGCGACATAACCACTCGGACCGAAAGTAGATTCTCTTCTGACTACATCGATGTTTTAAGAAAGAAGGTTTTCAGATTATCTCACAAGAAAAAACACAGTTCTGTACTGACACAGACTTTCAGATGAACTCACAAGAAAAAACACAGTTCTGTACTGACACAGATTTTCAGATGATCTCACAAGAAAAAACACAGTTCTGTACTGACACAGACTTTCAGATAATGTCACAAGAAAAAAAAATAGTCCTGTATTGACACAGATTTTCAGATGATCTCACAAGAAAAAACACAGTTCTGTACTGACACAGAATTTCAGATAATGTCACAAGAAAAAAAACAGTTCCGTATTGACACAGACTTTCAGATGATCTCACAAGAAAAAACACAGTTCTGTACTGACACAGACTTTCAGATAATGTCACAAGAAAAAAAAATAGTTCTGTATTGACACAGACTTTCAGATGATCTCACAAGAAAAAACACAGTTCTGTACTGACACAGACATTTAGATAATCTCACAAGAAAGAACACAGTTCTGTATTGACACAGACTTTCAGATAATCTCACAAGAAAGAACACAGTTCTGTACTGACACAGACTTTCAGATAATCTCACAGGAAAAAACACAGTTCTGTACTGACACAGACTTTCAGATAATCTCACAAGAAAGAACACAGTTCTGTACTGACACAGACTTTCAGATAATGTCACAAGAAAAAAAATAGTTCTGTATTGACACAGACTTTCAGATGATCTCACAAGAAAAAACACAGTTCTGTACTGACACAGACTTTCAGATGATCTCACAAGAAAAAACACAGTTCTGTACTGACACAGACTTTCAGATAATGTCACAAGAAAAAAAATAGTTCTGTATTGACACAGACTTTCAGATGATCTCACAAGAAAAAACACAGTTCTGTACTGACACAGACATTTAGATAATCTCACAAGAAAGAACACAGTTCTGTATTGACACAGACTTTCAGATAATCTCACAAGAAAGAACACAGTTCTGTACTGACACAGACTTTTAGATAATCTCACAAGAAAGAACACAGTTCTGTACTGACACAGACTTTCAGATAATCTCACAGGAAAAAACACAGTTCTGTACTGACACAGACTTTCAGATAATCTCACAAGAAAGAACACAGTTCTGTACTGACACAGACTTTTAGATAATCTCACAAGAAAAAACACAGTTCTGTACTGGCACAGACTTTTAGATAATCTCACAACAAAGAACACAGTTCTGTACTGACACAGACTTTCAGATAATCTCACAAGAAAAAACACAGTTCTGTACTGACACAGACTTTCAGATAATCTCACAAGAAAAAACACAGTTCTGTACTGACACAGACTTTTAGATAATCTCACAAGAAAAAACACAGTTCTGTACTGACACAGACTTTCAGATAATCTCACAAGAAAAAACACAGTTCTGTACTGACACAGACTTTCAGATGATCTCACAAGAAAAAACACAGTTCTGTACTGACACAGACTTTCAGATGATCTCATAACAAAAACACAGTTCTGTACTGATACAGACTTTCAGATGATTTCATAAGAAAAAACACAGTTCTGTACTGACACAGACTTTCAGATGATCTCACAAGAAAAAACACAGTTCTGTACTGACACAGACTTTCAGATGATCTCACAAGAAAAAACACAGTTCTGTACTGACACAGACTTTCAGATGATCTCATAAAAAAAACTCAGTTCTGTACTGACACAGACTTTCAGATGATCTCATAAGAAAAAACACAGTTCTGTACTGACACAGACTTTCAGATGATCTCACGAGAAAAAACACAGTTCTGTACTGACACAGACTTTCAGATGATCTCACAAGAAAAAACACATTTCTGTACTCACACAGACTTTCAGATGATCTCACAAGAAAAAACATAGTTCTGTACTGACACAGACTTTCAGATGATCTCACAAGAAAAAACACAGTTCTGTACTGACACAGACTTTCAGATGATCTCACAAGAAAAAACACAGTTCTGTACTGACACAGACTTTCAGATGATCTCACAAGAAAGAACTCAGTTCTGTACTGACACAGACTTTCAGATGATCTCACAAGAAAAAACATAGTTCTGTACTGACACAGACTTTCAGATGATCTCATAAGAAAAAACACAGTTCTGTACTGACACAGACTTTCAGATGATCTCATAAGAAAAAACACAGTTCTGTACTGACACAGACTTTCAGATGATCTCTTAAGAAAAAACATAGTTCTGTACTGACACAGACTTTCAGATGATCTCATAAGAAAAAACACAGTTATGTACTGACACAGACTTTCAGATGATGTCACAAGAAAAAACACAGTTCTGTACTGACACAGACTTTCAGATGATCTCATAAGAAAAAACACAGTTCTGTACTGACAGACTTTCAAATGATCTCATAATAAAAACACACAGTTCTGTGCTGACACAGACTTTCAGATGATCTCACGAGAAAAAACACAGTTCTGTACTGACGCAGACTTTCAGATGATCTCATAAGAAAAACAGAGTTCTGTACTGACACAGAGTTTCAGATGATGTCATAAGAAAAAACACAATTCTCTACTGACACAGACTTTCAGATGATTTCACGAGAAAAAACACAGTTCTGTACTGACACAGATTTTCAGATGATCTCATAAGAAAAACACAGTTCTGTATTGACACAGGCTTTGTACTTCCTGTTACAAACATCACCATGGTCACATCAAAGCCTACATTGATGAGAAAATATTGATTTACCGTGACCCTTTACTTCGTCGGTTCGTCAGTTAATGTCCATTTGCTCAGTTATTCTAAAGGTCCGTTCGATTCGTCAGTTACATTATGTCCATTTGGACAGTTAGTGTAATAATTCGTTTGTCGCTTAGTTAGTCTGATGTGCATTTGGACAATTTATTATTGTAGCAATCTGTTTCTAGGTTCGTCAGTCTGATGTCCATTTGGACTATTAGTGTAACAATTAGAGATGAACAACGAGCGAGAATGCAAGACTAACAGCGCCCGCAAAGCCGAAAATCCGCACTACAGTATTGCCTGTCGTTGACTGCTTGCAAGCAAACGTTCCAAGACATCGAGACTTCGGGAGTGATCAACTCTCGAACGTTAAGCAGCCTTGAATCGTGACGGTTGTTTATATCAGACTGAACTTTTATCTGTTTTGGCAACTGTTCTCTTATATGTATAAACAATTAAGTAGCCTATTTGAACCATCATCTCTACATTTCAGTGTAGTAATCAGCTTCCCAATCTTTATTTAATTACTAGGCTCTTATTAAAAGACTAGGATTTTTTTTTTTCCGTATGTTTGAGATCAAATATACAATCTCAAGCAAAACAGACCGTTTTATTTAACGTTATGTTTTGTGTTTCTTAGAAATTCAATTTTATTTTAGATTCTTTTTATTTATATAACCATAGATAATATCTGATAGTAGAACCAGAACGTTTTGATAACTGTGATACTATTTTCTTTTGTCTTTTTGTATAAATTAAACATCTCTAATGTTATTTATTTCAATTATGTATGGCATTGAAAGTTACGAAATCTTTCCACGTCGACCACATGCATTTTCGAGAATGATGAGCGAGACTCGAAGCGCACAAGAGTTATGAGACGAGACTCAAAAGACAAGTGCAACGAACCCAGCGAGCGAGAGCGGCAGTTAGTTTTGTTCATCTCTAGCAACAATCCTTTTGACTGTTCGTCAGTCTGATGTCCATTTGGACAATTATTATAACAATCTATTTGTCGATTCGTCGGTCTGATGTCCATTTAGACAATGAATGTAACAATCCGTTTTTCGGTTCGTCAGTCTGATGTCCATTTAGACAATTATTGTAACAATCTATTTGTCGATTCGTCAGTCTGATGTCCATTTGGACAATTAGTTTAACAATCCGTTTGTCGATTCGTCAATCTGATGTCCATTTGGACAATTAGTGTAACGATCCGTTTGTCGATTCGTCAGTCTGATGTCCATTTGGACAATTATTGTAACAATCTATTTGTCGATTCGTCGGTCTGACGTCCATTTGGACAATTAGTGTAACGATCCGTTTGTCGATTCGTCAGACTGATGTCCATTTGGACAATTATTGTAACATCTATTTGTCGATTCGTCAGTCTGATGTCCATTTGGACAATTATTGTAACAATTTACTTGTCGATTCGTCAGTCTGATGTCCATTTGGACAATTATTGTAACAATCTATTTGTCGATTCGTCAGTCTGATGTCCATTTGGACAATTATTGTAACAATCTATTTGTCGATTCGTCAGTCTGATATCCATTTGGACAGTTATTGTAACAATCCATTTGTCGATTCGTCAGTCTGATGTCCATTTGGACAATTATTGTAACAATTTACTTGTCGATTCGTCAGTCTGATGTCCATTTGGACAATTATTGTAACAATCTATTTGTCGATTCGTCAGTCTGATGTCCATTTGGACAATTATTGTAACAATCTATTTGTCGATTCGTCAGTCTGATGTCCATTTGGACAGTTATTATAACAATCTATTTATCGATTCGTCAGTCTGACGTCCATTTCCACAATTAGTGTAACAGTCCGTTTGTCGTTTGTCGGTTCTTCAGTCTGATGTCTAACAGTCCGTTTGTTGGTGTCAGTTTCAAGGTTAGTTGGTGAGTGAGTTATTCAGATGGTTTGTCGGTTTGTCAGTCCAAGGTTATTTGGTTGGTTTGTCAGGCACCCAGTCGGTGAGTGTGTCAGTCAGATGGTCGATGTTCGTCAGTAAGTCAGCGAATCATTCAGTTTTGGTTGGTAGCTCAATCAGAGAAGGAATGTAAGAGAAAGATAGGCGTACTACAGACGGAATTTCGAACGCAACTTTTTCTTTTCCAGGAATGCTGAATGCTAGCATTTATATAACTTCCAATTCGACGTTCTCATCATCAAAGGACTCTTTCTATACCACAAAGTAAAATATAAAAAAAATGAAGGAAGAAGAGCAACGATTCCCAGCGTCTGCCAGTCTTCCTCCTCAGCAAGCTCCGCCCACTATTACGTTAGTAGCGCAGGAAAAGAGAAATTATTCCCCTCTAGAAGTCAACTAGTTGATGACGTCTGACCTAGATCTTGTTACACGAAATCCAGGACACTTAATTGTCTTGCTGTAAATCTGAATAATCTAAGCAACGACTCAATTTTACAAATTAACTTTATTTTCCACCGTCTAAAAAAACTTACGGTAAAAGAGGAGAAGATTGGACTAGAAATTAAGTAGCAGAGGCACGGGATTTTAAAAGAGAAATTTTCACAGCGCTGTAAATTTGTTTCGTTTGCTTGCCTTCATGAGAGATGCAATATTATGAAGTCGTGACTCGTAGCAATTTCTCGGTTCAGCGGACCGGGTATATCGGCGGATGCCAATTGTTTCTTGTCACCCCGCTCTACCTGTTGAGGTACGGTGCGGTTTGTTATCGATTTTCGGATAGCATTATATTGACTCTTGCAAAATTAATTACATAGACCGCAACTAGAATCCGAGAGGCGCTTTATTACGAATAAGTTAACGCTATTCTTGGAAACTAAGTTCATAGAAAGCCTGCAGGCGTACTTAGTTTTTGTAAGGGAATGTAAGAGCACTTACTGTACCGGAGAGAACCCTTCTCTTCACTGCTGGTTTATTTTACTTTCTCATTAGACGAAACACATAAGAGGTAGGATTGCAATACTAAAAAATATATATTTAAAAATTTTCGCTGAAAGGCCTATACCAGGCACGTCAATTGATGCTCAAGGAGCAAGCGCGCGCTTTAGAACCGAGGAGAGCCTGAGCGCTTTACAGAGGAAAGGAAAGAGACAGACGAAAGAGGTGGTATATGCCGCTTGGTCGAGCTATATACAGGGATGGCCAGCACTGATTCAATAGATAAAGGGAAGCGAACTTATTAAAACTGTATCCATGGTAATTTTTAGATTTGCCTGAGAAGTATACGTGCATTATAAGAATGTAAGTTTTAATTTTAATGCTCATTTTTCACAAGTTTGATTTTTTTATTCAAAAGAAATATTTTCTCAACTTCTCGTATAGGCCTATTTATTTAGTAGCCTTACAGAATGTTTTCGTAAATAAAATATACCGTATATACGTATTACTGAAGATAGTGTATTGAAAATTTTAAAAATATTCGCATGGAAATTGTTTGTAAGGAAATGAATTACAAAGCAACTACTGTTACATCATAAGCAAAAGATACGTGCCCATGTGTTGTAAAAATGTCAGCTCTATAGCTTCAGCAGATTTCGAGAAAATAATTTAATATTCTGATGATAGGAAGTTGCTCACAAATATCACATTAAAAGCATAATGCGATAGGAGTTTTGTTATGTAATATTACTTACGCTTAAAACAGATACAGTACCTAGGTAACTTTGCTTTGTACTGTAATATTGTTTTCATTGTTTATTGATTACTTTTGTAAGGCTAAAGATACCATCAACATAAATTTCAACTTATCATGTCATACTCAATCTCTTTCTTTGGAATATCACTTTCTTCATGAATGATGTGTTTCATCCACTTAATACAGTATAATATTATACTACTATGGAATTTAAGTGAATATTCCTTCTTAACTCTCTATTATGTTATTAAGATTTAAAACACAAGTGCAATATTAAGAAATTACTGTTAGTACTTTTGTTTTACAGACAATATAGATAATATTAAACAGAAAGAAGCCATATAAAAATAAAAACATTAAATTTCACGTTCCGTTTGAAGTTTGTACACCACTGTTTTCTTAATTCAAAAGGTTGCTTATTCATATACACAACCCTTCCTCTTTCCATACTTAGCGCTTGCTGCCCGCGCACGACGTCAAGGTCAGAAAAATGCGCTTGCTTTGACATCACTGGCCTATGCCCATATTTCACTTCCTTAATACAGAAAAATTAATTTCCGATATATTGTCAGCTGTATGCTACGATTTCTGCAAAATTGAGAGGGCTGGAATTAAAATCAGTTACATCCACCATAAAAAGTTTTCAGAAAACTGACTTTTTTTCGTATTGTTGATCAATATTTTTATTAATTTTAGTATGAACTTCTATGTCCGAGGCGATATGGACATGCACGCAATGCTCCATTTAAAATAATGCAAAGAAAAAATCCGAAAATGACGAATGAATCCGTTCCGTTAACAAGCAAACATACTGATGGGGGGGGGGGGAGACAAAAAAGATGTTTTTTTTCTTTTGTCATGTTAATAATGTCAAAAGAAGTGCTTATACAAATTTTGGCCACCAGACCGCAATTACGAGGGCCGTAAAAACATAAGTTCGTCAGTGGCTGTTAACAGAAAGAAAACACAATTTCATTTGAAAAATTTATTGGAACAGACACAGCAGTTGTTGAGCTATTTCTCAACATATTCCCTATCGGAATTGAGACATTTGTCATATCATGGGCTTGACAGAGAAGTCCAGAAGGCTGTCAAACGCTGGTCCCGATCCCAGGCGGCTGACTTCTACGACACAAGGATACAAAAACTGATCCACTTTATCCACTAAGCCACACCGGATTCCAGTTCCGATGCCGGATTGAATCCCCTCAGTTTAAATCCTACCTTTCAGTTTTCCCTTTGGTGGTCTACCCTCATGTACTGTGTCACAGAATATGCGACAGTGGCACAATGTCCAACACTATGTACAGAGGTGCACTCATTACGAGTGACTAAGTGGCCAGGATCCGAAGGGATGAGCGCCGTCTTGAATCACTAAGTGATTATTTACGCATATCATATTATTATTATGTACCGAGGTACATATGATATTTCCGTGCAGGAATTCCGCGTTATCATATGATGAAGCGTCAACAGGTGGAGTTGAAAACCCGGGTTCGAGTTCCGGTGCCGGAGAGAATTTTTCTCTGTTCTATGCATCCTTCATTAATATGTTTTATGCTCGACCATGCCGAAATGTAGTAATTATACACCTGGTAGCAGTCCTTTAATGCATGTCATTAAAGTACACCTATTCATTAAAGTTCAGGTTTTCGATTATTCTCGGATATGCAATCGAAAGACAACGAGGGGAACGTCACGGAGGCTGGAAATCCAATACTGTCGCAGAAGGTTATGTTCTGTTACTATAATAATTAGGGTTAATTGTAAATAATATTCAAATAAATTCAATTTGTCATCTCGTTTTTCAATTCTAAATCAATTTCCAGGTTATATCAAAATTAGTTAATGTTATTCTCTAAATTATATCAAGGTCAATGGCATTATTGTTCCTCGGAAAAAAATCAATACTTTCGCGTCTGCGCACATCTCACAACTTACGAGCTATGCAACAAGGTCACTTCCGATCTTCAGTCAGATGCGAATATAAATGAATACTTCTAAATAATTTCAAGTTAGAAATATGGTCGAGCATAAAAAGTCGTATGAAACTTGCCTATAATGGTAATTAAGACGCTCGTATGAAAATTATGAAACGAGCGCAAGCGAGTTTCATAAACAAACATACTCGCATCTTAATTATTATCATTATAGCCTCGTTCCATAATGTACAGTACTATTGTTTGTTTGTTTATCTGTGTCAATTTTCAGTCAAAACAGAGCCAATTTCCCCACTTGCCAAGGGATTTTCGTGTGACACTTTATACCGTATTGGTCCGAATATAAGCCGCACTTTTTATTCAAATTTCAAACTCGAAAAGTTGGGGTGCGGCTTATTTGCGCGGCCGATAAATTTAAACTTGAAATGTAGCGCATGTTGCTACCGGTAATTTTATAATTTTGAAATGGAGCAACAATGCCACGCGCTCGAGTTTGAAATTGTCAGCAGTCGTATGGTATATGACGCAACAATGTACCAGTCTTCATATTACAGTGATCGTACTCTTTTGTATGATAGGACAGATTAAAACAGTTTGTACGTAGCTACGGGTTCAGCCATGAGCGGAAACGTAGAAAGAAAAGCTTCAACAAGCTTGGGAATTCGGCGCAGTTATGACGCTAGTTTCAAACTTGCAGTTATTCGTCATGCTAGGAGTACGTCTAATAGAAAAGCCGGCAAAAAGTTTAGTGTGGATGAGTCTAATGTGCGGCGCTGGATCGCCTCGGAGGATAAACTGAAAAATGCCAATAGAACCAGAAAATCTTTCAGAGGACCCAAGGCTGGGAAATACCCAGAACTAGAACGTAGGGTCCTTTCCTTTGTACAAGACAAAAGGAAAGAAGGGATGCCTATCTCTCGACAAGTAATCCAGGTAAAATCGTTGGAAATAGCGAAGACCCTAAACATTCCACAGATAGAATTCCATGGGAGTATAGGTTGGTGCCGCAGGTTTATGCGTAGAAGTGGCTTTGTTCTCCGACGAAGCACTTCATTACCACAGAGACTGCCAGAGGATTTTACTGAGAAACTCATCAACTTCCAGAGGCACGTCATTGAATTGCGTCAGCGCCACTCTTACCCATTACACCAGATCGGCAATGCCGACGAGACGCCCGTATTTTGGGACATGCCAAGCAATATGACAGTTGACAATAAAGGGGCGAAAAGCATATCATTGAGAACAACTGGAAATGAAAAACAAAGAATCACTGTGATGCTGGCGGTTACGGCAGATGGAGGAAAACTGCCTCCGTACGTTATTCTGAAGCGTAAAACTATGCCCAAGGAGAATTTACCTAAGGGATTAGTGATTCGTTGCCAAGAGAAAGGATGGATGACAACCGAACTAATGGTGGACTGGGTAGCTACGGTTTGGAATCGCAGACCAGGTGCGCTGCTCTGTAAGAGGGCTATGTTAGTATTGGATGCCTTTAAAGGTCACCTCACACCCGAAGTAAAGAAGAAAATTACTGCATTGAAGACAGACCTAGTCGTCATACCAGGAGGTATGACATCAAAATTGCAGGTGCTTGATGTCGTCGTGAACAAGCCTTTTAAAGACCATCTCCGAAAACAGTATTCGGATTGGCTTCTAGAAGGGGGTCATGCATTCACTCCATCTGGGAAGATCAAGAAGCCATCTGTCAGCCTTATGTGTGAGTGGATTCTCTCTTCATGGCACACGATATCACCAGATTCAATCATCAAAGGCTTGAAGAAATGCTGCGTGTCTAATGCTCTGGATGGCAGTGAGGACGACGTACTTTGGGCGGAGAGTGATGAACAAAATGACAGTGATGAAACAAATACCGGTACTGGTAGTAGTGAAGTCAGCAGTGACATTGGAGAAGACGGTGATTAGTTGTACCGGCATTTTTGGTGATTTACCCACATAATACTGTAATTGAAGAAAAAGTGTTTAAATAGTGTAAACAGTTTTGTAATTGGATAATGTGACAGGTAAATTTCACTGCACTCAATTTCCCTTTTTTTCTCATTCTGCACTCAATTTTTCTTTTTTTTTTCTCTCTCCTTTCCCCCTAAAATTAAGGGTGCGGCTTATACTCGGGTGCGGCTTACACTCGGGCCAATACGGTAAATGAAAATGTATAGTTAGCAGCAATGTGAGAACCTGTTAAATGAAATTAAATACTGTTAGTTCCTACAAATAATTTCCGAGGATATAATTACGGGTGTTGGGAATACTTGTACTAGAAACGTATGAAATGCCAGCTCTAGTTAAAACTGTTTTGTCTAGATAACACAGTCTAGATCGCGAGCGCTCAGTTTTAACATTGCCCGCGGTTATAATGGCAGAGTAAAATGGCTCTCAAGGAAAGTCTGGGGTTGGCACACCTCTCGGTCTAGCGTCTAGCCTGATTGCATCCAATCCCCCATGCCATGTGCACCGCAGACTTTTCAACGTAGGGAACTGGCTGAGTGTAATCACTCGTAATGAAGGTCCTCTGGGGTCGAGTGAGCTGGTACTGGCTTCATGTTCAGGAAGTCCTTGCTCGAAGGCTGCGCTCTACAGATAGCACTCATTTCCTCTTAAATGTATGCTAGTCATATCAGGTTTTCACTTACGTTGGGATTATTTTTTCCATAGTTAGCGAAATATAGGTATCACAGAATGTTTCGAAATTTAGATACCGGCACATAACCGTCTTCGCGTGAGATGGAACCAGTGTCAGATTTTACAGATTGTTCTTTGTTTCCTTTTGGGTGTATGATACTCATATCAAGTTTCAATACTCTGATCACTGAAATGAATAGAAAGAATATATTATGGTTATTGCATATTATATTGGCTTATTTATCACTATCTTCAGCGCTACTTTTAAATTTCATTTGGTAATTGTGAGTGTGTTTACACTCATAAGATCGTAACTCCAGTGACAAATGATGTGAGGTTAAGATATAATTTACTGTATTTCAAGTATTATATTCATGGAAAACACCACAGCAAAAGTTAAAATTCAGAATGAGTTAACAGAAAAACTGACTGTAAGGAATGGAATGAAACATGGGGATGGGCTGGCCCCAGTTTTATTTAATTTAGCCTTGGAATATGTAATCAGACAAATGGAAATACAAACACACTCAACGGTAGTATATAAATCAGTACAACTGATAGGTTATGCTGATGATATTGACATTCTGGAAAGGTCAAAAAAGGCGGTAATAGTAATATACGTTACAAGAGCGGTATGTTGACGTTTTCATGTTCGAGGAAAAGATTGAAAAAGCGAAACGTATTTGAGCTTTTTTAATTTCCGAGAGCATGAAAATAAACATACCGCTCGTGTATCGTACATTATTTTGTGCGAAGATCGTTTATTACATACCTGAAAGACGAATTTCTAATTAGTTGCAATGAAATCTCCATGTTGGTTTCTGTTTAATGACGGCAACTTCGGAACACCAAAATATCTTTCTTCAACATTGTTGCTATAAAATGTTTTCTGTGTTTACTATACTCCAGCAGGCCGTGATATACGTCTGTCTTTCCCCCCTCCCCAGTCTATAAATGTGAACTTAAAACAAACGGTGAGGTTATGTAATGATTTATTTTTCATTTTAATATTTTAACAATATTATTTATATAACATATTGCAGTAATAACATCGGCATCTGGAATCTTGTTGATTTTTTCACGGCTTCCTTAATGTTACTTGTATCAGGAATGCAATAAGTTTCGTGGAGTAGTAGACTTTACTTAATTTTTGCAAATATTTAAAAACGATAATTAACATTGCAAGTTAGGTGAAATTGCAGTGGTAAGTTTCCAATTTATAATTATTACTATGTTAAACGTCTCTAAAAATAATATGTTAAAAGCCTAAAGCAGTAAAATGAATGTCGCGCTTAAGCGGTAAGAAGAGGGAATTTGTTATGTGTGTCACGTTGGGAATACTGAATGTGGTATTTCACACTTACCGCGTATTGGTTCTGTGCGGAAAACAAGCAAATACGCACGACCTCGCACAAAATAAGTTTTTACAGAATTAGATGGGAAGGCGGCAGAGATAGGATTATGTAATAATACAAATAAGACGAAAACGGTTCTTCAAACTAAAAATTCAATACAAAATAAAGTTATCCAACTGAATAATACTGATATAGAAATAGTAGAAAACTTTAAATATTTGGATTCCATAGTAAACAAGGAGAATGATGCATTAGTGGAGGTAAAAGAATAGTACATTATGCAACGAGCCTATAATGATAGTAATTAAGAATCGAGTATGGATATTTATGAAACGAGCGCAAGCGAGTTTCATACGACTTTTTATGCTCAACCATATTTCCAACTTGAAATTACCGGTATTCAGATGTATACATTTTATTTGTATCTGACAAGAACGGAAGTGACCTTGTTCTAGGTCGTGAATTGTGAGATGTGCGCAGACACGAAAGTATCGATTTTTTCCAAGGAACAATAATGTCATTGACCTTGACGTAGTCCCGTTAAACTTGATAATATTATAATATTATAACCTTGATTATTGAATTCAACATTGAAAAACGAGATGACAAATTGAATTTATTTGAATATTATTTACAATTAACGCTAATTATTAGAGTAACAGAACATAACCTTCTGCGACAGTATTGGATTTCCAGCCTCCGTGACTTTTCGCTAATTCTTTTTCGATTGCATATCCGGGAATAATCGATACTTGCGGTTTTATAACGGTACAAAGCTGACTTGTCATTGGCTGAACACATGTAAGCTGAGTTATCATTGGCTGAAGACCTGTACTTTAATGAGTAGGTGTACTTTAATGACATGCATTAAAGGACTGCTACCAGATGTATAATTAGTACATTTCGGCATGGTCGAGTATAAAGAATATTACGGGCTAACAAAGCATATTTTTCGATGATCGACTTGTTGAAATCCCGAACAATACATAGGAATAACAAAATACGATTGTATAAAACAATAATAAGACCATTATTGTGCTATGGTTGTGAGACATGGACTATGCAAAGTAAGGCGGAGGAAAGATTGAACAGCTTCCAGAGAAGGATTTTAAGACGGATTTTTGGCCCAGTCCAAGATGAGAAAGGATGGAGAATAAGCTATAATTCTGAGTTATATCAGTTATATAAAGATATGGAAGTATCCAGATTTATTAAATTTAGAAGATTACAGTGGGCAGGACATGTAGTGAGAATGGATAGAAGCGGATAGCAAGAAGTCCTTCACCCAACAAATGCGTGGGAAAAGAATAGTTGGAAAGCCCAGGAAAAGATGGGAGGATGAAGTCAGAAAGGACACCGTGAATATTCTAGGGAAAAGGGCATGGAAAACGAAGGCCAGAGATAGAGAATATTGGAAGAGACTCATTGAGGAGGCCAAGGCTCAAATTGGGCTCTAGCGCCATAGCAGCAGCAGCAAGTATTATATTATTTTATGGATTTTATTAGTTCCGATAGCTCGTTTTATTTGTGAAATTGTCATGAAAAATAACACGTAGTTTTTAACTCCTCTAGATAAATCCGCTCGTCTCTAATTCATATACGAACTTTTTACTAGGTTCAAAATAACTCGTGGCATTACATATGAAAACAACACTTTCTTGTGGTATTTTAACTGGTAAACAAATAATATTTTTTTCACAATAAAGCGCTTTTATTTACTGCAGGCAATGTCAGTTAATAATTCTTATACCAGTAGTGTGATACATACAAATAAACAGTCCTCCTTATACAGGGTGGAAGTAAAATAGTCCTGCAGATTGAAAGAGACTGTAGGATACGTTCAAATGAATAGAAAATCTATGTTCCAGCAGTCTGGAAACCTCGCCACTAAAAGTCTCCTTTCGTACAGCAAAACAGATGTAAGAGGTCAACGAACTGAGCGTACGTGAACTACCTCGCGCTTCCTTTTGCAGCTACAACGTTGCGATGTGGGTTGCATCGTTCAGTGGTTTGAAATTAGCGGATTTTAAATCGAATTTACACGAAAACCATCAACGTTATCGATATGACAGAGAGATAAATTATTCTTTATTAGATTTTCTATCGATATGGACCAAAATCACGATTCAATTCGCAATAGTTACCGAATAACCATTTTTTTCTGAGGAAACTATGAACTTTCCACCGATATATATATATATATATATATATATATATATATATATATTTAGTTGGTTATTTAACGACGCTGTATCAACTACGAGGTTATTTAGCGTCGATGTGATTGGTGATAGTGAGATGATATTTGGCGAGATGAGGCCGAGGATTCGCCATAGATTACCTGGCATTCACCTTACGGTTGGGTAAAACGTCGGAAAAAAACCCAACCAGGTAATCAGCCCAAGAGAGGATCGAACCCGCGCCCGAGCGCAACTTCAGACCGGCAGGCAAGCACCTTAACCGACTGAGCCACGCCGGTGGCTCCAACCAATTATAGTATTACAGTTTTTTGTTACATACAATATGAGTTTTTCGCTCTAAAAATCTACAGGGTTATTTCACCTCCACCCTGTATGACTTCACGAGGCGTACAGAAACGCTACCTCCCACAGTACTCCTTTCGTATGCGTAGACGTTCAAGAGTGTTTGTCGGGTGTTGCATGCGAGCAGTTCGCCTCAGAACTACGTTGTGAACTACGGTACTGAAGGGATTACTTATTCATACGTAACGCAGTGCAAACTATTTTTTCTCTAATTGTATAGTATGAATTTTATAAACTAAAATTGCACTTTTTCAATTCAAATTCCTTTCAATTATAAGCCCTTTTCTCAGCGATAGTTTTGTAAAAACATATATTTCTTTTCTTTCTTTTTCCCTTTTTTGTTCTCGTGATCACCAGATCAATTTATTACCATACCCTTTTTATTATGACTTTTATTTAATTTTTGTATTTCTTTTCTTTTTTATTATTCTTTCATTACATTCCATTTTGTTATATTCTTCCTTACGTTTTCCATATTAACTATCTGTACTAAATGAGTTGCTTTTACTATATTCCAATGTATTGTACTTTTTTTTTAATATGGTATTATTTTCATGTTGTTTAGTGTCGATTTTGTTATGCTATTATTATTTTTTTTGTAATATATTAGTATTCTGTTCAACTTTTTGTTAAATTTTCTTTGTTTGTATATTTTGTGACCTGGTAGAGTGTAAGAGAAGGCCCTATGGCCTTAAGTCTACCAGTACAAATAAAGAAATAAATTATTCAAATCTAGTCTTTCAGGTGAAGCTCCCTGTAAAGCAGATTTGAATAATTTCAAGGGAAAAATTGTTCCGGGGCCGGGTATCGATCCCGGGACCTCTGGTTGAACGTACCAGCGCTCTACCACTGAGCTACCCGGGAACTCCACCCGACACCGCCTCAATTTTTCCTTTTATATCCACACAACTCGCGTGGGCTGACGAAACGCCAGAGACCCACAACGAGTGCACACAATCTCTGTGTGACTTGGAATTGTGGTTTTTCTGTTAACGTACACAGTGACGTATATATTATGCAAATCTAGTCTTTCAGGTGAAGCTCCCTGTAAAGCAGATTTGAATAATTTCAAGGGAAAAATTGTTCCGGGGCCGGGTATCGATCCCGGGACCTCTGGTTGAACGTACCAGCGCTCTACCACTGAGCTACCCGGGAACTCCACCCGACACCGCCTCAATTTTTCCTTTTATATCCACACAACTCGCGTGGGCTGACGAAACGCCAGAGACCCACAACGAGTACACACAATCTCTGTGTGACTTGGAATTGTGGTTTTCTGTTAACGTACACAGTGACGTATATATTATGCAAATCTAGTCTTTCAGGTGAAGCTCCCTGTAAAGCAGATTTGAATAATTTCAAGGGAAAAATTGTTCCGGGGCCGGGTATCGGGGCGTTTCGTCAGCCCACGCGAGTTGTGTGGATATAAAGGGAAAAATTGAGGCGGTGTCGGGTGGAGTTCCCGGGTAGCTCAGTGGTAGAGCGCTGGTACGTTCAACCAGAGGTCCCGGGATCGATACCCGGCCCTGGAACAATTTTTCCCTTGAAAACATTCAAATAAATTATTATTATTATTATTATTATTATTTTTATTATTATTATTATTATTATTATTATTATTATTATTATTATTATTATTATTATTATTATTATTAACTATGTAAATTTTTATAGTGTATTGCATCAAGTTTTCGAAGTTTAAAATTATACAGAAAGTGAAGAAAAATCCGACAAGTCCTTTCAAACATTTCGAAAGAAGAGACTAGTTGAATATTTCAGAACGATTTTCGGATATGTCACAAATGTACTGACGCAGGTGGAGGATACTTTGAACATCTCTTGAGACTGAGATAAATACACTTGTAGCCATTTTTAAGTGTTTATAAGAATTTCCCCTCGCTAGATAAGATTTAGAAACTACAGATATTGCCGTACAAATAGTGGCTGATTTTTAGTAACAGAAATGTCGTTAAGCGTGCGGTGCGAGTGGATTGTGATATATGGATGGTTCTGTACCTTTGTGACATTCACTTCAACCGTAGCTCAGTCGGTTAACTAATGGTTTCTCATCAAGAAGGCAAGTTTTCAATGCTGAACAGATTTTATTTGATTTATGATGAACTAAGGCAGTCAAGTCAATTGATGTCCATAGGAGCAAGCGCGCGCTTTACAGAGGAAAGGAAAGAGACAGACGAAAGAGGTAGTATATGCCGCTTGGTCGAGCTATATTCAGGGATGGCCAGCACTGATTCAATAGATAAAGGGAAGAGAACTTAATAAAACTGCATCCATGTTCATTTTTAGATTTATCTGAGAAGTATAATTGCATTATAAGAATGTAACTGTAATTTTAATACTCATTTTTCACAAGTTTTATTTTTTTATTCAAAAGAAATATTTTCTCAACTTTTTTTTAATAGAAAAATGAAATTTTCAGATATATGCCTATTTATTTAGTAGCCTTACAGAATGTTTTCGTAAATCTAATATACTGTAAATACGTATTACTGAAAATAGTGTATTGAAAATTTTGAAAATATTCGGATGGAAATTGTTTGTAAGGAAATGAATTAACAAAGCAACTACTGTTACATCATAAGCAAAAGATACGTGCCCATGTGTTGTAAAAATGTCAGCTTTATAGCTTCAGCACATTTCGAGAAAATAATTTAATATTCTGATGATACGATTGAGCACCACTGTTTTCTTAATCCAATAGGCTACTTATTCATATACACAACCCTTTCTCTTTCCATACTCAGCGCTTGATGCCCGCGCACGACGTCAAGATCAGAAAAATGCGCTTGCTTTGACATCACTGAACTAAGGCGTTGTATGATAGAGTTTTCCTCAAAATACATCACACTACCAATCACTATTTCTCTAACATCACCATAGACTCGTTTTATTATGTCTAAATGCCTTTGTAGGAACATAAAGCAAAGAGTCATCATCATCATCATCAACATCACGGGTTGAGCCGGTAGGCCCGTTCCGTCCCCATTAGAATTGTTCTCTCCAACGAAACCTAGGACGACCAACATTTCTCCTTCCTCTTGGAGCATACTGGAAAGCTTTCTTGGGGATTCGGTGATCCTCCATCCTTTCTAGATGTTCCATCCACCTATTTCTGTGATTTGTTAACTTTTGTGTTATTCCCTCTATCCCTAATTCTTTTCTGATATCTTCATTCCTCTTGTGTTGTAATAAAGAATATCCCGCCACTGATCTTAGGAATTTCATTTCTGAGGCTTCTAGTCGTCTTTTGTCTCTTTCTGTTAAGTACCAAGTCTCTGCTCCGTAAAGTAGTACTGGTAGGGCTACTGTTTTGTAGAGTTTTAACTGTGTTTCTTTCGTTGTTCTTTTTCCTAAGCTCCGTCTAATTGTTCCACATATACCTTGAAATCTATGCATCTTTTCTTCCATATCTCTTTTTTCCATATAAGAAATGTTGCTAAAGCAAAGAGTCTACATCAAAATTCATGGTCTTCCTCACGGATGATGGAACCCTTATAAATGATTCCGCGAGTAGAGGAATTTCTGATTTCTCACAAGATTCAGTCATGAAGTAGCTGTATGCAAATGAAGATTCAGTATCCCCACTGAGAATGTCTAACATCAGAGGAGGAGAAAGGTGCGCGAGGGATAGAAGATTAATTGAGTAAATTCAGTTCTAATGGGTTTCAGTTCGTGTAACGCCAGAGTCAAATAATTCAAGTCCCCACAGTTTAGATGTCAAATGATGTGGTGTCTGGGAGATGTAGAGGAGCTTAGTTACAACTTTTAATTTCACTGTCTGCTGTACTTGGGAGCAAACTCAACACTTCTTGTAAAGAATTTTGGATATGATTAAAGGTAGGAATGTATACAAACAACATGAGGATATTAGGTTATTTGTGCTTAGACCAGCCGTGGCGAGAACGTGATTCCCGAGACATTGTGGCTCGCAGTGATAGCTGTGCATTTCGCTTGCTTCTAACCTCCGCCAACCCCCACCCTCTCACTCACTGGAGTCAAACTCCGTTCCATTTTTATTTGTCTCTAACCTGCGAGTGGCATATGTCTCTCTCGAAACCATGTACGAAAGTTCCAAGTAGGATGGGAGGACGCATTTTTTTTTTTTGCTGTCAATGTGATGAGAATATTAAAGGTATGATTTGTTCACAAGTATTACGAGGAAAACGGTTGTATAACATAAAAGGGCATTATACTACATGTTACTGATGAAATATTAAAAGGTTGCGCTATTGTTATCATCATCATCATCATCATCTCTGTACGTCGACCCTTTTTCACCAGATGTACAAATAATGCGGTTAGCTCTTCAATTTGAACTCACTGATATACTATGTGATGTCAAACGGAAGCTAGATGTAAGCACTTGACAAATGTTGAACTTTCAAATCTTTATATTATTTTGATGTACCGAAGTACACATGATATTTCTATGCAGATATTCTGCGTCATCATACGATGTAAGAGTAATGGAACGGAGAAAAATTCTCTCCGGCGTCGGGATTTGAACCCGGGTTTTCAACTCTACGTGCTGATGCTTTATCCACTAAGCCACACCGGATACCACCCCGGCGTCGGAGAGAATCGTCTCAGATTAAGCTCCAACTTTTGGATTCCCTCTAGTGGCCGCCCTCTGCACTACGTCATAGATGTCTATGAACGTAGAACCGAAGTCCACACATGTGCTGAGGTGCATTCGTTATGAGTGACCAGTTGGCCGGGATCCGACGGAATAAGCGCTGCAGATATTCTGCGTCATCATACGATGTAAGAGTAATGGAACGGAGAAAAATTCTCTGGCGCCGGGATTTGAACCCGGGTTTTCAGCTCTACGTGCTGATGCTTTATCCACTAAGCCACACCGGATACCATGGTACATTAAAATAATATATATGATATGCGTAAATCACTTCGTGATTTAAGACGGCGCTTATTCCGTCGGATCCCGGCCAACTAGTCACTCATAACGAGTGCACCTCAGCACATGTGTGGACTTCGGTCCTACGTTCATAGACATCTATGACGATTTTCGAGTCTGCTGCAGTAAACACTACCTACATTTTGATTACGTCTTCAACCCTTTTATAATGTGTAGCAAAATAGACTGCAGCATCCAGCCGTGTGCACCATCTCATTACAACGGGTTGCGGCGGTAGAGGGGCTCCAGGAGGTATTTCACTGAATTTAGTAACCCGTCCTGGTGCCTTAAACATATTTCTTTGACATTAGATATGAAACTGTTCACATCACTGTAGCAGGAGCGAACTTTTTCGACTATTTGATGTAGTCCATGGGCTAGGATAACTTTCGGCTAAAGTAGTTGAAGTTCCTTACCAAATTTTAACACATAGGCTAGCATCCGTGATGAAAATAACTATACATTATCATTTTTTATTTCGTCTCGCCATAAGAGGGTAATAGGCGTTTCAAAACTTTGATTATGTTTAAGGTATATGTACACCTTTACATACAAAAAATTTTGTTTTGTATAATTTTGCTCTGTAAAATTTTTATACAATTGAGAATGGTACCAGAAAGAGAATGAAGTGAACAGATCCCTTGAAATTATGTCTAAATTGTTTATAAAAATTATTTTGTTCATAATTTTGACATACAACTTGAAACATGATAGCTCATGCAGTTTTCTAAGATAGAGCCACAGTTTCTTCACTGTTTTATAGCTAAAACTATTCTTTAGTGCCTGACATATAGCTATTTTTTATTTTAATTTACATTAATTAAATATTACCATAGCTTATATGTAACTCATACTAATATTTTATGTTGCATATATCAAGTAAAAAGTCCATAGGTAATTATTAACCATATTAATGTTATTTTACTCATTGTCAGGCACTAGGGGACATTTCAAGCTTCAAAATGACACCAACATCATCTTGATATCACCATATTTAGCTGAGATATCATGTTTGAAAGAATTAAATATTCTAAAATTACTATTTACAGGAAATGAGCCACAAACTTTCAGAGCCTAGAAAACTCCATCATCATATGTCACCCCTTAAGCAGCTCCACGTCGGTCCAGTTTCAGCTTCTTTCTGCCTCTCAAATACCTCCGCCTCGTTTTAACTTCAGGTGTTGAATTTTTTTTTTTGGCATTTTGTCCTTATTTTCCATTGATGCAACAAATCCTGCGATGATGTTTGTCCCGGGGTTTATGCCCATCCTCCTCAGAATTTTAATTTCTCCTTTTAAACTCTTATTAAAATGACGTACAACATCACTGACACACAAATTTACAGTTTTATGACTAACAGTAAAAATTATAAATTACTTCATTATGTAAAAACGTATTTTCAATCTAATGATCATGCCCTGATATCTATGCATCTATTTTGGGACTAGAAAGAAGTTTATTTTACAAGCAATGCTGGACGAGGGGATTGACTGCTACGAGGATCACTCCAAAAGTAATCCACAATTTTTATTTAAAAATTACATTTTTAGCCTATAGCTTTGCTATTTTCATAGAATGTAGATACATCCTTCAGGAACAATACATCACTTTTCCACATAATCCCCGCACCTTTCAACTGCCTTACGCCACCTTGGAATGAGGGCCTGTATACCTGCACGATAAAAGTCTGAACCAACACGTCTGAGCTACTCTCTGGCGCCACTCACGGGAACGACTTAAATTAAATTTGAATACAAGGGGGAAGGATGTATCTATGACCTCCATAAATTGCAAAGGTTTAGAATAAAAAATAAATTTGAAAAATGTTGTGCATTACTTTTGGAGTGATCTTCGTAGAAGTGACCGTGGCTGATGACGCAGAATTTTGGAAAATGGGACTTATCTGAAAAACCATAAGGCATAAATCGAAAATTCTTATATAAAATTAAAGGGGAGAAAATCATCTATTAAAATAGTTATATTTTGAAAATTCTAATTTTTCATCATTTTTTTGCGTTTTGTGGGTGTACATATACCTTAAATGTTCCACTTTCTCAAGAATTTCAGAGGTTAATAAAAAAGTTTTATTGGGTTTGTGTGGTGGAAGAATGTCCTTAACGACGTTTGGAACAAATTGTCCAGCGGCGTCTGTACTTTCATCAATGAAATACATATTATAATATCTCCTATACATAGTCGTTTGCGAGATAGGCTATAACATTATAATAGCATTTCGGTGCATAGTATTTCTGTAAAGTTGATTGACTAGGGAGTTTCCTTTTCACGTATTTCTGCATAAAGCTTCTAAAGTGTTTTACATAAATCGTGAAGATGCTGGAATATCAAAATAAGTCAAAGTAACTACGAGTATATTAAAGCCAATGTCAGTAATATTACTTTCGAACTTCTATGATTTTTCCTACGTTGGTAAAGCTGAATGGAACGTATTATTTCTTCCTCCTATCTTATATCTGTGGCAGGTGGCAGGAAAGGAAATGTTTTATCTTAATTTTCCCTGCGTTTATTTACTCCAGGAAACAAAAGAGGCGGAGGCAAGTGCGATGTGTACCGTGAGGCTTATCGCTTTGCACACAGTACAACAGTTTGAACAGCTCTCACGGGGCACGGACCATCACACAAGGGTGTCCAAACATTGCGACACATGTTAATTAGATGCTACATGTTATACTGATTATCTTCTGATTTATAGAGGACTTGACTGACTGCATACTGGATCGATCCCTGAAGAATAAGACAAACAATTACACCCTTATTCATACTTGAATCGTTTATTTCTAAAACACCACAAGTGACAAAACAAAACTTTTGGGAAACCAATAAAAACTGTTTAGTTTCATTAATTTTATTCTAATTGTCAAATTGTATTTATCAATGATATTAGTTGCTAAATATGAGGTTTATTCATCATTAGTTATGTTTTATAATATATATATATATATATATATATATAAAATAAAATTAATTAGGATGTTATGGGGTTTTCTATGCGAATGGCGTGAATATGTTAGGAGAATATCCACAAACGATTAGGGAAAATACGGAAATTTTACTTGAAGCTAGTAAAGCGATAGGTTTGGAAGTAAATCCTGAAAAGACAAAGTATATAATTATTCTCGTGACCAGAATATTGTACGAAATGGAAATATAAAAATTGGAGATTTATCCTTCGAAGACGTGGAAAAATTCAAATATCTTGGAGCAACAGTACAAATATAAATGACACTCGGGAGGAAATTAAACACAGAATAAATATGGGAAATGCCTATTATTATTATTTGGTTGAGAAGCTTTTATCATCCAGTCTGCTGTCAAAAAATCTGAAAGTTAAAATTTATAAAACAGTTATGTTACCGGTTATTCTTCATGGTTGTGAAACTTGGACTCTCACTTTGAGAGAGGAACATAAGTTAAGGGTGTTTGAGAATAAGGTGCTTAGAAAAATATTTGGGGCTAAGAGGGATGAAGTTACAGGAGAATGGAGAAAGTTACACAATGCAGAACTGCACGCATTGTATTCTTCACCTGACATAATTAGGAACATTAAATCCAGACGTTTGAGATGGGCAGGGCATGTAGCACGTATGGGCGAATCCAGAAATGCATATAGAGTGTTAGTTGGGAGACCGGAGGGAAAAAGACCTTTAGGAGGCCGAGACGTAGATGCGAAGATAATATTAAAATGGATTTAAGGGAGGTTGGATATGTTGATAGAGACTGGATTAATCTTGCTCAGGATAGGGACCAATGGCAGGCTTATGTGAGGGCGGCAATGAACCTCCGGGTTCCCTACTTGCAAACCTATCTCTTTACTTGCTTCAAGTAAAATTCCCGTGTTTTCCCTAATCGTTTGTGGATTTTCTCCTAACATATTCACGTCATCCGCATAGGTAATGAACCTGGAAGCTTTGGGGAGGTCGAGACGTAGATGGGAAGATAATATTAAAATGGATTTGAGGGAGGTAGGATATGATGATAGAGACTGGATTAATCTTGCTCAGGATAGGGACCAATGGCGGGCTTATGTGAGGGCGGCAATGAACCTCCGGGTTCCCTACTTCCAAACCTATCTCTTTACTTGCTTCAAGTAAAATTCCCGTGTTTTCCCTAATCGTTTGTGGATTGTCTCCTAACATATTCACGTCATCCGCATAGGTAATGAACCTGGAAGCTTAAAATTTCTTAATGAATGAGACAAGAGTATAAATCGGTAATAATTATTCAAAGCTCTAACAAGTGACAAGTCGTATAAAAACTGTTATAATTACAGACATGGAGTCTCATAGATAATCTCTGTACTACAGGTGTTAAAGACGGCAAGATTCGTGTTCCTGCTGTGTGTTAAGAAGATGACAAAGCGTCGTTGCACTCAAACCAAACGACTGCCATGTTCCAACTCCGACTAAGCTAATAAACGAACGTCGACAAGAATTAATTAACGATTACGCGTTGTCCTCGACTTTCGTGGCAATGTTATATAAGCAAGCACTCTCTTAACTTGATCGATTTTATATTACAAGCTTATCTCGTGGACGCTGATGTAATTTGGTTCGTCAGCACGCTGGAGCAGCAGTTAGGTTGAGAAGATAGGATGGTCTGGCACTTAACCCTCTTCAACGTCAGACGCAAGAGCGAAAGAGCAGCGCGCGGCAACGTCTTAATGCCAAGAAGCCAACAGCCGTATCCAGTCAGAAGAACTTGGTTCCTCAAGTCACAGTTCTATATAACCGATATGATTATAATTCCAAAACAAATTTCGTTTACAACAGTGACAGAAGATTAATCGCATCCCTATAATCACACTCTAGTATATACAGTCACGAAGCTTCATACTTACTAAATCTGCAAACGTAGACAGTTGAAATATGCATCCATAGGTAGTTACTCACCATCAGGATCGCTACTATCGCCTCATCACAGACTCTTTCCCTAGCAGACGATAAAATGTATTCTACTTTCGATATCGTGTTCTTTTGAAAAAATTAACACCTTTCTTCCACTATTGAAATATGAAATACTTAAGGTTTATATATTATTTTCATAAAATATATATTATATTCTATAAACTCACCTTCCTGGATCTTTCGGAAAAAGGACAACTCTAACCTATTTTTCTTACAATTTATATTACTACAAACGTCTCCTTGTCCCATATTATTATTTAAATTATTGTATTTTAGCCATTTACATATTTTATTACAACCGATAACGAACATTTCACAGTTTACATACCTTTCACAAAAATGTGAAATACGGCACAGTCAATGCTTTTTCGATCTAGACGTAACGTTTGTTCGGGTTTTCCATTTCAGTGTATGGAGCTCAGTGAAATATTACATTATAACTTTATTGCTTATCATTGCTAAGCTTTATCAAGTGTAATGTGTCCATAAGTTCCGTTTACTTCTTGCATAATATGTTGCAGAAATAATTACAAAACTGTGTTATTTTAATGTGAAGAGAATTTTACATGTTAACATAATCTGTTCGCGTCAACATTTCAAGTTTAGAATGGAAGCTATTTTGAGGTTTAATAAAAAAGAATTTATATTCTGATTTCAATTTAGCACATATATCTTCCTTAATTTTAGACAAAACATTTACCATACCACTCCTATGAAATTAGTGTACGTACAATTGTGTTACTTCATCTCTTAAGTAGTAGATAAATACAATAATTCAGTACTCAATTGTAGTATTAAAATACAGACAAATGGAATGTCCGGGGTATCATACATGACATTATGCTTAATTATAATGCATTATTGCGAATTTAGGAATATAAGTTAAATATAGTAAACATAACCTATAATTTTCATATGAATGGCAAGGCATTGGAGATCACTAAATTTAGACAGAAAGGGGCAACTGGTACAGTAAACATAACCTAATTTCAACATATCTAAATATCCGTGCGGTGCAATTGAAAATTATTGAATAGAGCATAAATGAATGTACAAGAATTTCGCAATATTTAATCGAAATAAAGGCAAGTATTACACATACGAACAACGCAATTTTCACACCATAAATAATATTACATCTTAACTCGCAAGTGAATTATGTCTGAAGTGTCTCATAATCATTGTTTCAAATTTTATTAATGGAATTACACTACATTTTAGAGAAACATATGTTACTGTTTATGCATTCCAACTAATTTAATCAATTACTTATATTCAAGTGTTAAAAGTAGTGTACGAAAGATTCAACATGGATAATTTATATGGTTGAAACGCCGCCCTTCGTGATCGGGTTAAGCGAGTTACATGGTCTGCCTTACGGCCTGTATTAGATCACGATGGCTGTGGCACAGTCTATTGTTCCTAGTACTCATAGCGCTCCAAGCGGCTAGGAACTATCGCGAGATTTGCAAAAAATCATCCCAAGCTTCGTGACTGTATATAGTAGACTGTGCTATAATTGCGAGAAACGTTTATGCTTTTCGTGATTGCTACTGTGAGCATGTTTGGAATTTATACTAATAATAAATCTGTAATCAAAATTTTTCTTATACTTTTCGCTTTTCCAAAAATAATTGGTGTTAACATGTATAATTAAATATCCTCAGACCGAAAATCGCAGTTTTGAAATTTTTGTCTGTCTGTCTGGATGTTTGTTACATTTTTATGCGATAATGGCCTCAATTACCAATACGATAAACATTAATCAAAATCTACAATCAGTTACATGAATACAAGCTATATACAACATACTAAAGAAACAGGAACTCAACAAGAGTAAAAACGGCCTACAGGTATACCCATACATTCCAAACACGCGACAAGACCACAGATGTATAAATAAACTTAACAAAGAAAGAAAAGATGCACAGTGAGGTCGACATAAAAAATTAATCTTCATACACAAATATTCATTATTAAAACATTATAATAAAAATCATCATAAATAACTTATTAAAAATAACATGTTTTTTCTACCAGAAGAAATTTGACACATTCTTTAGCTGAACCTAAATTTTACACAACCACTGGACTATATCATAGACAGAATTACGGGACAGGTTATATAATTCCATTTTGATAATAAATCCCGACTAAGTAATTTTGAGTTTAATAAATTAAAAAAAAAACTCATCAAATTATTTAGTATTCATGTTCCTTTTCCCTTTTTTAATTTCAATATATTTATTAATTATAACTTTTATTCTCTTCTTGACTTGATTCTCTACTTTTATCTTCGTAATTAGACCTGTTTCATAATGATTAATGATATTGATTTTGTAATTTTATGCTCGACCATGCCGAAATGTAATTATACACCTGGTAGCAGGCCTTTAATGGACCTCATTAAAGTACACCTATTCATTAAAGTTCAGGTGTTCCACCAATCAGAAAACACCATTGTAGCAATATGAAAGCGCAAGTATCGATTATTCTCGGATATGCAATCGAAAGACAACTAGCGAAACGTCACGGAGGTTGGAAATCCAATACTGTCGCAGAAGGTTATGTTCTGTTACTATAATAATTAGCGTTAATTGTAAATAATATTCAAATAAATTCTATTTGTCATCTCGTTTTTCAATGTCTAAATCAATTTCAAGGTTATATCAAGATTTATTTTATTTTACTCTCTAGATTATATCAAGGTCAATGACATTTGTTTCTCGGAACAAAATCAATACTTTCGCGTCTGCGCGCATCTCACAATTTACGAAATATTGCACAAGGTCAGTTCCGCTCCCCAGTCAGATAAGAATAACATGAATACTTATGAATAATTTCAAGTTAGAAATATGGTCGAGCATAAAAAGTCGTATGAAACTTGCTTATAATCGTAATTAAGATGCTCGTATGAAAATTATGAAACTTGCTTGCGCTCGTATCATAAACATACTCGCGTCTTAATTACTACCATTATAGGCTCGTTGCATAATGTACTATTTTAAATCTTTGTTATATTCCATTTAGAGTAAAATAGTTATTTATAGGAACTGTCCGGGAACACGGGCTTCCTTAGATGGGTGTTCGCTACGTCCATAATGTGTATTTATTTCGTATTGTACGCTGATCTTCACAATATCTCTTTTCACATTACTAATTTTAAAACAGTACTGTAGGCTACACTAAAACATTATAGGAAACAAGACGACCTCTCCAAGTAGCAATAACTACTAAATACTTTGAACAAAGCAAGCATTGAGTGTGGCATCGATGTAACTTCCATAGGGAGAAATGTTGTAATTTTTGTTACAGTTTTTCTCCGATGTAACGCAGACGAACACTCCACGTTAAGACATTGGTTGAAGTTAAGATAATTTAGGAATACACTTAAAATAGAAACATAGGCTACTTGGTTTGAAACGTGATCGGCTCCTGAGCTTAGAAGCGATATATCTAGTATATTAGTACCTATCATAGTAGTGGACAAATGTATCAGGTCAGAGGTAGTGGGAACAATGAAAAGCATCTCCATATAAAGGCAATCTTCTGAAAATAGCTTCAATACGAGCTGACCTGGATAGAGTTATTTAAACATTCTTATTTCCTTCTTCAAAATGGTAGAGCAAATACTGTGCACACAGTTAGAATGTAGGTTACTGAGCAGTGTTTGCAGTATCTGGGGTTTCTGTTTTCTCAATCCGAAAGTCCAACTGAAATGGGGACACTTAATTCTCGGGATTATCTAAGGTTCCAGACGGATTTTGAACTTCATTGCGCTCTACCAGGACAGCGAAACGTATTTAACATTGCTTGCAACATTCCTTTTTTAAATTTTATGAAGAAATACTATACAGGGTGTATCAAAACTTCAGGAATGGATTCCTCATATAGAGAGAAGAAAAAAGTAGATACATCACAGCTCTTCTGAAATGTAAGATCTTATCTGATGGTGCCGCGTGTTTCTCAGGCGCAGGAACCCAGAATATGAGCAAGAGTTCGCACTAGTATTTTTTTCCGGTGGTAGCAAGAGAAATTTTTTTTAATTTTGTTTAAATTTCCTAAATTCCATGCATAATATT
Organism: Periplaneta americana; assembly: GCF_040183065.1. Lineage (NCBI taxonomy): Eukaryota > Metazoa > Arthropoda > Insecta > Blattodea > Blattidae > Periplaneta > Periplaneta americana. The sequence continues at coordinate 17,062,786 of NC_091130.1, forward strand.
AAGTGTTGAATGCTTAATATGAGTATATATCTTGCACTTAACATTTTAATGAAACTAAAAATGATAAGATGAAAGAGTAATGGAACGGAGAAAAATTCCCTCCGGTGCCGGGATTTCAACCCGGGTTTTCAGCTCTACGTGCTGATGCTTTATCCACATCGGATACCCACTCCGGCGCCGGACCGAATCGTCTCAGATTAAGTTCCAACTCTTGGGTTTCCTCTAGTGGTCGCCCTCTGCACTACGTCATAGATGTCTATGAACGTAGGACTGAAGTCCACACACGTGCTGAGGTGCACTCCCGGCGCCGGAAGGAATTTTTCTCCGTTCCATTACTCTTTCATCGTATGATGACGCAGAATATCTGCATGGAAATATCATATGTACTTCGGTACATTAAAATAATATAATTATATGATATGCGTACATCACTTCGTGATTTAAGACGGCGCTTATTCCGTCGGATCCCGGCCAACTAGTCACTCATAACGAGTGCACCTCAGCACGTGTGTGGACTTCAGTCCTACGTTCATAGACATCTATGACGTAGTGCAGAGGGCGGCCACTAGAGGGAACCCAAGAGTTGGAACTTAAACTGAGACGATTCTGTCCGGCGCCGGGGTGGGTATCCGGTGTGGCTTCGTGGATAAAGCATCAGCACGTAGAGCTGAAAATCCGGGTTCAAATCCCGGCGCCGGAGGGAATTTTTCTCCGTTCCATTACTCTTTCATCGCACGAGGACGCAGAACATCTGCATGAAAATATCATATATGTACTTCGGTACATTACAATAATATTTATAAAAATGATAAACTTAACTCTAAGTAATATTAGGCCTATATAATGTAAGTTCATTCTTTACACAGGATGGAAGGGAACCTATTACATTAACTCACAGAGGTAACAGATCAAGTCGATGCAAATAACTTTTCTCAAATAATTTTTTGATACGTTCAATAGTTTTGAGAATGCGAAATTTAAAGTGTTGCAACGCTGCAAAGAGTAATTGTGGCCATTGCTCTGCAGTGAAAGTGAGTGTAACTGCAATCATCCATTTCGAAGAAAGACTTGTGAGAGAAGAATGTAAATAAAAGGTCTCATAAGAATATATTTCGATCAAATTACTGTACATCAAAACGTAAAGTATTCCATGAATTAATTACGCAAATTGTTTGGTTTTTAATATTCTTTATTACGCTATAATCTCTTTAACTCTGAATTTAATATCATGAAACTTTTTTAACAATCACAGTATCTGTTGATTCCTTTGCTTTTTACGTAATTACAAAATAGTGAAGGATGTACAGCCTTATAAAACAAAACTATTTCTATTAAAGATTCCGTTTCATTTAATGTAAGCTCAAAATAACATTGTCACGAAAACACATTCATTTCTTGCACACATATTGCACATATGATATATATGCTATAGAGTTTCATGCATATCACCCAGATATATTCTGAGTCATGCCCTTTTTCTAAAAAAAATTGGTGCATATTTTCAAAGTCTATCTCCTCGTACAAATTTTACGTATATGTTCTAGAAAAAATTTACAGTATCTTTTAAGTACCTAGAAAAGTACCTAAGCATCCATATTTTATAAATGAGCCGTTCAGAGCAAAAGTGGTGTACGTCAAAATTGGGTAACGAGGTTTAAAGTAAAAATTCTGTAAAATACAGGGCAAAGTAGCAATTAATATGTCCTTCTTGCTATCTACTGACTACTAATAGTTTAAATAAATTGAATATTAATTGCTACTTTGCGCTGTATTTGACAGAATGTTTACTTTAGCCCTCAATACTCATTTTTGACTTACACCACTTCTGCTCTGAACGGCTCAAATTTATCCTTAGAATACAGAAAAAAATTATTTTGTCGAAATTTATTTTTTAATTTTCTAGTACCTATTGTTATACAAATTATTTTTTTATTCAAAAAGTAATCAACAAATAAAAAAATCTTATATTATAATTTGTTAACCATACTTTATAGAACATGCAGTAGAAATTTTATGTTCCTTGCATCAAAATTATGAGAGCCTATACACTTCGACCTGACGAAATGTGCTGAAGAAAAAAGAGTGCAGCCATTTATACATTGCTTAATTGTTATGCTTTCGAGCGACACAGAGCATTGAAACTTGCTCAACATATAAATAAGATATAGTTGATTAATTTTTTACAAGGAAACGAAAATGCTATTTTTGACTGAAAATGATCAAAAGTTCACCCCCTTTGAAGAAATTAAAAATAAATTTTTAAAAATATTTACAGTAATGTTAAGTAATGTGTTACGTTTTATGTATGTACAGTAATTTGAACGAATCGTGTCTGGTGAGACGTTTTTGTTTACATTCTTCTCTCGCAAGTCTTGCGTTGTACAGTTACACTCACACCCAATGCAAAGCAATGACCTTAAAGGAGCACTGGTACTCTTTGCAGCGTTGCAACACGTTGCATTTCGTGTTCTCGAAAGTATCATACGTTTAAAAAAACTTATTTCACAAAAGTTGTTTGCATTGACTTGATATATTACCTTTGAGAATTAATATATTAGGCTTCCTTCTACCCTGATATCAGTGATGTCAACTGTTGCCCATAGGAGCAAGCGCGCGCTTTAGAGCCCAGGAGAGCTTGAGCGCTTTACAGCGGAAAGGAAAGAGACAGACGAAAGAGGCAGTATATGCCGCTTGGTAGAGCTATATACAGGGATGGCCAGCGCTGATTCAATGGATAAAGGGAAGAGAACTTATTAAAACAGTATCCATGTTAATTTTTAGATTTGTCTGAGAAATACAAGTGCATTATAAGAATTTAAGTTTTAATTTTAATGTTCATTTTTCACAAGTTTGCTTTTTTATTCAAAAGGAATTTTTTCTCAACTTTTTTACAGAAAAGTGAAATTTTCAGATAGGTTTGTTTAGTAGCCTTACAGGTACTAAAACAATGTTTTCGTAAATCTAATATAGCGTAAATACGTATTACTGAAGGTATTGTATTAAAATGTTTGAAAATATTCGCATGGAAAATGTTTGTAAGGAAATGAATTAACAAAGCAAATACTGTTACATCACAAACAAAAGATATGTGCCTATGTGTTGGTAAAACGTCAGATCTATAGCTTCAGTAGATTTCGAGATAATTTAATATTCTGATAACAGAAAGTTGCGCACCAATATCACCTGAAAGCATAATGCGATAATAGTTTTATTACGTAAATATATTAGTTACACTTAAAACATATACCTAGACAACTTTGTTTTGTACTATAATATTGTTTTATTACTTTTAAAAGGCTAAAGATACCATCAATATCAATTTCAACTTATCATGTCATATTCAGTGTCTTTCTTTGGGATAATACTTTCTTTATGAATGATGTGTTTAATTCACTTAGTACAGTATAGTTGTAGTTATTATGGAATTTGTGTGAATATTCCTTCTTTACCCTTTATTATGTTATTAACGTTGAAAACACAACTGCAATATTAGGCTAAGAAATATGTGTTAGTACTATTGCTTTACAGACAATATAGAAAATAGGTAGGAGATTTGCAATAGGTAGGTAGATTTATTGATTTAGTTCACAAAAGTACAAAACTTAATAATTTAACAAAAGATCTATATACAAATGTAGTTCTACATAATAAATATACAATTTCCTAAACTAATTAATCTATCGCAAATCTCAATAATTAATTGGTTCAAACTTGCATTTACGTCTGGTTTTAGTGCATGTTTAAACCAATCGTGATAACCATTAAGACTTTAAACCTTATTTATCTACTCCTTTTCAAAATTTAATTGTAATTTTAGGTCTTATTTTACATAATAATTTATTATTCCAAGTAGGTGATCAGATGTCGACATTCTGTAAGTCATGAACCTGAAATAGCTGAATCGGTACATTCCATATGTAGGTTAATCTTTCTTTCTTGCAATATTTTCTTGTCAGCAGAAACGTTTGCGTAACTTCTATGAAGACTACCGCATACCTGCTTAAAAACAAACTTGACAAGTTGCCTACATAATCAACCTCAATTTAGTTTCATCATTGTGTCGCATGTATTCATTATCGATTCATTGCTATTATGATGAGTAATAAATTTATTATAAATGCATTCTTATTGAAATTAAAATATATTAGTTAACCAATTTATAAAGTCAAATTTTCTTCTGAACTTTTACTAATTAATATAGCTATCGGAATACATTAATAACTACCTTAATTCTCTATTTTCAATTTTTTTTATTTTAAAAACCTTGACGTAATTTTATCTTATTTTCAAAATCTATCTTCTTATCTTATTTAATTAATAATAAGTTTTTCTGAATATAGAAAATAACAAACAGAAAGAAGCCATATAAAAATAACGACATAAAATTTTACGTTCCGTTTGAAGTTTTTGCGCCACTGTTTTCTTAATCCAACAGGCCGCTTATTCCTCCTAGCATACCTAGCGCTTAATGCCCGCGCACGACGTCAAGGTCAGAGTAATGCGCTTGCTTTGACATCACTGCTGTATATCATGGCTGTTTTCCTAAACGTACCGCTACATATAGACATTTCTAAAAAAAACCGCTCTGTGTTTGATATTTACGTCAGTTAGTGGGCGGTTACCAAGAGATAAACGTGTATTTTTTCTCGTGAGAGAATTATGAAATTTGAAAAAGTACGCAGGAAAATTTTAACGCGTTAGATGGCTCCGTTTTGTCGTCGTAAAGATGTTTTTAAGGTATATTTAACTGGCGTGTTTGAACAGCCGACTAAATAAGCATTTGCAGCTGGATAACCGTCAGCAAGCGCATAAATACGAAAATGAAACAGAGCTGCGCCTCGAAATGTTTGTTCATGTAGTTCATGATGTTTAGCTCCGTTTATGTATGACGCGCAGAATTAATGGAAAGTAACAAAAACCATTGCTGCAGGATATATCATCGCTTTGTCTCTATTCCTGCAACGACTGAATTCAACGAAAAATAAACGAAATGAGGAATAAGGCAGGCACGAAGACTAACAATGACAGCAACAAGAATTAATTAACTAACAAGAGACAAAAGGGGTGGATGGAGACAGAGACAGTTTCCTGTAATGTATTATTACAACACCTAACACTTACTTAAGTCGAACTACCTGGTGACATCGCCAGAATTAAACATGACCCTCGAGAAGACCTGACTGTTACATTCAGTTAGCCCTGAAATATTGTATTAAGAGAGTAGATATCATGCAATGTGCTTAATAAAAGGGATTGTGAAACATAACTCACATCAATTAGAGGCAGGCTTCTCGTTTCTGCTGACACATTCTCGTATTCCGCGAGAATATCATTTCGACGAGACCTGAAAGAGAAATAATGTTAATTGGTGCTTGGGAAATATGAATTATTGTTCTTGGGAGACCGTGCAGGCATAGCGTGCATAGCTTGTCGTAAATTTAACGACATTTCAGTTCACTTCACTGACTCACTTATATTACTGCTGTGGTGTCATATTATTTGTAAGACTTGATTGTTCATTTGATTACACTGTGAATGTTATGTTCTATACAATTATGATTTTAATTGCAAACTTGATTTGGATGATTTTACAGCGTGAAAGTTAAGCACACCTGAATTTTGTATTGTGATCTGAAATTCTGTCTCTTTTTGTTTTGAGAAGAAAATGAAGTTTGGTGTTATGGGCAGGGACGCAGAATTGCGATAGATAGGGGCGAAAGCGTAGGGAAAGCATTCGTTCCCCTTCCACAGTCCACGAGCGTTGAATGACGTCTACGTGATCCGTTCACATCCATGTGGCGGATTACGACAAACTGGTGTTCGTGAACAAAATGACGAAAGTATTTCCGATCACAATAACTATAACACTAAACTTAACCAACAAATTCGAATTTAGTGCAATACATGTCTAATAGAGTCGACCTGGTTAGCAAGTTCGTATAGCGCTGGCTTTCTATGCCCGAGGTTCCGAGTTCGATCCCGGGCCAGGTCGATGGCATTTAAGTGTGCTTAAATGCGACAGACTCGTGTCAGTAGATTTACTGGTATGTAAAAGAACTCCTGCGGGACAAAATTCCGGCACATCCGGCGACGCTGATATAACCTCTGCAGTTGCGAGCGTCGTTAAATAAAACATAATATTTTTGTCTAATAGTATGTAAACTAATACAATAGGTCTGTATGTAATAAAAAATACATTTGAAAGTACTGAAATGTACCTACTATCTCTCATTTAAATTCAATTGCTTAAAGTGAAGTGATAATAATACTAAATGTTTAAACAAAACATACCCTTGTTACAGTCTTACAAGCAAACGTTCTGATGGGGGCAGATAAGAAAGTTATTTTTTCTTCCACCATGTTAATAATGTCAAAAGAAGTGCTTGTACAAATTTTGGCCACTCGACCGCAATTACGAGGCCGTCCAGAAAGTGATTTTCCCTGGGGCCGTTTATAGAAAAAGCAAAATTGCATGAAAATATTTATTGAAATAGATACAGCAATTATTGCGCTATTTGTCAATAATCCCCCAATGGAACTGAGACATTTGTCATACCATAGGATCAATTTTTGTGTCATAGAAGTCAGTCGCCTCAGATCGGAACCAGCGTTTGACTGCGTCTGCACCTCTCTCTGTCGATCCTATGATATGAGAAATGTCTCAATTCCGATGGAAAATATGTTGAAAAATAGTCCAACAATTGCTATGTCTGTTTCAATAAATTTGTCCAATGAAATTGTGACTTTTTACTGTTAACGGCCCCTGGCGAACTTATTTTTTATGGTCCTCATAATTGCGATGGAGTGGCTAAAATTTGTAAAAGCACTTCTTTTGACATTATTAACACTGTGGAAGAAAAAAAAATAACTTTTTTATTTTCCCCATCAGGACGTTTGCTTGTTAGGAAGATAGGGAAATTTTAGTCATAAATAAAATTACGAGTACTGAAGTACTTCCTCTTGAAAAACATATTGCTGTAAAAATCAGATTAAATACCTTAATCTTGTATTGGTATTTAGGCCGTAAAATATGATTTTATATAAAAATTATGTCACCTATAACATTTTGAAAAGTATAAAAGTACACAACTGCTAATTTAAGTAAAATTGACTACATTGATCTCATAGTAAAAACTAAAATAAATATAATTTCTCATATCAACATAAAGGAAATTTATTCCTGTATTAACTGAGTTTCAACTACAACGTGCACTAGATTTCTGCATTCTTTTTCAGTTCACCAGTTTCGTTATATTAGGCTATACTGAAGATGTGTAGGCATATAGCCTGAGGAGGGAAATCAGTGTTAGGAGTTGGTCTCCTGATCGGAGAATGCGCTCGGGTGTAGGTTCGAATACCGCTTAGAATGGCTGTTATTTTGGTTTGATCGGAGGTTTTCATCAACTGTAAGAATTGTGTCAAATACTCCATGGCAAATTCCCGACCTAATGTGTTCGGTGTTACCAATATAATCGTCACTTAATAGCCTTGCAACTGATACAACGTAATTAAATAAATACGACCCTAACACTCCATCCACAAACCCATAAAAAGGAAATTTTGCAATCCAATCTGAAACTTGTGAACAGGAACAAAGTACACCAACCTGAATCCCACGAATATGATCCCAGCACTTCAACCGGAGTATCATGGATATGAACAAAACTTTCCAACTTGAATCTCATAAATATGAACCTGCACTTAAAATTGAATCTCACGAGAAGGAAAGTTCCTAATCAAGAAAAGGAAACTTTGTATTGCAATCTGAACTCGTCTCCCGCAATGTTCGAACATGGGAGAGGCAACCAAGACATTACAGACTTCGTCTTATTCCATATGAAAAACTAATGGGAAGATCTGTGTTAAAATCCATATGAAGTTAAAACATGAATGGTTGGGAGTGGAGGACAGTTATTATTTTTATAACAAGGTGGAACAAACACAAGAAACCTTCTTCTACAGAGCGAACATCGGCGAATATCGAACTTCATCATACTCGACAAACTTGAACCCCTGTAATGCACGACACTAATCTGAACCTCATGAATACGAACCAAGAACTTGAACTTGAATCTCATGAATACGAACAGAGTATTTTCACTTGAACCTCATAAATACGAACCCAGCTCTGCAACTCGAATCTCATGAAAAGGAAACTTTGCATCAAATCTGAAGCTCATGAATACAAACCAAGATCTCTAACCTGAACCTCGTGAATACGAACAAAGTATTTTAACTTGAATCTCTTAAATACGAACCCAGCTCTGCAACTCGAATCTCATGAAAAGGAAACTTTGCATCAAATCTGAAGCTCATGAATACAAACCAAGATCTCTAACCTGGACCTCGTGAATACGAACAAAGTATTTTCACTTGAACCTCATAAATACGAACCCAGCTCTGCAACTCGAATCTCATGAAAAGGAAACTTTGCATCAAATCTGAAGCTCATGAATACAAACCAAGATCTCTAACCTGAACCTCGTTTATACGAACAAAGTATTTTCACTTGAACCTCATAAATACGAACTCAGCACTACAACTGCAATCTCATGAAAAGGAAACTTTGCATCAAATCTGTATCTCATGAATACAAACCGAGAATTCTAACCTTAACCTCGTGAATACGAACAAAGTATTCTAGCCTGAATTTTATACATACGAACCCAGCATTCCAACTCGAATCTCATGAAAAGGAAAACTTTTACTCTGATATGAAGGTCATGATTACGAATTAAGCACTCCAACCAGAATCACATGAATACGAACCTGTCACCCCAACCACAATCTCATGAATACTATTCAAGCATAACAACCTGAAACGCATGAATACGAACTAAGTTCTATAACGGAATCTTAAGAATACGTACTACGATTTCAGCACTCTAACTGGAATCTCACAACTACAAACAAAACTTTCCAACCTGAATCTCATACATAAGAACCCACCACGCCAACCAGAACCTCATGAATACAAACTCAGCAATCCAACCTGAATCTCATGAGCACGAAAAGACATTGCAAATTCAATCTCATAAATACGAATCCGCACTCAAACACGCATCTCAAGAAAAAATAAATTTTCACTCCAACCTGAACCTCATTAATATGAACCGAGCAGTCCAATCCGAATTTGGTGAATACAAACCGAGCACTCCGACTTAAATTTCATGAATATAAACCCAATACTTCGACCCGAATTTCGTGAATGCTAACAGAATCTCATGAATAGTATCACAACACTCCAACCTGAACTTAACCATACGAACCCAGAACTCATTCCTGGATCTCATAAACACGAACCTAAAATGTAAATATAAACAGTCTTGTAACTCATATCTTTTCAACGCCTTACACTCTTTTTTCCCCTGTTTCAAGAAAGATAGCCTACGCGGTATAGTCTTACACTGAAAAGGAAACCATGAAAATGAATAAATTCTAATGTTAGCATATTATTCTACGTATTGGTCATTGCAGTAAAATGCTTGGCCTAGTTCACCAGTTTATACCGGAGATGTAACTGTGGTTTTGCGGAATATTATGAAGGGGATGACCCATGCAGAAGGTAGTGCTGTGCTGTGGCATAAAGCTGCCATCCCGGAAAGCAGTGGTATTTAGGCTTCGAAGTTTCCGGTAGTATGTTTCTGAAATTCCATGTGAATTCCCTGCACGAATCTGGGGCGCGGCAGGTGACCTCCCACTCCCTCGAACTGTGTGTATTTTATTGCTCTTTGCTAATAATTGAGAATGGATTTAGTACACACGGGCACAGATAAAATATAGAGACCTCTTTGTCAGCTCCAGAGTTGAAAAATTGCATAGGAATTACATTACAAAAGTTCTAAACGAAATTTATCTTCTGGAAACTCAGAGGGGCACACTCTCAGTATGCAAAAGATTCCCTATTTGTATTACCTTTAATGATTTAAATACTAAGTAGATATTTCTACAGAAAATTAAATATATAGTGCCCGACAATTGGTTCTGAGGAATTTCAGCATGCACTTTTAAAGTGTTAATAAGGTTTAGAAGTATCAAAATAACGCTTGAACAATGCAATTTATTAGAAAGTAACCATTTTTGGAAAAGACACCCAGTAATTCCCTCGGTATCTTATTAGTAGGGAACGAAGTCTGGACACCAAAATATTTCCCAGAGGCGGCTATAGATTTAAGGAACACTAGCTATAGGATGGTGTTAGTTGTTTGGTGATGTACCTTCAGGTTCATATACATAATGACAAACTTCGCGTGAAGGGAACTCTGTTCAGTCGAAGTTTGATGGGTACGGGTTTTGTATTGCTTATTGAATTTTAAAAGGTTGTTTCAAGACAGCTTGGCTGTTTATTATTTAAAAAGTAAACCTTTCGTAAGATGTTCAGTTGTGATCTAGTGAAGGTACTGTGAAGGTGTATTAAAATGCAAACAAAATCTGCAATTTTTCCTGTGCTTGTGAAGGTGTTCGGAGATGACTGTTTTTCAGTCAAGGACGAAAATATATCATCGTGGTAAGTGTGTAAGTTAAACATAAAAGTTAATAAGCGTCGTAATTTATACATTGTGACACTAGAAGATACATCGAACATCTTAAATTGTTTTGTGATTCGATATCGGATGAGATCACTTTTCATTATGACTTGTGTCTGATGCTGATATGTGCGAACATTCCGTTCCATAAACACTAGAATCCACATTTTAAACACTTCATTTAAAAGTATAAGTCTAGAAAATTGCCTACTCCAACAACTATGATTACACAATACTTACCCTCGTGTTATGAAATAATGATCACTGTAAGAATTTTGACCATAGCATTTATAAATATTGTAATAATGTCTAGTGAAGAAAGATTGGTAAATTTGATTAAACAACTATGACATTGATTTTTATTTATTACCATATTGCATCATTGTAAGAATTTTAATCATAGTATTTATAAACATTGCAATAATGGCTAGTAAAGAAAGATTGATAAATGTGATCATACAACTATTACATTGATTTTTATTTATTATCATATTGAATCAATAATCACTGTAAGAATTTTGACCATAGCATTTCTAAACATTGTAATAATGGCTAGTAAAGAAAGATTGGTAAATTTGATTAAACAACTATGACTTTGATTTTTATTTATTACCATATTGCATCATTGTACGAATTTTGATCATAGTATTTCTAAACATTGTAATAATGGCTAGTAAAGAAAGATTGATAAATGTGATCATACAACTATTGCTTTGATTTTTATTTATTATCATATTGAATCAATAATCATTGTAAGAATTTTGACCATAGCATTTCTAAACATTGTAATAATGGCTAGTGACGAAAGATTGGTAAATGTTATCAAACAACTATTACATTGATTTTTATTTATTATCATATTGCATCAATAATCACTGTAAGAATTTTAATCATAGCATTTATGAACATTGTAATAATGGCTAGTGAAGAAAGATTGGTAAATGTGATCATACAACTATTACATTGATTTTTATTTATTATCATATTGAATCAATGATCACTGTAAGAATTTTGACCATAGAATTTCTATACATTGTAATAATGGCTAGTAAAGAAAGATTGATAAATGTGATCATACAACTATTACATTTATTTTTATTTATTATCATATTGAATCAATAATCACTGTAAAAATTTTGATCATAGCATTTTTAAACATTGTAATAATGGCTAGTGAAGAAAGATTGGTAAATGTGATCATACAACTATTACGCTAATTTTCATTTATTATCATATTGAATCAATAATCACTGTAAGAATTTTGATCATAGCATTTCTAAACATTGTAATAATGCCTAGTGAAGAAAGATTGGTAAATTTGATTAAACAACTATGACATAGATTTTTATTTATTATCATATTGAATCAATTATCACTGTAAGAATTTTGACCATAGCATTTCTAAACATTGTAATAATGTCTAGTGAAGAAAGATTGGTAAATTTGATTAAACAATTATGGCATAGATTTTTATTTATTATCATATTGAATCAATGATCACTGTAAGAATTTTGACCACAGCATTTCTAAACATTGTATTAATGGCTAATAAAGAAAGATTGGTAAATGTGATCATACAACTATTACATTGATTTTTATTTATTAACATATTGAATCAATAATCACTGTAAGAATTTTGGTCATAGCATTTCTAAACATAGTAATAATGGCTAGTGAAGAAAGATTGGTAAATGTAATCATACAACTATTACATTGATTTTTATTTATTATCATATTGAATCAATAATTCTCTGTAAGACTTTTGGTCATAGCATTTCTAAACATAGTAATAATAGCTAGTGAAGAAAGATTGGTAAATTTGATTAAACAACTATGACTTTGATTTTTATTTATTACCATATTGCATCATTGTAAGAATTTTGATCATAATATCTCTAAACATTGTAATAATGGCTAGTAAAGAAAGATTGGTAAATGTGATCATACAACTATTACATTGATTTTTATTTATTATCATATTACATCAATAATCACTGTAAGAATTTTGACCATAGCATTTCTAAACATTGTAAAACTGAAGTGTTCTGGAAAAAAAATCTACATATTCGATACTTTGTGAAGTGCAATATGAGTTAAATAGTGAACCGGCACAAGATAATACACAATAACATTTTAATAACATGCACTTACTGAATCGATATCATCATTAATTTTAGTTATTGCGTCATTTTCTTTCGTCAGTGTGATATTTTATGTATACTTTAAGATCATCTTCATAGAGATGGTGTCTGCAGTACTAAAAATATTCTGATATGTCGTTTACATACATTCAAAATAATAGAGGGCCGAGCATACTATAGTGAGCGCTTAAAAATATAGACTTCGGAAATGTCAGCATAGTTTGCCCTTAAGGGAATTCAATTTAATTTCATTCTTTTCGGGACAAACTGAATCCCTGACAGAAACCTATTTCATTGTTTCTTTCTCCTGGAAACGATAAAAACAAAAGAGCTGCATTTGACGCATTGAGAGGGCCTATAAAAGTGCGTTTACTCCGCACTCTGTTAAAGTTTGTTAATTCAACAGCCAAATACATACACGAGCGATTAGTTCGTTGTGTGCCAGTTGTCTCATGTCAATGTTAATTGGACGTAATGCGAGTTAAACATATGAGAGGTCCAGTCAATAGCCGTCATTTCCGAAACCTGACCCAGAACAAACAATGAAGCAAATGAAAACATCAAAGAGGTAAATGGTATACAGTGTCCAATTACATTGATTCACTTTCTGATGCGTGCCCCTGTAAACAGAATGTGCCGGCATTTAAAACCTTGGCGCTGACTTCATTTGGACTTTTGATGAAGCCTGAAACAATCCAGCTTTTAATGAACCCCAATAGAGACAGGAATGAATTAAAATTTTCAGAAAACTGAAATGGCAATTAAATATTAAAAAGTTTTGAGAATTAAATATATAGGTATCTTATAGAAAGCTATTCTACAGTGGGTTTATTTCCTTACTGCTAACTGATATTTTCACTGTTCTTTGCTGTGCTACCGGCTTCTGTCAAGAAAAGAATCTCTAGGAGAAACACTCATGACTAGACGGTGGGTGCGGGGTGACTTATCGTTGAATGTAAGTGCACATTTACTATATGTTACATTTTTTTTTTTCATTTAGAACATTGGCTGAACAGGTTTTAAACGTAACCACACGACGTCAATATGCTACTGTATCTCCGTACAGTCAGAAGGAAAAGAAAAATAACGTACTGTAGTACATACCTTGCAAGGTTGAGTCCTCGTCATCACTGATGCAATTACCAGCGTTGCAGTAAACGACGATATATTCCCGTAAGTCAGTGGTTGCCAAACACTACGAAATTGTGACGTAATAGAAATGCAACCCGCACATCACTATCGCAGGGAGAGAGGTGGAGTGGGTATCTCCTCAGGTAATGCAGTGAATAACAGTGCAGAGACGGACTGTGACCAAAAAACGAAAGCAATATAATATTCTTGTACTTATTAACTATAGACACTTTTTTCCATGTTAATTTTTTATCCTCCTATTCATTATTTTTGTATTATTAATAAAATAACATAAATTTATTTCCTTATTTAACATAGAAAGAGCGTGTACTTTACATCAGCAGTAAATTGAAATTAGAAAAACGTACCAGGCTGGTCACGAAGTTGTAAATTACACTACATACTTAAAAAAAAAGATTGAAGTGTTTTACTCCGATTAAGACATAGAAGCCGATACTTGTTATTGTTTATTTATTAATGAAATATACAAATTACACTACACATGTAGAAAAAAAACGTCGAAGTATTTTACCCCGATTAAGACATAGAAGTCGTTACTTTTTATTGTTCGTTTATTATTCAAGTTACAGGTAAGGGCGTGGTAGTCTTCATAACAAGAAAAATAATGACAACGTACATTGTTCTTTTATACTGCATTTAAAATTTTACAACAAATTAAATATCTCATATTTTTGCCATCTGCACAAAATAAATACTTTTCCTTCCATGCTCCTTAAAATTAAGTTTTTACTTGCTATCTGTTTTGGAAAAGACATCGAAACATATTATCCTACACACTTGTAACATTACATGCGTACGTCCGCTGCTGATAAATGTCTTTACTTATATCGAAGTGAAGGCTGTAAACAGAGGGTAGGGGTATGATGCCATGGTTACGCTTGAGTGGAGGCAGGGGCATGTGTCGCGACACAGCATTTGGCGATCACTGCCGTAAGTTGTCGAAACTGAATCATCTTCGCCTATCGCTTAAACAGTTTTTGTATCGAGAGAATTTCTGAAGAAAACCTCTAAAATGGGGATCACTCAATTTCTTTAGAGGAATATTTGTACTGAGCATCATGTTGCACGTGTCGTTAGACCGCACAACTAAATGATGATGATGATGATGATGATGATGATGATGGTTCCTCAGATTTCATTTCAACGCATTTCCTGTGCGATGTACTGTTGCAATGTTTCTCTATAGTCTGAGTTGTTCTGGTTTTTATTTCAATTTTACATACATTACACACAATATTGTCTTCGTTAATACTTAAAATGTCACTCTCATACTTCTTAATTGCATTTCGTATCTCTGAGCGAATTTAACGTTTTGCAATCAGGAATAGATCAGCACAACATATTCAACGCGTACTAAATACTTGATCAGGATAACACAACTGCACACATTGCGTTGCAATGTTACTATGAACAGATCGGGGTTCCTTCGTTTTGTACGCTGCTGTACTCGCCAGGTACACAAAAGACGGACGGCGCGGCACGTGCCATATACTCTGATACGAAACAACTTCACTTTTCCTTAAGTCATCCCGCATCCACTGTCTACTCATGAATTCATCATTGCAGTTACTCGTTATTATAGCCTACTGGTAAAAATGGAATCCATAGTGTTATTTAAGTAGGCCTACTCTCGAAATACTCAGAGATAAAGTGCCAGCCACAACAATAACAAACATGACAGGCCTACAACACGTCGTGATGGCAGCTCAGCGACTGAAGTAGAAGTGGGGAGGTCACATGAGGAGATTGGACACGTCGAGATGGGCGTATGTGACAACCATGTGGGATCCAAGGACGGGGAAGAGGACAGCGGGAAGGCCGAGGGCCCGATGGAGCGACTTCTTCAGGAGGGAAGCCGGTAGACAGTGGACAAGAACGGCGACATGCAGGACAACATGGCAGATGCTCGGAAGAAGATGAACAGAACCTAAGTGAAGGAAGGTGGACTGACATCAAACATCAAACTATTATCAGTGCGTAACCTTGAGTGACTGAAAATGGACAACATTAGAGACAGTAAATGAACAATAGTTAAGCATGGGGGTAATAACTTTTTAATCAGTACAATGGACTCGGCAGGATTAGTTGCTCAGGCCAGTATAAGGAGTGCTCACCTTGCTTATTGCAGGAGACCCTTGTCCTAATGGGATGTACTGGGTTTATTTATTTGTTTAAATATTTATTTATTTAAATATTTATTTATATATTTATTTATTCAAGTATTTATTTATTTAAATATTTATTTATTTAAATATTCACTTATTCATTTATGTAAATATTCATTTATTCATTTATGTAAATATTCATTTAATTATTTATTTAAATATTTAATTATTTATGTAATTATTTATTTAAATATCAATTTATTTATTTATTTAAATATTAATTAATTTATTAAAATATTTATTTATTTATTTATTTAAATAGTCATTTATTTGTTAATTAAAATATTCATTTATTTATTTATTCAAATATTCATTTATTTAAATGTTTATATATTTATTTAAATATTCATTTCATTAATTATTTAAATATTTATTTATTTAAATATTTATTTATTTAAATATCCATTTATTTATTTAAATATTTATTGAAATATCCATTTATTTATTTATTTATGTATTTATTTACTTAACTATTCACTTATTTATTTATTTAAATATTAATTTATTTTTTTATTTAAATATTCATTTAAATAGTAATTTATTTATTTATTAAAATATTAATTAGTTTATTTAAATATTCATTTATTTATTTAAACAGTCATTTATTAATTTATTAAAATATTCATTTATTTATTCAAATATGCATTTATTTATTTATTTAAATATTTATTTATTTATTTAAATATTTATTTATTTATGTATTTATTTATTTACTTAAATATTTGTTTATTTATTCAAATATTTATTTATTTATTTATTCAAATATTTATTTATTTATATATTTATTTATTTATTTAAATATTTATTTATTTATTTATTTATTTATTTATTTATTTATTTATTTATTTATTTATTTATTTATTTATTTATTTATTTACTCTCAAACTTATAAGGCAGTTATTTACTGGGTAGTGTTTTAGTGAATTTCGGAAGGAAAATTTTGATTTCTGTTTGCGAAATCTGGCTGGAAGGGAATTTGGAACAAAGTATGCAGCGTATAGGCTATTCATTCTGGACATGAACTACTATTAAATTTGTGGGAAAACTGTCAATAGAAGGATCTCACGCTTGCTTCAAGTAACTTTGATAGATAACATAAGAATTTCAAATCAGATCGTAAATTGCCAACCTAAGGAAAGAAAAAAAACCTACATGTTCCCCAATAGCTGGAGGACTTCAACATAAAGCAAGATGAAACATTTGCCTCAATAATTATTATTTTGATATAGCCTAAAAAGAGAAATAAAACTTGAGGGAAAACTAAAAATAAGATGGGGATCTGTAAGATAAAGATGTACTCTGAAGCCACAACGTGTAATGTAAAGTGTGAAACGACAAGAATTGCGACTATTTTTATCCTAAATTCTTGCCCTTACGCTCTTGTAGAGTCTTCACCATTGATTTTACATCACCCAGGTTGAAAATGTTTGTTACTTTGAAGTTACTGAGCTGCTTCTGCGCATCCCTGATAAGAAATACAGTTGACATTGTGACATCGCGAAGGTTAACACACCGCAGGAATGGTCCTTCCGTTCCCTATTAATAAAATATTATGTAAATCATGACGGATGATTGGCGTTGACTTAATGGAAAAATATGCTTCTGTTCTACAAACAAGGAAGGTTCTTAATAATATTCTAGGTGATGTGAAAGAGATAGACTTAATTAAAATAATGATACATCACGTAGCAAAGTTGAACAAAAATGGAAGCAAGAGCTGTAATAACTTCGAACAAAATATTACGTGAATACTACGAAGTTTAAAAATTGTGCGCCACAAAAATTTTCCTATACAGTTTTATTTTCTTACTTCAGGGAGAGAAAATAACTTAGAACGGTCGCTTTCCTAGTTTAACTTAGATGAAAAAGGATAGAGCATGGTTGTGTCTCATAAAAACCTAAAAACAGTAACAATTTATCCATTCCCATGAGGGCATAAGTATTAAAAACTATACAAATTTAAAATTGGGAAATATCTGATTAAAGAAATTGTACCGACATAATTTCAGATTCTTCAAGAGGTCTTGCACGTGAAGACATAGAATAAATCATTACAAATTATAACATCTAAACAGAAAATGCACACAAATTTTAACCCATAATCTGATGTAATTTTTAAGCGTTATGATGTATGTATGTATTTATTCACACTGCAATGGGTATATACCCGGTGGCAGTGGTAACTAATTACACTCAATAATGACAATAATATACTTATTAATTAAAAATACACTTAATAATAATACCAATAATTAATATTAACAATAATTTATAATAATAATAATAATAATAATAATAATAATAATAATAATAATAATAATAATAATAATAATAATAATAGGTAATATCCTAAATTAAATGAAGCACTATCACTTAAAATAACATTTAAAATAAATCTAATTTGTACCTTAAACCTATGTTCGAACTAAAACCCACGAGTATGATATGTTCATATCTGCATAAATACCTTTCAACACTACACTCATTTCGCTGTCAACTCACTCACTGCACTGGAACTACGACACATTTCACTGATTCTATCCTGATTTCACTAACACTTCAAAAAACATTTCACTGTTCAAATACTTTGCACTGCCACTATAAACTATAAAGCTTCCCTGACAGGAACACGTTTCACTGACACAACACACTTCACTGACACAACATAATTCTTCACTGATACAACACTTCAATAACAAAATATCATTTACATCCTTTACATACTGTGTATAATTATCGTCTATTAGTAAAGTCCCTAAGCCTATTTTTAAATACGTTCTTGGTTGTTGGTAAAGCCTTTAGTAAGTCTGCGGGTAAAGCATTCCATTTACAAATTTTTAAGCTATGAAATATGACTTTTAGTTAGGACACGGCCAGGAGATTGACTATGTGAATCGTGTAGGAATCAGCTGATAGCAGAGGGAGAGGAAATCAGTGGTTTACAAATACTAGGCGAGCGTCATGCGTGTAGACCAGCGGTGACCAAAACTCGAGCTGCAGTGATTACATGCGACAGACAGCCTATGAAGTAAGGAGACGGAGGAAAGGTACTTGGCATGAAAACTACAACCAGTGGTGGTTCGTGTACAGACATCTTGATCAATCCCGCGGATAAAAATCTCAAGCTTTGCTGTATCAGTAATGTCACTGCTGTCATCAAGAGCCAGTGAATAATATACGATTTTTCTTGCTTGTTTTAATCTTCCTCTTGAATATAATCAGGAATTTTCTAAATTCTTCTCTCGATACTTGGTTGAGAAATTCGTAGTTGTCCAAAATTAAAAACTTCTTATGGACAAGTTATTTAAGCTATTTTCATCATTACTATTTTGAGAATTTCTGTTCTTTTAAAAGGCTTTAGAGCACGAGATATTTCAAATCCCATTAGGTAGCTGACTTCCTTACATTTATTTATCTCATCTTTCTCTTCCTGGCTATGCTTTAAGACATGTCAATTCCTGGCGTTTCGTTGGCACATAATATTGAATCAATTTTTGTACAATATTATTATTAAATGAATAACTAATAAATAGTTACCCTCATCTAAAGATTAAGAAGATTACAAATGAGATAAGACCTAATAATTTTATCCTTCTAGGAAGAAGATCTAAAAATATCAATATTCATGCACGTACAGAAGAATTATAAAAACACATACTTAGTGGTCAGTATCATTATTACAAATTTCCTCATTTGAAATTAAGTCACAAATTTCGTCCTCGGCATCTTGCTATTATTCTTCTTTACAAGACGTTGAATGTTGCCTGTTACGAATAGCAGTATTCAGTCGTAATGTAACCGATCAACTAAAGTTCACTGCTGAACGAAACACACTGAAATCCCCCATCCCAACGCAATTACGTACCGGTACCTAAAATCAGAGACGCAAGAAGAGCTATGTAACACCACACAATTTTTAGTTCTAGTTATCAACAGAAATCTCATAGAGGTTTTGATTCATCTAGAGAAGATCAAAACTCCAGCGGGATTTAATTGACTATTACACGATTAGAAGAAAGTATATACAGATTAGAAGTAACGAAGTACTCCAATACAATAAAATATTAATTGACTTACGAAAATACAAAACTGTCTTCAAATGCGTACCATCTCAACATTACAAATATTACACTAGTAGATGGCAGTAGTGTGTTATGGTTAGCTGTTTTCTTGTTATCAGTTGTGCCAACTATGGAATCTTCATTGAACAACTGTGGACGGTTACTGGTCAAGAAGGCTTTGTTGATTCAGTTTCATTTTTATTTAAAAATTTGCATTCCACTTCAATTATATCAACCCCAGTAATCAACGTCACTTGACAGATAATTTTCAATGAATCTTAATATTAAAAAATCTCTGATACGTGACTATCCATAATATCATATAGCAGAAACTATAACAAACATAACTTGAATAATATAAACAAGTGTTCGAAAAGTTTTAATTAGGGATGATGAAATAAACAAGAAACGTTTTAATTAACGATGATGAACTAAAAAATAAACATGAATAATTTTAAAAGAAACAATTATTGAAAGTACAATTTTCAAATTTGAATCTTTTAGTGGTTGGTGGTTCAGTTGATGTTATACTGGACGTGAGCGTAAAAGAAGTGGAACTCGTTGATGTACATGATGTATTCATCAACTTATTCAGGATTTCCGAGTGGTGATCTTCATTTATTTGTAAATATGGTTTCAGGGAAGATGCATAGCTATGACCAGTGATCTTTATTAATTCTTGTTCTTGAATGCCAATGCGAGTCATATTTGAAAGTGCTGTACATCGACTGGAGTGGTTTGTAATTTTCTGTTTTTTGACGTCCAGACCAGTGCAGTTTGAAATGCTGGCAAACAAATAAACAAATGCTAGGGTAGTGATAAAAATAAACAAATGCTAGGGACGCGATAAAATTAAACAAATGCTAGGGACGCGATAAAATTGTGCGATAAGCAGCCATGATTGGTTGAAAGACGTCTTTTCGTACCGTTTTATTGGTCAAAAGTAGTGTTGACGTAGTAAAAGTGTAATAGTCAGTATAAAATGGACGCCTGTTTTACTGCTCATATTGTTATGACCGGCCAAGCTATCTAAACACAACTATAGATACAAATGAATGGGTATTCTTTACAAACTTATCTCCGCTGTAAATTTGTCGCTCCTATACATGAATTCGATCATGTGTGTCCCTTTAAGTTCGCGATTAAAGAACAAGAAATCCTGCCTCTTGAATGAGTCTTCATGGAAAGTGAGTGAGCCAAGAGAATTATACACAATTCCTTTAATGGAATTCGCCATGAAGTAATGCGTGTGATAAAAAAAAACACCGACAAGAATTATGTGAGTACTCTTTCATGTCTTTCACAAAAGAAGAAGTATCGCCACATCCCCAGGAGATAAATGGATCGAGTGTTTCTGTGTTGCTCTAGACCTGCGTCCTGCATATGATATTGCTTCTGTGGCTGGGAAAGCTCAAAGCCAACCCCTGCTGTAACCAGGGTTTTGTTTATTGTTACAGCCCCACATCCGTGATTCGAATAACAGAATTATGCGAATGTGAGAGTAGTGGCGATTTTGTTTCCAAGTGGAATTTGCTTAATGAATGAAATCACAACTCCACGCCAATGCAGTTGTTTTGAACAGTTG
The DNA here is from genome assembly GCF_040183065.1 of Periplaneta americana. Lineage (NCBI taxonomy): Eukaryota > Metazoa > Arthropoda > Insecta > Blattodea > Blattidae > Periplaneta > Periplaneta americana. The sequence continues at coordinate 17,084,416 of NC_091130.1, forward strand.
TAGCCATACAACAAAGTTCAGAGCCGCATAGGTGTTTCGGACGGAAGCATAGGCAACACATATTAAGCAAATATTTAAATAGTACTTTTATGTGAACCTCTATGTTCAATGCCAGCAACGGTACACAAATATGTTCACATGAAACAAACAGTGTGTCACAATAGGCAGAGACCAAACGAGAATTGGGATCACATATTAGGCCGTGTGCTGTATGCGATGAGAGTCGAACGCGGGAACAGCGATGAGATCGTCACATATTTGGTCATACGATTTTTAATAATGGCGAACAAGAGGAGAAGGGTCTTGTTACAAAACAGCCTGAGTGCATTTTTTGTTTAAAAGAAGACAAAAAACTCACTAATTCGTCATGGAAAGACATGAGTACAGAGAATTCCATCATTTTTGTCTTTCCTATTTTCTGCCTTCAATAAAAATATTATATAAAACTTCTCTCCTAACCGAGTCATATGCCTTTTTGAAATCTATGAATAACGTATGCACTGTACCCTTATACTCCCATTATTTTTCTCCATTATCTATCGAATACAAAATATTTGATCAATAGTTGATCTATTACGCCTAAAACCACACTGATGATCCCCAATAATTTCATCTACATATGGAGTTAATCTTCTTAGAAGAATGTTGGACAAAATTTTGTACGACGTCAACAAAAGTGATATTCCACGAAAGTTACTATCGTTAGTCTTGTCCCTCTTCTTAAAGATAGGTGGGTCATTTGCAAAAATTGTGAACAAATGGACGATTGAGAACGTCAAAATTAAAGTACTATTTAGTGCATATTCTGCATGTATTAATATAGTGCAATGTCTCTGCTATAGTAATCAGCCACTGTACATTCACCTTGCTTTACAGCACTGTTTTGAATGATGTAACAGACATGACATGGAGTAACAGATCTGACAGGTAACAGACTTGACAAAGCAAACAAGCATGTGCTAACCTAAAATGTTTTTGCTTAAAAATCTTCAAAATAGCAAATTAACTACTGGACACGTATACTATTATGTCCCCTTGATCTTACTTTATATGTTGTTATTTGTGGAAAACACAACACAAACAGATCTGACAGAGTAAAAATGCACGCTTAGACTAAAACACAAAGCAAGAGTTTGACACACAAACTCTCCAAATCAAAATGAGTGAACATAGCAGTACCAAAGAGTTTGTAATACTTACTAGAGACACATACCCGTGAGTGGCAGGCAAGAAAAATGTCACAAATTGAATCGGCTAGAATCCGCCATTAAAGGGAGTGTTTGCGGCGCGAAATTCGAAAACAGTACCATAATACATTGATGTAGCCTGGTGATAGACACTGTTTTAAACATATTTTAGAAAGGATGAGTCGTGATGAAATAAACATGAATGGCAGAGGAGCGCTATATTTATTAAAATATTATAATGGTTCATCTTTGGCGATATTCTAAAAAATAAATTAAATCACCATATGCACTCGGGATAAGTATGTGAAATATTGAATAATGGCAATGTCAACATTAATTTTCAGTATTACTAGTATTGATTTAAGGACACAATAATGGATATTTACTGTAATATTTAAAATGATCTATATTTCAGTCCTTTCATGCAAAGAAAGAGGAAGGTATATTGTGCTTTGAAAATATTTAGTGGTGAAATATGAGATCATAAAAATTCTGGAAACTGAGTTAAAATATGAGAATAAATTTTATCATAAAACAATCTATTGATTGTGTTGTTAATGACCACCAGGTTTGAGGTCAGTATAGAATTTTTAATACAATTAGTAGCGGTAATAGTAGGCCTAGTAGATCTAGTAGTAGTGGTAATAATAGACTTAGTAGTGGTGGTAATAATAGGCCTAGTAGTAGTGGTAATAATAGGCCTAGTAGTAGTGGTAATAGGAGGCCTAGTTTTGGTAATATTACTAGGCGTAGTAGTAGTGGTAATAGTAGGCCTAGTAGTATTTGTAATAATAGGCCTAGTAATAGTGGTAATAATAGGCCTAGTAATAGTGGTAATAATAGACCTAGTAGTAGTGGTAATAGTAGGCGTAGTAGTAGTGGTAATAGTAGGAGTAGTAGTAGTAGTAATAGTAGGTGTAGTAATAGTGGTAGTAGTAGGTCTAGCTTTTGTGGCAATAGTAGGCCTAGTAGTAGTGGTAATAATAGGCCTAGTAGTAGTGGTAATAGTAGGCCTAGTATTAGTAGTAGTCCTAGTTTTTGTAGTAATAGTAGGCCTAGTAGTAGTGGTAATAGTAGGCCTAGTAGTAGTGGTAATAATAGGCCTAGTAGTAGTGATATTAGTAGGCCTAGTATTAGTAGTAGTCCTAGTTTTTGTAATAATAGTAGGCCTAGTAGTAGTGGTAATAGTAGGCCTAATATTAGTGGTAATAATAGGCCTAGTAGTAGTGGTAATATTAGGCCTAGTTTTGGTAGAATTAGTAGGCCTAGTAGTAGTGAGACCTAGTTAGTAGTAGTGGTAATAATAGACCTAGTAGTAGTGGTAATAATAGGCCTAAGTAGGCCATCAGCTATATTTTCACTAATTTCTTTGCATATGATACAACCAAAAACTAGAAGTACATACTGTACAAAACGGAAATTATATGATTAATTCATTTATTGTGAAATAAAACAGTTTTAGACAGATATAGTCTGAGGATTTTCTTATGCACTCTGCTATTATAATCCACTGTAATGTGATGGCACCTAACCCTTACATACATTGTTGAAACCAACCTTATACACCTGATTAATGTGTTTCTGGAAAAACTTTATCCAAGAAATATTCCGACATTCTGTAAACACATTCAAAGGAGGAACTGCATTTGGAACATTCTTCCAAATATTAAGATATGCATGCTTTCCTGGGCATCCTACAATAGTAGCTATGTTCGAACAGTTATTTGCGGCTCAGTATTTCACCATTTTCTTATTATTTCCCTTCAAGTGTACTTATATTTATTCGTACTCCTCAATAAGCATGAGCTGCTCGCACTCCCGGACAAGCATCAAGTCTCTTTAATGGCGGCCGAACAGCGGTTCAATTTTGTACGCGAAACTAGCGCCGTTGGTGTCTCTAGTGTCTAGGTTCCGAGGCCATAATTCCATACTTAATGCGTATATTTCATGTTTCCATAAACAATGCAGCTATTCCATGTGACTGGAAATCAGCTATAGTGGTACCCATACATAAAGGTGAAAATAAATTAGATGTCGGAAACTACAGACCGATTAGCCTTACATCTGTCGTATGTAAAGTCATGGAGCATTTGATATCGGATTATATTCGTCATGTTCTAAATGCGAAAGACTGGTTTTACAACCGCCAGCATGGTTTTAGGGAAGGCTTCTCATGTGATAGTCAAATTACGTCGCTGGTTCAGGATCTATCTGAAGAGGTAGATAGAGGCGGAAGAATCGATGCAGTTGTGATTCATTTTTCGAAAGCATTTGATTTGGTGCCACATGACATATTAATAGATAAGTTAAGTAGGCTAGGAATAGATAAAAGAGTGGTGCTATGGATCCAAGAATTCTTAAAAAGTAGAACCCAGAGAGTTAGAGTAGGTAATGAAATATCGGAAATTGGAAATATAAGTTCAGGGGTGCCACAGGGCAGCGTTCTGGGTCCATTACTCTTTATAATATACGTAAATGACCTATGCCAGAATATTACATCAAATATGAGGCTATTTGCAGACGACTGCATTATCTATAGAAAGATTAGAAATAATTCAGATGTAGATGCTATTCAAACAGACTTGAATAAAATTTATAACTGGGCGTTAAAGCATAGGATGAAAATAAATGGTTCTAAAAGTAAATCTATAACATTTTGTAAAACCCGAGAGGAAACTAGTCTTAATTACGAATTCAGTGGTGTTGTAAATACCTAGGAATGTATTTAAACTCCAAACTTTCTTGGGGAGAGCATGTTGATAATGTTACGGGTAAAGCATGGAGGGCACTTCACTCTATTATGAGAATCTTGAGAAAGGCTAGCCCCAAATCGAGGGAAATAGCATATCTAACGTTAGTGCGACCGTTAATGGAATACGGAACTACGTGTTGGGATCCCTATAGAATATACCAGATAAATTCCTTAGAAAGAATCCAGTATAGGGCAGCGAAATTTGTTAAAGGTAAAAGAGAAGATGGAAACGATACGATAAAAGAACTTAAATGGGAAACTTTGGAAAACAGACGTAGGAAAACTAGAATAACATCATTGTATAGAGCACATCTAGGCAGAAAGCATGGGTAGACATAACGGCTCGGTTAGAAAAGCCAACGTACTATGGTAGGAACGATCATGATTTTAAAATCAAATGTAGGAAACAGAAAACGGATGTAGGTAAATTCTCATTTTTAAATAGAACTATAAATGATTGGAATGACGTACCTGCAGCGGTCTTTGAGGGCTGTCCTTCCTTAAGGAGATTCAAGAATAATTAAAAAAGTTGTATATAAAGTGAAAATTAAAATTAAGGTGACATTCAACATTTAATTTTTTAAGGTGACATGTATTTATCTAGGCTGACGAGTTCACTTCCTTGGTTTGAATTGTAAATTATTTAAAAATAGCGTGTAAGAGGGCCTTAGACTAGAAATGTTTAGTTTAAATGTAGTTCTGTTTATAAATATGCATAAGGATGTAATTATTTGACTTATTTGAACTGTTGTATCAGTGAAGCGAGGTGAGTCAGTGAAGTTATGGTTTTACAGTGCAGTGAACAGTTCCGATCAGTGATAATTTATAGCGTCAATGAAATGTGTTCTATAGTGTCAGTGAAATGTGTGCTAAAGTGTCAGTAAAAATGCGTCATAGTGCCACTACAGGGAATGAGATGAGAGTAAAGTGAAAGACTATTGAAACTTATGTAGGACCTATACATAATTATGTAGGTTGTATTGTAAAATTAGGTATTTTATTTTATGTTTTATTATTATTGTGTTAAATTGTATTGTGTATTATTATTGTATTGTGTGTAAAATTGTATTGTGTGTAAAATTGTATATGTGTTGCAAAATTGTATTGTGTATTGTAAATTTTATTGTGTATTGTTAATATTGTATATACCACTGCCACCGGGTGCTTGCCCACTTGCAGTGTAAATAAATACATACATATTACAAACTCTTTGAGCAGTACAATCAAAATGGGTCTTTGTGCATCGTCTCGGCTTGTGCTGACATCTGTGGGATTTCTTTTTCAACTGTGTATCCATAGGAACAGAATAGTGTAACAGACCTGACTGACTTACTCAACTAGAGTAATTATGTAATCATATTTAAGGAAATATAAACTCAGACATAAAAGAAGAAGTTTTGATAATACCAAATGTTTCTTTAATTTTTTTCCCAATTGCATTATTAAGCAAACCTTTATGTGGACGTAATCATGCTCCATTTTAAAAAACTTAACTAGTATGGACACTGCATTTTAGCTGTCAATATGAGAATTTTATTTTATTCTCGTGAAATATTTCACACGAAGGAAATAATTCTTGTGACGTTTACTACATTAGTATTGAAACTACTCACTGTTAGGAATTTATAACTCTATCGCTATAAATGCAATAATGGGAAGGGTAAGAATAAATTGATGGACATCAGTTGTTATACAAATTCTGCAAATGGCCCTGGTACGATTATGGACTCCTTCCATTGTTCTGGTACAATTTCCTAACAAGAAATAATACCTATACTCAATACTATGCGTAACTTCGCAAGATATATGTTGATCAGATAGTGGCAATCTCCGGTCATTCGGTTTTGATTGGCTCAAGGTCGTGTAACAAAACCAAGCACTTAGTTCCTAAGAATATCAGATAACACTTCACTTACAAGAAATCGAGAGGCAAGAGATTGAGCTCCAATGTTCGGAAAAGTCCACGCTACATTTACAATCAGATCTCATGCTTAACTGGGGGAGGTGTGACTACATAAATTCTTGTAACAAAGACAGCAGAGCAGATTTAGCGGGGCTAAGATTGGGGGCATGGAAGGGTAATAAAATTGTCAACGAAGAAGGAGAGCGCCTTTGTCCGATTTGCAGAGAAAAGGACTCCTATAAACATATTTTATTACAGTGTGTTGAATTGGAACATGTACAGAGAAAATATCTACCACCCTCGATGCTAAGTCAGAATAGGAGTTCGCTTGCATGCCTTTACCTCATGGGGAATAGAGAATACGAACAAAAGTTTGGCTTGTTCCTCTTGAAGGCGAGAAAGATTAGAACATCAGCTGCTGAAGTTTGTGACACGAACTGAGGAAGGGATAATAGTATCTACCCAACTATACACTTTCATGTCTGTTTTAGGTTAGGATATATTATATAATATGTTTTGTGTGCCATTTTCATTTTAATATGTGTGTTCTTTTAGAGAGTAGTGGATATAATCATAGGTGGGGGGGGGGTGAAACCTACAAAGTAGGACTTGTTTTAGGTATAAAACACGTACGGTTAGAAGACGCGTGCATTGGATTTTAGAGAAAACTATGATAATATAAAAATCTGTATGTATAATATTACTCAATAAATCTATCTATCTATCTATCTATCTATCTATCTATCTATCTATCTATCTGTCTGTCTGTCTGTCTGTCTGTCTGTCTGTCTGTCTGTCTGCCTGCCTGCCTGCCTGCCTGCCTGCCTGCCTGCCTGCCTGCCTGCCTGCCTGCCTGCCTGCCTGCCTGCCTGCCTGCCTGCCTGCCTGCCTGCCTATCTATCTATCTATCTATCTATCTATCTATCTATCTATCTATCTATCTATCTATCTATCTATCTATCTATCTATCTATCTATCTATCTACAAGGAATAGAATGCATTAGTAGCTAGAAATCCTACAGCTTTTGTGAGAGTGCAGATCCATGAAACCCCTTGACAGACAGATAAATGAACTACTAATGAAATTAGGCTAACAGCAACAATACACTCTAACAAAGCTAGTAAAGAGATTTATAACTGTGTAGCTCGGGTCGACGGTGCGTAATTCTGCCGCCCACAGCGGTGTTAACTAAACTGCGTTGTGATCTCGTAATCTCAGAGGTTGTGTCTATTCATCCGTGCTTCAATTCAACACTTGCTGGAGTCTCTTGATAAAAATTTACATCGAAACTTAATAAATCTCTGAACTAATTCCAATTGTTAACATGCAGCAGTTACGAGTGGACGAACAATTAACTGAGTGATGGGGTAGACGGATTAGCTATTGTGTGAGTGGGGAATTAAAGGATACATGAAGTCGAGAAATTCAATACGGATATGGAAAGCGTACGAGAGGAGAGATGATACAGAGCTGCTTGAAATATTTCGTTCCATTGTTAGATTCTCCCCTCCGTCATGAATATCTGTAAAATATTATTCATTCCTTTAATATCTGTTTCGTTTATTATTTCTTTCGTTTTCCTTATTCCCTCCACTCATTAATCTCATTCCTTTCTATACATTTTTTTATTTTCCTGTTTTATCAATATTATTTTTCCTTTGTCATATTCCTGCACCACACTTACCCTTCTCATCCCGTCTTCTCTTCTCCTCACATTCTCATCATCATATTAATTAAGCTTCCTTTGTCTATCTCTATGCCTCTACTGGTTACTCTATTTTTGCACTCCTCCATTCACGGTTCCCTGCTCAGTATTATATTAGTTTCCTCCTCATTTCATTTCGAATTACCGTAAATATTCTAATTAATCTATCTTTTCCCAAAATCATTTCATTTTTTATAACATTTTCCATCTCTCTATCATTATCTTCTTCTTAGTCAAAATTTCTTCCATAAAACTCAATTCTCATTCCCCTTGTCCTTCACCTCCTCACTCTCCCTGTCCTTCACCTCCTCATTCTCCTTGTCCTTCACCTCCTCACTCTCTTATCCTTCACCTCCACACTCTCTTATCCTTCATCTCCTCACTCTCTTATCCTTCACCTCCTCATTCTCCTTATCCTTCACCTCCTCATTCTCCTTATTCTTCACCTCCTCATTCTCCTTGTCCTTCACCTCCTCACTCTCTTATCCTTCACCTCATCATCCTCCTTATCCTTCATCTCCTCACTCTCTTATCCTTCACCTCCTCATTCTCCTTGTCCTTCACCTCCTCACTCTCTTATCCTTCACCTCCTCATTCTCCTTATCCTTCACCTCCTCATTCTCCTTGTCCTTCACCTCCTCACTCTCTTATCCTTCATCTCCTCACTCTCTTATCCTTCACCTCCTCACTCCCTTATCCTTCACCTCCTCACTCTCTTATCCTTCACCTCCTCATTCTCCTTATCCTTCACCTCCTCATTCTCCTTATTCTTCACCTCCTCATTCTCCTTGTCCTTCACCTCCTCACTCTCTTATCCTTCACCTCCTCATTCTCCTTATCCTTCACCTCCTCATTCTCCTTATTCTTCACCTCCTCATTCTCCTTGTCCTTCACCTCCTCACTCTCTTATCCTTCACCTCCTCATTCTCCTTATCCTTCACCTCCTCATTCTCCTTATTCTTCACCTCCTCATTCCCCTTGTCCTTCACCTCCTCACTCTCTTATCCTTCACCTCCTCATTCTCCTTATCCTTCACCTCCTCATAGGTTTTATCCTTTACTTCCTTTCGACTAAGTAACAGTTCATAGGTGTTGAAAAGAATGACTGTGTACGTGTTCAGACCTGAAGAACCCAAAAATAGAAAAATAAGTACATAGTATCATTAAAATGAAGCAATCTCCTTGGAATAGCCTTTATAAAATAATCAAAACCAAAGCTTTGAAAAATGTTCAAAATATTAATTTTTTTCACACCTCTAACGTTGTAAATAGATTTCCTTCATAATTAAAAATTAGAAAGCTGCCAGCTGTGTAACACACTTCTTACTAAATCTGTATATAGAAACGTGATTACATTATAAACAAAAACATGAGTCAGTGTGTCATATGATGTTACCTAATAGAAACGCACGGTGAATTAATTCTTTAGTTGAGTTTACTTCAGTTCAGGAGACTGTGTTTTACCTGCAGCAGATATTTCTGAAGTTATCCGTCCACAGCTGTAGCAATTTTATTGTGTTTATTGAATTGGAAAGCTGTGGCGTTAGTAATTATTGAGCAGCTGTAGGGACACGTAAATGCAAGAGGCGCCAAAGAGTTGCTTTACAGCTAGACTTCAAAGAGCAAGGATCAAAGAACAACTTAGAGTTCAAGAGTGCCTCTTGACTATTACATACATCCGAATGTCTTAGTTTGACTATGAAATGTAGAGCAAAAGAACTACTCTTCTTTGAATTAGTGACGTGCCTTTAACCTTACAATACTTACTTACTTACTTACTTACTTGCTGGCTTTTAAGGAACCCGGAGGTTCATTGCCGCCCTCACATAAGCCCGCCATTGGTTCCTATCCTGAGCAAGATTAATCCAGTCTCTATCATCATAACCCACCTCCCTCAAATCCATTTTAATATTATCTTCCCATCTATGTCTCGGCCTCCCCAAAGGTCTTTTTTCCCTCCGGCCTCCCAACTAACACTCTATATGCATTTCTGTATTCGCTAATGTTATGGCAAATAAAAAATTAATAATGTTATTCAAGCTATCCTTGAGTTTTTTTTACAAATTCATAGCAGTACTTTGCCTCTAAAAATTACAAATACTCATTATTCAGTAGTACTATGAATATAATGGTGATTGTTCCAATGCACTCATGAGATTCTAAATTGATTGAGATATAAGCCCTTCAATTTGTTGTCGTTTTGGAAACTTGTAAATGCATTTCAAGATATTCCGCAGAATTTTCTTTTGAATGCTGTTCATGCACTAGAAGAAAGTGTACTAATCATACAGATGAAATACCATGAACATTTGAGTCATTCCATGTCAAATCGAACACCTACGAAACATGAAAACTTAATATTTGCTCCAATTATTTTTATATATTCTATTGATGAAATTAAATAACCCATGTGTATTTTTTTCGGGCTGACACAATTATTTAGTCATTTATTAAATGTTACATTTTCCGTACATTTGGATGCAACGTATTATGAAAATGGTTATACTGAAGGTTCTATAAATCGTAGAAATTTCGTATTTATATCATTTTAAAGTGCAATAATTGCAGTATTATATACTAATTTTTAGTGTTCAATCAAAATATAAAATGGGCCCCTTTTAGGGGGTTATATTTCTTAAATACGTTTTCATATATCAGGGACTTACTTCTAAAAAGGGGAAAAAATATCATTATATTCCTTGAAATGTTTTACGTAGAACTGCGTTGGTTTTAGAACTCTATTCGAATCAGAAGTCGCTGTGCAAATAATTTACTGATGGTGTGTTCGGGTTGGATTGAGTGAGACCGCGCGCCGGAGCACACAGCTGCGACAGCAGCAGCGAGAGTGACTAATACATTATCAGTGGTGCGGTGTTACTTTACGCAAATAAACAGATAACCTTAGTTCTAAAAGCACGTAATGTCCTTCAACACTTAGCAGTTTCCCTTTAATTTATCTAACAATATTTCCTAAGTCTTTCGAAGTAGGTATCGTGTTGTGTTGTGTGCATGTCAAATCAAACACCTGTATACGAAACGTGACCATTTAGTATTTGCTTAAATCTTCTAAAATATGTTGTTCGGATCAAAATAAGAGGTCTGTAATTTTTTCTGGGATCATACTTTAAAATTTTACTATTTATACTCTTTTAATTGTATGACAAACTCATCCACGACGCAGTATGAAAATGCTCATTGTTAAGATAATATGCATCATAGACGTTGAGTGTTGGTGCCATCTGAAATGGGAAGAAATGAACTATTATAGGATTATAGGTCTATTAATTCTTTTAAGTATAAGTTGAAATACAAATGGAGTTGTTTTAGAGGGTCACTTTTTAAACATAACTTAATGTTTTTTTTTATAACAGCTTACTTTAAAAACGCAAAAAATATACGTACAATCTATTATATTTTACATAGAACTACGTTGATTTCAGATTGATTTCGAGTGAGAAATAACTTTAAAAATAAATGTCACCACGAAGATGAGTTTGGGATTTGTGCTGAGTGGCATTTTTTTGCTACATCACATGGAAAAGGGCCTTGTGATGACATTGGCGGTACCGTTAAGCGGCTTGCTATGGAAGCTAGTCTTCAACCTGGTATAGATCCTATTGTAACACCAAGGAAACTGTATAACTGGGCTGAGAAAAAACATTTCTAATATTGCTTTTAAATTTTTTACCATTAGTGAACACAAAAAACATAGCAATATTTTCTACTTAAGTTACCAACAAGCAAAAGTGGTGCGAGGTACCTTACAACTTCATTATTTTGTTCCACTGACAAAATCTCAGGCCATGATAAAGTACTATTCCCTTCAAAGTGAGAGCAAAGTGGTGGACATTAAATAGAATTGATATTGGTTGTAGTTGATTAGTTTTAAAAGTCCAGTGTTGTGTAAACTGTAGTTATTATCATAAGTGTATATTTTACAAAAACAATATTTAAATACAGTACTGTGTTATGTAAATTACGTAAAAGAATGATATTCTGACCGTGGAACAGTGTAAAGTGGTCACAATACTCTCATCCGGAGCTGCACCTGCACATCATCTTGCAACAATACTTATGCAGCCCGCGACCTCAAGACGCGCAGCTTGGTGAGTCATTTAATTATTCTTCAACGGCTCGAAGTAGAGTTCTGATTTTTTTTAAGGCGGTTAAAATAATTTCAAGGTATCTAAAGATTTTTTTCTGTAATTTTAAAGTAAGTCGCTGTCATTAAAACATATTTTTATACATTTAAATGTTTCTTAAAACAAAGTTAACAAACTTATATATTTATATTATTATGCGAAGAATAAAGTGTGTACTGTCACCTTCAAATTGAGACAAAGAGCAAATCTCTGTGATGATTATTAGTGGAGATAATCACGTTTAAGAATAATGATGCGCGATCTATTTCATAATCTTTGATAACACATATCTACTACAATAATCGATATAGACAACACTAATAAAACCCGTATTTATTTTTTCAATCCATAGAATGTGTAAAATTTGTTTTATCTAAATCGGAGACATGAAAGTCAATTCCAGGCTAAATTTGTGCGATTTGACGTGGAATGACTCATATCTGAAAGTTTCGAAACTAGTTTATATCGGAATAAACCACCTACTTTTATGAACAAAGTTGTATTATTAGGGGAACTATTTTCATATAAACTTAAATCTTAACATATTTAGAGAACTTTCAAATCTTTTGTGACTTTCAAATAATATTCATTTATTCGTTCATTCATTCATTCATTATTCATGTGCGAAAAGAAAAATAAATTAGCACATATTGATTAGGTGGACCAATCACTGGCTATGCATTAAAAAAGGTTCAGTTACGAGAAAAATCTTTTGTTCCTAGGGTCGACACCCGCTTAAATAGTAACAAAATTATATCGGTTTTTATACTAACGCAATTTTTATCGGGTCATGGAAAATTCTGGTGTTATTTAGAATGATTTAAATTATATAAGGAAAATGGCTACTTACGTATCAGTGAGGAACAGCGAACTGTGGATCGCCTTTTGTTTCATTGTCCAGTATTCGAAAACAGAAGAATTAGTTTGGTCGGACATTTACATTTTTGTAATGTAATATATGACACACCATTAATCAATGTGTTCATAAAAACATGCTTTTATAAACAGTTTTGTAATTTTATATGTAATATATTTAAGAACTTGTAATTAATTCAAATTAACGTAGTAGATATAAGTGTAAATTTCAAGTAGCAAAACTGGGTTACCCACGTCAAATGAATTCTCCTTGTAATAATATATACTATCAGTCTGTAACTAATGTACTTTCGGGTAAAATAGGGTTCAAGAAATTGTATAAATAAAATAAATAAATAAATAAAATAAAAATAAATAAAATCAAATAAAAATAAATTAAATTAAATAAAAATAAATGAAATAAAAGAAAAATAAATTAAACAAAAATAAATGAATAAAATAAAATAAAAATAAATTAAATTAAATATAAAAAATAATAAATAAAATAAAAATAAATAAAATAGAAATAAAATAAATAAAATAAAAATAAAATACATAAAATAAAAATAAAATAAATAAAAATAAGATAAATAAATAAATACATAAATGAATAAATACATAAATCATCATCATCGTCCTTGCTGGTATTAGGCCTAGTGGCCTGTTACGGTCTCCGTCCATCTTTTCAGGGGACGTCCCAAAGATCGTCTTCCAAGTGGTATATAGCGGAGAATTTGTCTTGGGAGTCTGGAACGGTCCATTCTATTGACATGGTTAAGCCATTTTTGTCTATAGTGGTTGAGATGTTCATAAATATGTGTAATTTTCAATTCTGTTGTAATTAGTTCATTCCTTTTGTGGTCAAGCAAGCTGTAGCCGACAGTCCTCCTTAGAAATCTCATTTCCGCAGTTGTTAGGCGTTGAGCATCTGAGTTTTGGACAGTCCAGGCCTCACTACCATACATGAGGACAGGTCTTGCTAGAACTTTATATGCTTTTAATCTGGTATGTTTTTGGGTTTTCGTGGTTGTGAAAACCTGGTTGCCGATTCTAAAGGCTCCATTAAAATGTTGAATATTTTCAGATATAAATATATAAATAAATAAATACATAAATAAATAAATAAATAAGTAAATAAATAAATAAATAAATTTAACAGTAGCGGTATATAGGGCAGTTAATCCCCTCTCAAAAAATTATATTCATTTGTTATTTAATTCACTGATAAATGCATTTTACTTTAATGTTTAAGAAATTCTCTTTGAATCTACTAGTAATAAAAGTTTCTTATTCTAATGAAGGAATCCTTAAGTTTTTCCGAAAAATATTGAATTTATGAAATGGTAATCGCGATCGAAAGGGTATTTTTTCTGAAGGAAGAGTACCTACATAAAATTTCTTTCCTTAAATTCATATTATGAAAACAACAGCACATAATTAAATTCGTACAACTTGATAACGAACTGTTCAGAAGTTCGACTTTATACTGACTCCCTCTACTGTTTCTGAAAACTGCAATGACCCCCTGCTTCTTGCAAACAATATGACTATAATTTACGGCTCACCACTACCAAGTACAATGGGAGTTAGCTACTTGATTATTTCAATTTCATTTTCAGCAGCGAAGCTACGTAAAATACATTCGGAACCTGCAATAGAAACACGTCTTTCTTCCCTTGTTTAGGAAGGAACAATAGCCGATATCAAAGTATAGCGTAGTTTTACAGCGTGAAACCGGGTTAATTCTCGCGCGGAATGGCGTCCCCATTAAACTGGGGACACTTACGATCTTGCTCCGGGGAAAACGTCCCGTGGTTATTGGTACGCTAATCCGATTGGGGGCCGGTAACACAAATAAAACAAAGTTGCGAGCATCTGCGCTTCTGTGGACTTAATTACTGGCTAAGATTACGAGGAGCCACCCCACACGACTTGGTGGCGTCCGCTGAATGGCCTCCATATCGTCCTTGTTAACCCGTCAGCACTTGGTACAGACGGCCCCAGCGTTACGATCTGGCCATACACATATCCGTGCAGTTTTTAAAATTATCGTCTTACATTCTTCTGCTATACTCCTCGACACAAACTGAATTCAATTCGTTTTTCTTGTTAGGTACTATAATATCTATCGTCATCTGGACTCATAAGTTTCGAATAAAGTTAAACCCAGATAAATCTCAGTCTAATTATAAATTGAACATCACCATACTTACTTACTTACATACTTACTGGCTTTTAAGGAACCCGGAGGTTCATTGCCGCCCTCACATAAGCCCGCCATTGGTCCCTATCCTGAGCAAGATTAATCCAGTCTCTACCATCATATCCCACCTCCCTCAAATCCATTTTAATATTATCTTCCCATCTACGTCTCGGCCTCCCTAAAGGTCTTTTTCCCTCCGGCCTCCCAACTAACACTCTATATGCATTTCTAGATTCGCCCATAATGTGCCACATGCCCTGCCCATCTCAAACGTCTGGATTTAATGTTCCTAATCATGTCAGGTGAAGAATACAATGCGTACAGTTCTGCGTTGTGTAACTTTCTCCATTCTCCTGTAACTTCATACCTCTTACCCCCAAATATTTTTCTAAGCACCTTATTCTCAAACACCCTTAACCTATGCTCCTCTCTCAAAGTGAGAGTCCAAGTTTCACAACCATAAAGAACAACCGGTAATATAACTGTTTTACAAATTCTAACTTTCAGAGTTTTTGACAACAGATTGGATGAGAAAAGCTTCTCAACCGAATAATAACAGGCATTTCCCATATTTATTCTGTGTTTAATTTCCTCCCGAGTATCATTTATATTGTATGTTACTGTTGCTCCCAGGTATTTGAATTTTTCCACCTCTTCAAAAGATAAATTTCCAACTTTTATATTTCCATTTCGTACAATATTCTCGTCACGAGACATAAACATATAGGCCTACTTTGTCTTTACGGGATTTACTTCCAAACCTATCTCTTTTCTTGCTTCCAGTAAAATTCCCGTGTTTTCCCTAATCGCTTGTGGATTTTCTCCTAACATATTCACGTCATCCGCATAGACAAGTAGCTGATGTAACCCGTTCAATACCAAACACTCTCTGTTATCCTGGACTTTCCTAATGGCATACTCTAGAGCAAAGTTAAAAAGTAAAGGTGATAGTGCATCTCCTTGCTTTAGCCCACAGTGAATTGGAAACGCATCTGACAGAAATTGACCTATACGGACACTGCTATACGTTTCACTGAGACACATTTTAATTAATCGAACTAGTTTCTTGGTATTTACACACCAGATACACGAAAAAAAGTTTGAAATTGTTGAGTAGCACACTACTACTACTACTACTACTACTACTACTACTACTACTACTACTACTACTACTACTAACTACTACTAGTAGTAGTATTACAGTATTTATAATAGCAGCAGTAGTGTTAGTAATCATTGACAGTTGTAGCAGAATTACTGTAACGAAAGTAACAGCAGCAGTAATAGTAACACTGCCAGCAGTATCAGCATTACAGTAGCGACACTTCGCACAGGATTAGTAACATTATCTCCCCGAATATCATATCATACATTAGATCGCTCTGATTGTATATTGCGGAACGACGGAAAATAATAGGAAATTGGGTAGTGGGGACATCACCTGCGAGTTTTCCCAGTACTTGTGATAACAATGGGCACTGCGTACTATTAATTACTGTAGTTGCTAAACGGAAATGGACTGTCAACCATTTCAAACGCAGTGACACAATAAAAGAATCTGCTTGTAGCGGGATGTTTGCGTGTATGCGTATTGTACACGGTGGTTTGGTCCCTCTCCCTGTAACCTCGGACCAACGCACGAGTTAGTTGAGCTTTGTTGACCTGCAGACCAGGATTATGTGTCGCTGCAGTGGGGGGGAGGGGGTTTAACTGTTATCAGGGGTCGTAATTGTATATAGAATCCTGACTGGACGTTCCACCCATCTATCCATTCTGCTACTCCAATTAAATGCTGATGGTGTCCATCCAGAAATGACGCATCAGTGACCCATGCCAGGTGAGTCTCGCAGGTAATTATTCGTCCAGTGGATTAGGCCAGCAAGTAATTACAATAACATAAAGCCTGCCGAGAGAAGATGGCGCCTACCAACAAGCCTGCCATCCCATTTTGTGGACGACAGGCTTAACGTTTAGGTGTAACAAGTTTTGTTGGCTTGTCACATCATTTTTTTACAGTTAGCTGAGATTTTTACACATCAATAATTCCATGAAACGAAATCCTGAACCGAGATTATATATCGCCTAGTTAAAAATAAATATTTTGTACTTACAAAATTAGTAAATACTTGGTAGGCTGAAAAAGTCTGCTTAGCTTGTATCTTTTTTATAGCCTACGCCAGATTTTTCTCCACTTTTCTATCAATCTTTTTTGTAACACATACCCCCACAAGAAGATGATAACCACTCATTTTTACCCCAAACGGAATACAGGTATAGTGAAACCAATATTTAAGAAATGCAATAGGAAAGATCTCAATAATGGCAGGGGTATATGTCTATTGAATACATCTTATAAACTGTTTTTCAAAAATAATTACGAGAAGCCTGAATAAAATAACAGAAGTATTGCTGAAAGAGAATCAATATGGATTTAGAAAAGGACGATCATGTGCGGATTGTGTTTTTATAATGAAACAATTAAAAAAAGAAGAGAATTCAATTTGGAAACACACTTACTATTTGTGGACTACATTAAAGCGTTTGATAACGTATTAAGAGGAAAACTCTGGACAATAATAACTGAAAAAGGATACCCAAAACATTTGATAGATATGATTAAAATTATGTATAAAGATACAGCAATTGCTATAGGCATTGGCAATTCCACTAATTTTAAAATAGAAAAAATAAACTTAGAGTAAGACAGGGCTGTCCTCTTTCGCCGACTTTATTTAATATAAACCTTGACGCAACTGTCATAGAATGGCAAACACAGTAAGTACTTACTTACTTACAAATGGCTTTTAAGGAACCCGAAGGTTCATTGCCGCCCTCACATAAGCCCGCCATCGGTCCCTATCCTGTGCAAGATTAATCCAGTCTCTATCATCATACCCCACCTCCCTCAAATCCATAGTAAGTAAACATTTTAAACTAGGAACTACCATTGTAGACACAATTATGTTCACAGACGATCAAGTCATATGTGCAGAATCAGAGAATCAATTACAAATAGCCACACTACTGTTCAAAAAACTATGGAGAATTATAATATCAAGATTTCGACAAAAAAAAAACTAAAATAATGGCCTTTCGAGGCAAATATGTAGTCAGATCCAAAATAGTTTTAAACGATGAAATTATCGAACAAGTACAGAGTTTTAAATATTTAGGATGTCACATATCTTATAATTGGGAAAATGATATAAAAAATTACAAATTTCAAAGCATGTGTGGGACGATTAAAAGAACATTAGAAACAAAAAGAACAAAAGAAACAAAACTAAAGTTTTATAAAGTAATGGCAGTTCCCATTGTGACATATGGATCAGAAAATTGGGCCATGAATAGATCAGACAGAAGATTATTAGAAACGTCAGAGATGAAGTTCCTCAGATACGTTGCAGAATGTACTCTAAAAGACCATATTCCTAGTGAAACAATAAGACAAGAACTCAAAATTTTTAATTTAAATGAAAAGATACAAAGTTACAAACAAAAATAGCGTGAACATATTTTAAGAATGGATCCTTCTAACCTAACTAAACAAGAATTATTATACCAGCCACAAAGTCACACAGATGTGGGACGTCCTAGAAGACGAATTCTGAGAGCGGAACGGGCCGATGGCCTACCATGAAGATGATGAAGAAGAAGAAGAAGAAGAGACAGAATATAGGTCTCATTGCCAGAGCACCCTGTTAGCCAAGGATATTTCTTACACAGTTTGTCCCACTCGCTTCCGAATCCGGAATTTATTGTAATAATCCCAATACTAATGAAGATATTGCAATGAAATTTGAAGACGACTTATCTCATTCTGCGATAACAGATGCCATTTGCATCCAGGCAAGAATTTTTTATAGTTTAGTAGGTTATTTTACGACACTTTATCAACATCTTAGATTATTTAGCGTCTGAATGAGGTGACGGTGATAATGTCGGTGAAATGAGTCCGGGGTCCAGCACCGAAAGTTACCCAGCATTTGCTCATATTAGGTTGAGGAAAATCCCGGGAAAAACCTCAACCAGGTAATTTTCCCCGACCGGGAATCGAACCCGGTACACCTGGTTTCGCTGCCAGACGCTCTAACCGTTACTCCACAGGTGTGGACTCCAGGTAAGATTGAATTCGCCGGACCATATTATCGGATGTCTTCTCTAAGATATCCGCGTTTACTGCCTGGATCTCTGTGATGATGTTTCCTTTCAAAGGGTCTACGGTTCGTGGTTTGTTCTTATAAACTGTCCCTTTCAGATGTCCCCACGAAGAAAAGGTGATGTCAGGTCGGGCGAGCGCGGCGGCCAGAGTCCTTTCGAAATGACGCGGTCGCCGAAAAAGGACTGAATTTCGGTCATGCTGGCGATGGATGTGTAGCATGTCGCACAGTCTTTTTGGAAACATCCCATTGTGAGTTCCTGGTCGTCCATTTGATTTACAAACGTATTGAATATTCCAAGGTATTCATTTGTTGCGATGGTTGTACTGAAGAAGATGGGACCAATTATTCGCTGCAGACATATTTCACACCAAACACCAATCTTTTTTTTTTTTTTTTTTTTTTGCGGCATGGCCGAAATTCAGTCGCCTAATCCAGTAGACCAATAATTCGATAACAAAGTTTACAAGATGCTGGACTAAACGAGAAAGATCACATATACCACCATTCATAGTAGTTTACACAATAGATTTCAATTTCGGAATTTGGAAAGTGAGAAAGGGAATTCTTGTTTAAATCTATACTAATAATAAATCTGTAGCCAAAATTTTTCTGGTAATTTTCGATTTTCCAAAAATAATTGGTGTTAACATGTATAATTAACCATCCTGAAACCGAAAATCGCTTTTTTGAAATTTTTGTTTGTATATCTGTCTGTCTGTCCTATCTGTCTGTCTGTCTGGATGTTTGTTATCTTTTCACGCGATAATGGCTGAACCGATTTATATGAAAATTAGAATATAAATTAAGTTCGTTGTAACTTAGATTTTAGGCTATATGGCATTCAAAATACTTTATTTAAAAGGGCGGTTATAAGCGGGCCTGAATTAAATAAATCGAAATATCTCGCTTATTATTGATTTTCATGAAAAATATTACATAACAAAAGTTTCTTTAAACACAATGTCCAATAAGTTTTATTCTATACAAAATTTTGATAAGACTGATATTTAATCAGATAAATGAGTTTTAAAATTACAATAACAACGCCATCTAAGGCGCTGTACTGAAATAAAAACAAATGATTCGTCTATAAGGGGCCTTGGACAACAACAATCGAAAGCTATTAAACATAGCCTACAGAGAATGTTTCTGTGTTTGTATGAAGTGATATCGGAAGCTAATTAATTGTTTAATTATTATTTCACCATTGGAAAGTGTAGTTTCTCTAGATGGACATAATTCTACAATGTTATTACAGTAACTTCTGAAACATATAGCAAGTAATATAAAGTATACACATTAAAACTAAATGATATGTCAATCTTCATTAAACTCTGGTTGCATGTAATAACAATTAAGAAACATGTTAAAGGAATTGTCATTGCACCAAATGATTGCTCTCTGGACCAAAATGAACGCATTTCAATTATTTAAATACAATTTAAATTAAGTAACATATTAAACGATTTATTCTTCTATCAAACACGAATGTTCCCTGGATCAAACGTTCTATTTTAGTTATGTAATTACTTTATATTTATTTCTAACGGGTGCAGCGGAGCGCACGGGTACGGCTAGTATTCAATATTTCCTTGAAAACACATTTACTACATTTATCATACCCGAAATATCGCAGTCTTTCCCTCGCAATTCGTGGTTTAACTCGTTTAATTTGGAAGTGATATTTGTCAAGAGAGAGAGAGAGAGAGAGATTGGCCTCATCTTGTAGCCGGAATATGTATTGAATTTGCTAGTAATATTGCTAGGGGAAGAGACTTCATAACAGTTTATGCAAATCCTATTCATGTTTTTTTTCATTTTTATATACAGTATCTTTTTACTTAGTTATCGGTGCTTAATTTCTGGTTTTAAGCAGTATTCAAACTTTGTATATCTCTTTCAAATTCACAAACGCAAATGACTGTTTAAATACGGTATCAATAAGGATGTATGTGAATCAAATATTCGTTTCGCTATATGACAGCTGTGAATTATAATAGATTTGAGGATTTTGGGGCAGCGGCTGTTTCAGACAAAGTATGTAATTGTTAGAAAATAATGAAGTTCATATATAATTGACAAAGTTCAGATTATCACTAGGTGGATATTTACTGTCTGAGTTTTCATAATTTATTTTGCTTTATATCCCGATTCCTTCCCAATATTTGTTACTTTTGTATTGATGTGTTCACTGCAACACCAATTACGGAGACTAAACTTCTATTTTGAACAGATGTTTGACGTTTGCTCCAATGGTTTGACTGGATTGTTTTGTCTGTTTTCAGTCGTACATTATGTTGTGATATAATATGAAAACAGTCTACTTTAATAATGATTTATTTAATCGTTTTCAGTTATTTATAATGTTTTTTCCCTTCTACATTGTTCTCTCTATTCCATTATATTTGTTTACCTTTCTTATTTTTTTATAATTTTATGATAAGCATTATCTTTTAGGCAGCCTCCAATTGAAACAAGTTGAATAAATGAAGTTTATTCAAAACCAGCTGAAATAACCCGTCGTTGCCTGTGTTTTCCTTGCTGTTTCTGTTTTTAGTTAAACTGGTTATTAGGCTTTTCGAAAATTTCGGAAATCCAACTACAGACAACCAAAACGAATTGTCTTTACTAAGCTTTCCTCATCCCTAAAAGATGAATCTTTCTATAGCGTTCACGTACTTGAATTAATGAACTTCTTAGCCAAATGCCTGCCAGGTTTAACTCAATTTAATCACCTGTAGATCAGGCATAAAAAAGAAAACACTTCGTCATGTGCCTTACGTTCAACTGTTTTAATATATGTTTATTTTGTTTGTGATTACTTATTTATTTATTTATTTATTTATCTATTTATCTATTTATTTATTTATTTATTCATTCATTCATTCATTCATTCATTCATTCATTCATTCATTCATTCATTCATTCATTCGTTCATTCATTCATTTATTTTGACATAGTTAAGGCCTTCTTCCACACCGCCAGAAATACGAATAAAATAATAGAAAATGAAACTGTAAACAAAGTAAAACCAAACGAAAATATACACAGGCTACAGACACACAACCTAGATTGTCTAGATTTTGGTCCTCATGATGTATCAACAATGTTATTTCATGTCGTGTTATTTTTCCATGGCCTCATGTAAGTCGGTGTTGAATACAACAGACAATAATAAAGAACAAATTGACTGTATAAAACTGCATTTTAATATTATACATCAATGTTTGATCGTATTTGTTTTTATTTTTTATATTTTTAATCAATTTAACATCCATTTGTCCGATTTTAATGTAGCCTATGTTCTTCTCCTGCTTATGAAGGTTAAATGTGGAAACTTTGGCAAGTATCGGTCAAAGCGTGTAGATTTGTATAGAGTACATACATACATACATACATACATACATACATACATACATACATACATACATACATACATACATACATACATACATATATACATACATAGCCACATTGATTTTTATATATAAGATTATAACAATGATATTGTACAGAGTTTGGTATTCCCAAGAAATTAGTTCCATTACGAGTAAGTAAAATGTGTCTCAGTGAAACGTACAGCAGAATCCGTATAGGCCAGTTTCTGTCGGATGCTTTTTCAGTCACTGCGGGCTAAAGCAAGGAGATGCACTATCACCTTTACTTCTTAACAACTTTGCTCTAGAATATGCCATTAGGAAAGTTCAGGATAACAAAGAGGGTTTGGAATTGAACGGGTTACATCAGCTGCTTGTCTATGCGGATGACATGAATATGTTAGGAGAGGATAACAAAGAGGGTTTGGAAATGAATGGGTTACATCAGCTGCTTGTTTAAGAGAATATGTTAGGAGAAAATCCACAAATTATTAGTGAAAACACGGAAATTTCACTTAAAGCAAGTAAAAGATATGTTTGGAAGTAGATCTCGAAAATACAAAGTATATGATTATGTCTCGTGACCAGAACATTGTACGAAATGGAAATATAAAAATTGGAAATTTATCTTTTGAAGAGGTGGAGAAGTTCAAATATATTGGAGCAACAGTAACAAATATAAATGATACTCGGGAGGAAATTAAACACAGAATAAATATGGGAAATGCCTGTTATTATTCGGTTGAGAAGCTTTTATCATCCAGTTCGCTGTCAAAAAATCTGAAAGTTAGAATTTATAAAACAGTTATATTACAGGCTGTTCTATATGGTTGTGAAACTTGGACCCTCACTTTGAGACTAAGGGTGTTTGAGAATAAGGTGCTTAGGTAAATATTTGGGGCTAAGAGGGATGAAGTTAGGCCTACAGGAAAATGGTGAAAGTTACACAATACAGAACTCCACGAATTGTATTCTTCACCTGACATAATTAGGAACATTAAGAAAAATAACACTTACGATGGGCAGAGTATGTAGCACGTATGGACGAATTCAGAAATGCATACAGAGTGTTAGTTAGATGCAAGATAATATTAAAATGGATTTGAGGGAGGTGGGATATTATGGTAGGGACTGGATTAATCTTGCTCAGGGTAGAGACTGATGGTGGGCTATTGTGAGAGCGGCAATGAGCCTCCGGGTTTCTTAAAAGCCAGTAAGTAAGTAAGTATTATAAAGAGTGTAAACGATATAAACATGGAAAAATACTGGTGGTAGAAAATGAAATGTTTTTCGTGAGTCTAACGTTTTTGAAAATGACAGTAGACAGACATTTACTTTGCCCGATACATACTCTGAAGCTGTTGTTTGTTACTTTGTTGTATAATGGAATTGTTGGATACAAGGTCAAAGGTTTTCACGTTGAATCGAAATGTAAACCAATATTAGATTACTTTCAATCTTAATTACCTAGTATTTTACAAATTAAAAGTATTGTAATTCTAGTTATGAAATTTTTAGCAATATATTGCACTTTCAAAGAAGTCTTCCCTTAAGGGTATATGTACGTGAACGACCACACATATCAGAAAATGCAGGCTCTAAATTTCTAAAATTTTATAAGGAAATGAACTCACAATTGGTCAAAAATTACAATGTACCACAACAAGACTTATTAGAACTTAAATATCTGATAAAAGTGTAAAAAAGGTTACTGATAATATTTTTTTTAATTTTCTTTTTACTTTAAATTAAATTTTCCAAAATTTGAACATTTTACACATATTATTTCACAACTCCACAACCACTAGAGATAGATTTCTGAAATTTTGTACACTTATTTAACATGCACTCATGCAAAAGGTAGAGTAAAATAATGTCCACTTCTTTGAAAACAGAAAAATTAGGTCACAAAACATTATATAAATTTTAATATATTTTATTCAGGACAAATAAAACATTAATTCCATTTAAAAAAACAACTCTACATGTCGGAAAGTAGTCTACTTTTCAGAAATAAGTGTTTATTACATACAGGAAAAATATTAAAGATGTCAGAGAGACCGTAACTATGTTATGGTTACCAAATGATGTAACTGCAGAATTTTTTTTCATACTTTGATCAAAATGGTTTGAAAAATATTATTAGTAACGTTTTTTATACTTTTATCAGATATTTCAGTTCTAATAAGTCATGTTGTGGTACCTTGTAATTTTTGTCCAATTGTGAGTTCATTTTCTTATAAAAATTTTAGAAATTTAGAGCCTGCATTCTCTGATAATATTTGTGGTCGTTCTCGTACATATACCCTTAACCGTGAAGCTTATTTCTAGGCTCACACTGAAACCTAAAATATCTCAATATAATAAATGCCATATCATGAACAGAAATCTAGCAGAAAAGTAAAAGTAAAGAGAGTTTATTTTCAAGCAGTAGTTGTGGGTAACGCCATTTGTACTTGAGTCCTGTGTTCAGTCGGTTGACAGTTCAAATTTTTTTCTGAGCGGCAATTTGTGGGCGGTTTTATGGCGGAGGACTTGTAATTATGGATTGTTTTCCCAGAAGGAAAGATGCGGTCGTCAGCCGGTGAAACCACCCGGTGACATCTCATTACAGTCCGCTCGAACTGTTTCAGCGCTGCGATATTCCCTGCTAACGCTGGGGAGCTGCAGTGGAACAAATCATTTATAAATTGCTAGGGAAATTGGCACTCTGAAATGCCACTAAACGCGACATAAAAATAACAACGAATAGTCTCTAAATGGGTGCGTGCATACATTGTGCTCATGTTCTCAGTTATGTTAAAATGGATTACTATAAAATCTCCAATTGTATTATACAGCAGAATTTACATTGTCAAAAAAATCAATTAAAATTTTCTTCTAGAGTTTTACATTGATATTTAAGAATTTCAAAATATTACGTTCAAGCATAAGTTAATTGCATTTTTATCATGAAATACACAATTATTTACTTATTTACTTACAAATGGCTTTTAAGGAATCCGGAGGTTCATTGCCGCCCTCACATAAGCCATAAGTCATCAGTCCGTATACTGAGCAAGATTAATCCAGTCTCCACCATCATATACCACCTCCCTCACATCCATTTTAATATTACACACCGTAGAACTGCACGCATTGTACTCTTCACCTGACATAAAATAGGAGTATTAAATCCAGACGTTTGAGATGTTGCATAATAGAAGTATTATTAGCTAACTAGTTTCATAATAGAAGTATAATACCTAACTAGTTGCGTAATAAAGTATCATTACCTAACTAGTTGCGTAATAAAGTATCATTACCTAACTAGTTGCGTAATAAAGTATCATTATCTAACTATTTGCGTAATAGAAGCATCATATAGCTAACTAGTTGCGTAATAGAAGTATCATTACCTTACTAGTTGCATAATAGAATTATCATTACCTAACTAGTTGCGTAATAAAATATCATTATCTAATTAGTTTCATAATAGAAGTATTATTAGCTAGCTAGTTGCATAATAGAAGTAACATTACCTAAGTGGTTGCATAATGGAAGTATCTAATTAGTTGCGTAATAAAGTATCATTATCTAACTACTTGCGTAATAGAAGTATCATTAGCTAACTAGTTGCATAATAAAAGTATCATTAGTTAACTAGTTGCATAATAGAATTATCATTACCTAACTGCTTGCGTAACAGATGTATCATTATCTAACTAGTTGCATAATAGTAGTATCATTACCTAACCAGATGCGTAATAAAGTATCATTACCTAATTAGTTGCGTAATACAAGTATCATTAGCTAACTAGTTGCATAATAGAAATATCATTGGCTAACTAGTTGCATAATAGAAGAAGCATTAGCTAACTAGTTGCACAATAGAAGTATTATTACCTAACTAGTTGTGTAATAAAGTATCATTGCCTAACTAGTTGCATAAGATAAGTATCATTACCTAACTAGCTGCGTAATAGAAGTAACATTACCGAACTAGTTGCGTAATAGAAGTATCATTACCTAACTATTTACATAATAGAAGTATTATTACCTAACTAGTTGCGTAATTAAAGTATCATTACCTAACTAGTTGCGGAATGAATGTGTTTTTACAACATTTTAGTAGTGATGTAAAGCCCACATTACATAATCAAATTGGATAAAAATAATTACCGAGAATTAACATTTATAAAGTAAAGTTTTTCGTCTGGAACTGGCTAAGTAAGCACAGATTAATTATAACCACTTTTTATATACGTGAATGAAAGATTAGAGAAATGTTCATTACTTTCCCTTTTTACAAATAACGTTTTTGCCACAAAGCTCTCCTTTGCAGACCAACTCTGTCGTGCGGTTTAAATGATCCACTTTTTTATTTTTCAAACTTCAACTCCTTCTTTTCATCGATACACAAGTTAAAACTTTAGCCACGCTTTCCTCGTTACGCCAGTAGCAGGAACAGAAGAGAAACGTGACTTCTTTAAACTTGGCCAAGATCATACTCACATCCCAACTACAAGCGACACTGAAATGTCTGAACACATCAAAATTTACTTATACTAAGAAATAGAAGATATTACAGGATTATTTTAACAGCGTAAAATTAATCACATTCTTTCTTGCAGTAGTTTTTTTTAAGTAAATCGTTTATTTTTTAGGTGAAAAATCACTCGTGGCACCATAGTAACAAACGTGTAGAAATAAGATAACTTTAAATTATCGAAAAATCAGAATATCTGATTTCATTTCAAAAGTTAAAGTTTACGTATACTTCAATCAATTTTAATGTTATTTTTATATGTCTGAAACTCTACATTTAAAAGTGATGTAAATGCTACAATACACTATTATCGGTGTATTGAGGCTCAATCCTTTTAATTCCAAGTATTTAATTCCTTGCTCCAGTGGTCTACATAGGAGAACAAATATATTTTAAACATTGCAGGTCAGTTTATCCATTTTATATTGTCCACAGTCATACACTCCATTTTCATTTGGTACACGGACATTTTCTTCACTTTATTGTCCATAAAGGACAAAAATATCAGAGGACATTTCAGTATGGTGGACGAAATCACACAGTGGAAGATTTACATAAATAGGTCGACAAAATTGTTATGGACATAAAATTACTGTGGAGTACCGCAAAATATTTCAATGCCTTTTACTTTTATACAGTAGTATCGGAAGACATTTCCAGGTTTTTATTTCTATAGTACCGCAAAATATTTCCATGATTTTTACTTTTACAATATCGGAAGACATTTTCATGGTTTTTATTTTTAACTAGCTGAAAGCACCCGGCGTTGCCCGAGTTGTTCCTTTTCGCTTCTTTTTTTTTTAATTAAACTGGTTGTCAGACTTTTCGGTCGTACCAAAGAATCAACATTACCCAGTATATACATATATAATTTAATTTATATTGGAAGATTTTTTACCCCTTGACTTCTGCATGCCTATTTTTAATAGGACTTGAGAAACTATATCTCACAAATTCAGAACATATTAGGCCTACATTAATTCTTATTTCATACACAGAATACAGATACAATATAAACTCACAAGAAGTAATTTTTTAACATAGAGACTTATATTCTGAGAGACGTATACCAGTTTTTTTATAAATTAAGAGATTATTTCCACAACGCATAACATGCTACATTGGCAACGTGATTATACACTTAGAATTTCGCAGTAACACATTTTCGGACATGAACAACAATATTTTGAGAGAAGTATGATATTATTTTTATTTTTACTATCTGACCTGACAGCGTTATTTTCAGTCGGCTTAGGTACAATCACATACTACATTAGCAATATGACAAAAGTATCATTGGATTTATTTTTGATGTGTGTAAAATATTTTTTTTTCTTACTATAGCTGAGAATGTGAAAAACACGGAGTTTTTAAGTTAATGTCTGCAACTTTGAGCGACTGTCCTTGAGCTTCATTTTAACCCAGATAAGCCCAAAAATTTTTTTGTGACTATTACACTCTTACTACGTCATACTACTTTTGACCAATAAAACGGTACGAAAGGACGTATTTCAACCAATCATGGCTGCTTATCGCACAATTTTATCGCGTCCCTAGCATTTGTTTAATTTTATCGCGTCCCTAGCATTTGTTTCTTTGTTTGCCAACATTTGAAACTGCGCTGGTCTCGACGTCAAAAAAATATATATAAAATTACAAATCACTCCAGTCGATGCACAGCAGTTTCAAATATGACTCGCATTGGCATTCAAGAACAAGAATTAATAAAAATCACTGATCATACCTATGCATCTTCTGAAATCCGATTTACAAATAAATGAAGAGCACCATTCTGAATAAGTTGAATACACCATGTAGGCCTGAATCAACGAGTTCCACTTCTATTACGCACACGTCCAATATAACATCAATTGAACCACCAACCACATTCAAATTTGAAAATTGTACATTCAATAATTATTCCTTTTAAAATTATTCATTCGGAAATCCTGAATAAGTTGAATACACCATGTAGGCCTAAATCAACGAGTTCACTTCTATTACGCACACGTCCAATATAATATCAATTGAACCACCAACCACATTCAAATTTGAAAATTGTACATTCAATAATTATTCCGTTTAAAATTATTCATGTTTATTTTTTATGTCATCGTCGTTAATTAAAACTTTTCTAACACTTGTGTACAGTATATTAGTTAGGTTATGTTATAGCTTCTGCTATATGATATTATGGATAGTCACGTATCAGAGATTGTTTAATATTAAGATTTATTGAAAATCATCTGTCAAGTGACGTTGATTACTGGGATTCGGATAATTGAAGTGGAATGTTGCATTTTAATAAAAATGAAACTGAACCAACAATGCCTTCTTGACTAGTAACAGTCCACAGAGTTCAATGATGATTCCATAGTTGGCACAACTGATACCGGTAACAAGAAAACATAATCATAAAACACTACTGCCATCTAGCGTAATGTTGAGATGGAACAACAACAATAATAATAATAATAATAATAATAATAATAATAATAATAATAATAATAATACTTATTTGTCAGAAACCAGTGTACAAGGCATGGATATGACATCGTCAGGTTCGATAGTTGATACATTTGAAGACAGTTGTATTTTCATAAGCCGATTAATATTTTATTGTATTGGAGTACTTTGTTACTTCTAATCTTTATATACTTTCTTCTAATCGTGTAATAGTCAATTAAATCCCACTCGAGTTCTGATTTTCTCTAGATAAATCTGCTCGTGTTCCACTCGCAGATTTATCGATAAAATCAAAACCTCTAGTGAGATTACTGTTGATAAAAATACAGTAGCATATTAGTTACTCTCAAAAATCGGTTAAATGATGTTGAAATAAACTGAAACAAGGAACGTATATTTTCTGAAGCTAACAAATACTACCAACATTATCGCACAACTTATAAAATGTCCCTGACACCAACAATGACATAATATCCGAAGGCACTGCAACTGTCCTTAAAAAAGGACGGTGGGAAAATCTGGTTTAATATGGCGATTACAAATGCTGGTCGCACTGAAATTGCTGTTACTTAAAATCGAAACGCATGTTAGTGGGTATCATAAGAATGCGTGGATAAAAACATCTTCTTTCGTTTTGCCAGTTAATATTGTCACTTCTATTACTACGTTCTGAATGAGTTTTTTCACACCAGTTCTTGTTTCATTGCATAATTTTGGTGGGTCAGTATTTCACAATAGTACTATTGGTGATTCAATATTAAGTATTAAATTATATGGTAGCAATCCTTGCGGTTTCAAAGAATTCAAGAATTCAGTTGGATAAAACACAGTCTGCTCAATATGTACAACTGCACTGAAAAATTCATAATACGTCCCTGGGCTGAGTAAAGATATTTATTGCATGAATTATCTAGTTTTAGCCTTCATGATGTGTATCAACAATATTATTTAATTTCGTGTTATAATTTACATGGCCTCGTGAAAGTCGATGTTGAATACAACAGACAATAATAAAGAACAATTGACTGCAGAAAATTACATTTTAATATTATACATGAATGTTTGATCGTATATGATTTTATTTTTTATTTGTTTTATTAATTTAACGTCCATTTGCAGAATTTTAATGTAGCTTATGTTCTTCTCCTGGTTATGAATGTTAAATGTGCAAACTTTGACAAATATCAGCCAAAGCGTGTAGATTTGTATAGAGTACATACATACATACATACATACATACATACATACATACATACATACATACATACATAGCCACATTGACTTTTATATATAAGATAGTACGGTAATGCAAAATTTTTCCATGATTTCTATTTTTATACTATCGCAAAAGATTTCAATGGTTTTTATTTTTGTAGTGTCGAAAGACATTTCTATGATTTTTATTTTTAAAGTATCGGAAGATATTTCCATGGTCTTTATTTTTATAATATGGCAAAACATTTATTTCTTCTGGATTAACTGGAAATTATTGCTGATAGTTAGGCCTATATCGAAACTTTGACGGTGAAAAATAGATTTTTTTTTTTTGACGATTCTAGTGTTGTGACTTATCGTACTTACTTACTTACTTACTTACAAATGGCTTTTAAGGAACCCGAAGGCTCATTGCCGCCCTCACATAAGCCCGCCAGCGGTCCCTATCCTGTGCAAGATTAATCCAGTCTCTATCATCATAACCCACCTCCCTCAAATCCATTTTAATATTATCCTCCCATCTACGTCTCGGCCTCCCTAAAGGTCTTTTTCCCTCCGGTCTCCCAACTAACACTCTATATGCATTTCTGGATTCGCCCATACGTGCTACATGCCCTGCCCATCTCAAACGTCTGGATTTCAAGTTCCTAATTATGTCAGGTGAAGAATACAATGCGTGCAGTTCTGTGTTGTGTAACTTTCTCCATTCTCCTGTAACTTCATCCCGCTTAGCCCCAAATATTTTCCTAAGCACCTTATTCTCAAACACCCTTAACCTATGTTCCTCTCTCAGAGTGAGAGTCCAAGTTTCACAGCCATATAGAACAACCGGTAATATAACTGTTTTATAAATTCTAACTTTCAGATTTTTGGACAGCAGACTGGATGATAAGAGCTTCTCAACCGAATAATAACAGGCATTTCCCATATTTATTCTGCGTTTAATTTCCTCCCGAGTGTCATTTACATTTGTTACTGTTGCTCCAAGATATTTGAATTTTTCCACCTCTTCGAAGGATAAATCTCCAATATTTATATTTCCATTTCGTACAATATTCCCGTCACGAGACATAATCATATACTTTGTCTTTTCGGGATTTACTTCCAAACCGATCGCTTTACTTGCTTCAAGTAAAATTTCCGTGTTTTCCCTAACCGTTTGTGTATTTTCTCCTAACATATTCACGTCATCTGCATAGACAAGAAGCTGATGTAACCCGTTCAATTCCAAACCCTGCTTGTTATCCTGAACTTTCCTAATGACATATTCTAGAGCGAAGTTAAAAAGTAAAGGTGATAGTGCATCTCCCTGCTTTAGCCCGCAGTGAATTGGAAAAGGATCAGATAGAAACTGACCTATACGGACTCTGCTGTAGACTTATCGTACTTACGTGACGAAAAAGTCTGTGACAAACAAATTGTGAGAAATCATTACGTTGACGAAAAGTGAGTGACGAAAATCCCTGGACTCTATAACCGGAACTTACTCTCTGAATGACCTAGTAAGTAACACTCAAACACATGAGCGTTGTTTGCACATAGCGTTAAACTGTGCCTTCACCATCGCGCACACCACTCTCAGCAAACGTACCTTAAATCATGCAATTAATCAGACGGAACCGAATACAAAAGAGGCGAGGCGAGCCAAGAGGAAGTTGATATCTCATAGAGCAGTAAAATTATGTGTATGAATGGAGGAGCATTGGCTGGGCGGTGCATGCCATTAGGTGACGGGGTACAGGGAGTGGGAGGACGCGCCCACAAAGCGTACCTGAGCTACTGTGTAGTTTTTGTGGGTGCGACAATCGACACGTCCGAAACACACACAACACCGTTACGCAGCGCCTCTCGCAACCGACTATCGATTCTGGAGCACGTGACATCGGCGCAGTGGCGGACTGACTTGAAAACTAATTGTTGCCTGTGCTGCAGTAATTTCAGTTTCTAGTTCTTAAGTGAAACGTGAATTGAATCTGGGATATTTTTATTTCACACTATGTCGAATTAAAAATGTTTACGTTCTTAAAAAAAATGAAGAAAATGAAACTTAACGCTACTGTAATAACTAAAGCCCGGATGTTCGGCGAAATGCCTCTTTTACTGGGTGGAAGTAAATCATTTTTTGCATAGATACAAATGTGATTTGGGGTAAATCAAAGTGACAGGGCCAATTTGTATTTTGCCTATTTAAGGTGTTTCTTACTAATAAATGTCTTTTTTGTCATTTTAAAGCAGGGCCGGGCATGAGAGCGGCTCCATTTAGTCGGCCAGAGCTGCTCTCGCTCCGCAAGGCACTTCAATTCCAAGCCGGAGCAGAACGCTCACGCAGTGGCGGACTCGCATTACAGCTACCTTCCCTGCATTAATATAACAAGAGCCACGGTTGTTCTAGTCATTCAGTCTGTCAGTACATAACAGTTTATAAGGATATTACATCAATCCATTGTACAGTACAGACTTTATAACACTCTTATTAATTTAATGAAATAAACTTCGCTCTATGCACACACACAAATCATTAGGCTTATTTACATAGCCCATACCCACAGTGCCGGTGAAATGAGTCCGGGATCCAGCACCGAAAGTTACCCAGCATTTGCTCGTATTGGGTTGAGGGAAAACCCCGGAAAAAACCCCAACCAGGTAACTTGCCCCGACCTGGATTCGAACCCGGGCCACCTGGTTTCGCTGCCAGACGCGCTGACCGTTACTCCACAGGTGTAGACGATATGATATATCATAAACTGTAATATACTACATTATGATATAACATAATACTTGTATTTTTATTTCACACTATGTCGAATTAAAAATGTTTACGTTCTTAAAAAAATGAAGAAAATGAAACTTAACGCTATTGTAATAACTACAGCCCGGACGTAATTTAAAATTATATATTACTAAATGTATAATAGCTTATAATGCAATATAAATATCAAATAGATACTCTAACATAATGTACCTGAGAAACATTTTTTAAGTTGTATTAATTTATGTCGTTCATTACCAACATATTTGTCATATTCAGTAGCATGTTGTAAAGAATAATGCCGTTGGATATTGAACTTCTTAATCAGTTGGAGTGTTTTATGCCAAATTAAACACTTTGCTAATCCACTGCTCTCTACCAAAAAGAACTCCTCCTCCCATGATACATTACAAGCATTGGGAGTAGCGGACCGCTTTAGTATATGAGCGGAAGCTCCGTCTTCAAAGTTCGCCATCATACTGCAGAGTTCACCACTGCACCGACATTGAATGACGTACAGTATGCATACGTCACAGCGCTCGGAAGAACCGCTCTTTAAAGCACACAGCGCTCATTTCTCAGAATCACGTAATGTGCCCAGCCCTGCTTTAAAGCAATGTTTCTTGTTTATTTGCAATTTTCTAATTAATTGTAATTTAAATATTTCAAACAATGACTAACTTTACTAACAGTAGTAAATAAAAGTAAATTATTTCTGTGCTTAATCTGCTAATAATCGTGCTTTAATACTATTGGTGTAATATGAATAATGATCGACAATCCACCGTAGTTACAAATATAATATTGTCAGGTCTTCACGATACCAACAATCAGCTTTATAATTTTAAATATTAAGCCCGTTCTCATAGAAGTTGTCACGTAGTATTTCCAATTGTTTGCTTTCATATTTTCAAATCTTACTGTTACAATTTTGTGCTACACGTGTTTATTATTGTAGGAGAAAGAAATTTGAGTGAGGAACAGTCAGTTATTGTCGGGTGACAGAAAGTATAAGATAGGTTAGCTAGAATGCCTAAATTCAGTAAACCAGTGCAAAATAAACTTCATGCTTAACGTTAGTGAATTTGGTTCCCGTGTGTTTTCAACCGATGGAACAGTTTTGTTATGTAAGGTTTGTGAAAAGACAGTTAATCACGAAAAAAAAGTATTTTATAAGTCAACATGTGTCACCTACGAAGTAAATATGTGAGTTATGTTGATATAATTTAAATTTATTGCTAAAATAGGCCTATATAATGACTTTTTTACGTTTTATTGCCTATTTTTCCTGCCTATTTTATCTGTTATAAATGCCTAAACATCCGGCCTCTAGCAATAACTTACGCCACTCAACTTATACCAACATAAAGACAAAGCATCAGAAATCTTTTTTGTTTATTTGGTTATTTTAACGACGCTGTATCATTACTAGGTTATTTAGCGTCGATGGAATTGGTGATAGCGAGATGGTAATTGGCGAGATAAGGTCGAGGACTCGCCATAGATTACCTGACATTCTCCTTACGATTGGGAAAACCTTGGAAAAACCCAATCGGGGAATCAGCCCAAGTGGGAATCGAACTCATACTCGAGTGCAACTTCAGAATAGGAGGCAAGCGCCTCATCCGATTGAGCTACGCCGGTGACGTAAGATCTGTTCAATGTAAAGAATTTCGCTTTGGTGCTTCATTGGATCACAAAGTACAGGATATTTCAATACTGTAATTTTATAAAGTCCGAAGTTTTTTTCGGATATGGTGATATTCTTAAAAAGATATCTGAAAGAACCAGATGGACAAATTTTACATGTGTTAAGAAATCAGTGCCATTCTTTAAAATGTTATTTCATTGTGCAATATTCACTCCAAGAAAATAACAGCAATCAAACGCTAACATCTAATTCTCAACAAGGAACAGTTATTAATTACGAGTATAACAATTATTGTACCGTTAATTATTACAAGTAAGAGTTGATGGAAAAAGAGTTAATAAAGTTATTAGGCTTATAACCTTAAATTTAATGTTAAATACCATATTCATGCTTATTTGTACAACCTCAAATGTTTAGTTTTCTTCTATACCTAATTCATTTGTTTTATTCCTACCATCTCTGGTTCATTCAACATCGGTAGAGAAAACAATGCATTCTGCTGTCGATTAATGGCGGTTCATTATGTTGCTATAACCTGAAATGTTCAGTTGTTTTTAAGTAAATTACGTTTCAGATCTCCGCGTTGTTCTCTTTGCAATAAATGTAATAAAATTTGTGTGTTTTGCGAAGATGGAGAAGGTAAGTCATTGCCATGAACATGAGTATCATACTTAGCTTATATTATAGGATAAAAATTCTAATCTAAATGACATCTTTCTCGCATCAGAATTATCTCACTGAAATAATTCGTGTGTGATATTTTCTCTGTGATAATTTGAGCTTCTAAGCCCATATATGTTGCCATAAGATAATTTTTTCTCGACCTTCCGTCTCGAAAAAAAAATATCATGAAAACATACATTCGTTTAGTTTAATGTATTTTTTTTTCACTTCATTTCATTACTCTTCAATGTATTTTCACCTCATGTTTCTCCGAAATCAAATTGTACTTTATTTTTAAATTTATCATCGTTCCGTATTCTCTCCCCAATCATATTGTATTTTTAATTTAACCTCTGCTTTCTATTCTGGATCCTAGTGGTCAGCCGTAGATTTCGGCCAGATGCCCCAAATTGTGCAATTTGTTGTGTCAGCAGTCGTATTATAGAAGGTAGTCGATCATAGAAGTTTCACGCTAAGCAAGGGACGTCAGAAAAGTGTGACGTAACTCACTGCCGTTGCTAAGCAACTGACGTCAGATGTTGAAATTTTCGTAACTTTTTTTTTTTTTTCACTTTAAACTCGAGCAAAGATGTTTCACGTTAATATCTTGAATTTTAATTAATTCCTAATCAGAAACAAGTCGAACTTTCACAAAATGAAATGTGTACAGTGTTGTTTTAATGAAAGCTCTGACGTAAACATCCGCAAAGTTTGTCGCTCTGGGCTGTTGACCTACTAATACAATCATCCGCGCACATCCACCAATGAACGCCGTGTCATCGCTGATTGATTTTGTAGCTGGAAACAACGCCGTGCCACGTACATGCGGCACATATAACAGATTAACCTGCAGCTCACTGGATAATTGTAAAAAAAAAAACAGTTCAAATACGAAACTATTTAATACTTATACTATCATTATGTCTTCTTCATTGAACGATGTTGACCTCAGATCTGAAGTGGTAGATGGAAAAAGAGGCACAGATTAAATACAGGAGGCAACGATTGCCTACAGAATAGTAATCAAATCTCTTACTCATGATTAGTTATCACTTGAGCAGCTCAACTGCTTTCCTTTTCGAAGAACGAACGCTGTTATCGTCTTAGAATGGAATAAGACGCTATCTGAATATTCCGCTCAAGGAGCAGCGCAAGGTCCCGAACTCGTGATAGTTAAGATATGGATTTCGGTTCGGTGGTTCAGAATAGATTGAGGCCTGTCCAAGGAGACAAAGCTGCCAAAACAGCCTCGGCGAACAATCGCCTTCTGTCCACTGGTGTATTAGTAGGTCACTGGAGAAGACTGAATCGTGTCTGAGTTAAGTTCCTCAACTTCCAAGCACTGTTGCCAAAGAGGGAAGTACGAGTACAAAGTTTGAGATAATTTATTCCTCGTGGTATATGTCTACAAACTATTGACTGCCGATTGGAGCTGATGTTGATAACACTGAACAACAAATTTTTACTTTTTTTCTTGCTCCGAAATAAAAGTAAGTGAATATTACTAATATGTGTGCCCTAAATCTGAATTTAAAATCCAAATTGCCCCATCACGTACCATTTTCCGCTGAAAATGAATTGAATTTTTTATGACAAAACTTGTTTGTTTTCAATTTTTCACTGCTACTGATAAAATTACAACACACTACGGATTAAAAATGCCTCATAATACTTGAAAAATGTGTACTGGATAGAAAAATGATGTTACATAGTTTAAAACACAACAGTAAAAATATTTCATGCGTATAATGAGAAAAATCTCGGAATTTGAACTTACATTTAAAATAATTTTCTGGGTGACTTCTCTTTATAACTAGACCCGGACTGTATTTTACAAGCAACCAACAATAGTCTGCAAGCATGCTGGAGGATGATATTCCTTTATATAGCCTTTCCATTTCAGATATTTCTTGATGAAATCTTTCCCCATGCTCGTCGCTTACCGCTCCAAAGTTAGGAGGAAAGAAATCGAAATAAGAGTGTAAAAAGTATATTTTGAGGGACATATTACACTCTATTTTGTCATATGGACTTAACATGGTTTCCACAACAAGTTCTATGTAGTTGTCTGCCCAAGAATTTTGAAGGAAATTTGAGCAAAAGTCTTTGAAACCGCGCCATGCCATTATTTCTGTATCGGAAAGTGTTTCCTCAAACAGAAGGTCAGCCATTACTTTGTGAATTTGTGGACCGATTAAAATGCCCTCTTTTAATTTGCCTTCACTCAAAATGGTAAACTTTTCCTTTAAATATTGAAAACCACACCCTTGTTTATTCATTGCATAGACCCCACTTTCAACTATTATGAAATTTACTTAATAGAAAGGACCAATATCTGTTTATTTATTAGAAGTACTAAATAACTTTCCAACAACCATAAGAAACCGGAAATAAGTCATAAACTCATAAAATGCATTAGCTTTTGTTTTGGTTTATACCCCTAACCCGTGCTAGATGTTTCATGGGGGAGGCTCATCGAAAAGTAAAATCATAGTATATCTTAAAAACCTTACGTGATATGAAGAAAGATGCATTTTCGGATTCAGCGCACACCAAACCATAAGGAATACATTAAGTCGGAGCAAAATTCTTGTTGTGCAGCGTAATAGTCTGTCACATGCATACATACTTACATACATACATACATACATACATACATACATACATACATACATACATACATACATACATACATACATACATACATACATACATACATACAGTCGCTCTCGGTAGCGTAGTTGGTATAGCGCTGGCCTTCTATGCTCGAGGTTGCGGGTTCAATCCCGGCCGAGGTCGATAGCATTTAACTGTGTTTAAATGCGACAGGCTCATGTCAATAGATTTACTAGCATGTAAAAGAACTCTTGCGGGACAAAATTCCGGCACATCGGCGACGCTAATATAACCACTGCACTTGCGAGCGTTGTTAAATAAACCATAATTTGAATTTAAAATTTACATTCATTCATACATACATGAATTGACTAGTACTTTGGGATTTAATCGATGAATTTCTATTGTAAGATTAATCGATTAAAATATTTAATCGAATAATCGAGTCGATTAAAATTAACCGGTTGTAGTTGATATTAATTATTTTGTTAATACAAACTCATACTAAAAATTCCGACAACATTCCTCTCTCGGAAATTGCTTACTTAAAAGCACAAGAGTAGGCATACTGTTATTTTCCAACTGCAAAGCATGTCGCGTAGGGAAATCTTTGCACAAACAATTCAGAAAGAGATGGAGATATGAGGACAGTAATCTAATCTACCTCTATTGAAAGTTGAAACAATGTGAAACCCTTATTAAGTTCTATGGTTTTCCAAGAAAACTTCCACCTTGTTGTCAGCTCATCTTCCTAGCATATGAAATACATACTTTTCTGGGATTCGTCCCCCCTCATTCCTTATAAAATGGCCATGTCTACACTGTGTGCAAGTGAGAGCGTAACTATCTTCTTCTCTTTCTAAAATCTGGTAATTCGATTACAATAGGGGCCAGTCTTTTGTTTCGACCCTTGTACTTTTGCAGTTTCTGTACTGAGTTTATATATGAAGGTTGTGTGTTTAGTTTGATAAAGAAAAAAATCAGTTTTCTGTGGCTTCTGAAAAGTGTAAACTCCATTATGTCATATGAGAATTTGAAGTACACTCGGTGAAACGTTTGGATTTAAATTGAACGGTCGTCGTGGAGAATTGCTTGACAGAAAAAAAGGTTTTTCGTGTTTAGTGAAGCAGGAAACATTGCTACTAAGGTAGAGCGGCACTTAATTCGGAGCATGTGAATGCACTCACATGTTTAAAATCATGGATGAAGCAGTATTAACTAGGTGAGTCTTCATACTTTTTGTTATTTATGTTTGTCTGAAAAATTCTCGGAGAAATTGACACAATAAATTATAAGCCTCATAATAAATATGTTAGTAAATAATTAAAATAATTGTTTTGTAATATAACGATACAATATCCACCGATTAATCGATTAAACACAAGCAGTATTGAGTTAGTGAGTATAGTACGTTCCAGAAATATGTTCGCGTTTTCCACTGACGAAAGAGCTTTCAATATTGAATAGTATTTTCGCATAGGTACTGTCGTCCGTTTGCCTACGCCGCATCACGATTTCCCTCACCCGCAATTGTTTAAAATAACTTAAATAAAAGTAATTAACTGTCACGTGATTTCCCCCCTTTCTACGATCCTGTGACATAACCACTTGTACGGACAGTAGATAGCATGTCTGAGTAATTTTATCTGTGCGGGTCGGGCAGAAGTGAAGACTGAATTTACAGTACGTAAGGTACTCTTTTATATAATAGTTATAGAATTATTTCAACATGAGTTACTAGTACGAAGGACGAAACTGCTAGTTGGAATTAGGTACAATATTCTATAGCGCGATAATGTGCACAAAAGAACTGAAGCCTGTATCTAAATGAACGGCCAACATTTTCAAAAATGTGTTTAAATATCCATATTATGATTATTTTTCAATTTAACTTCATTCTCTATATTGTACGCTAATGTGCTGTAGACAGTGTAATATACCCTGCATAAAGAATACGTTCGCATGGATAACTCAGTTCGTGAGTAAAATCACCTATTGTTAATACTGTACTGTATTTTGATTAAACAAAAACCTTATGAAAATTATCAAACTCAGAATTACGATATCTCCTAGTTTACGTAAATGGATTAACTACTTTTCTTCCCTCCTATACTTAGTAAAGTGATTTGTTTGTATTTTACGCCAGAATCATCGAACTTCAATCGTGGAAGGGAGTAGCAAACGGTGTTTCCGGCTATGAACCATTAATCCAAAAGTATAGCCAGGTTAATATTAAAAATGTTAGTAAAAATAAAATGATATCCCTGATCAAAAATTAGCTTCTGAACTGAATACTGACTGCAACTGTATATATTAAAATTACAATTAATGGAATGCAATGATGAGTAAGTGAAAACCAATGTGAATTCGACAATAATAAGACGATACAGTGAATCACGTGATGTAGTACAACTCGAAACATAGGCCTAGTAGTAGTAAGAAATTTCAATTTTTTGTAATACATAATGTTTAATTTTCACACTGAAATGTTGAAACAGTATTTCGCTCTAATACTTTGATCATGTCGACACTTCGATTTTTAAAGTTCTGTGTGTTTTTTCTCTGAACCAAGATTCTGCACATTCGCTCGAAAACGTCGATATTCGAATTTAGAAACGCGCTCGCCGGTGAGAGCGGAGCGGTGTGGGCAGATTCCCCATGTTAAATTATACAACAGCCATTTCTCTCCAACTTAAAGACGAACGCGTGTAAGGCAGTAAGTGAACTCTAGCAGTTGCTTTCTTTTAAATAACTTAGTGGAACTAAAGTCTTGTTACCGCTTCCAAGCTGACAAAACAAGAGGCACACGCTGATTTCGCCGTCCTTCTATTAGCGTCTTGTCTTCATTTCAGTGAGGACAACATTTTACGACTGTAGAGTTTATTATGCGAATGTTCCCCACCCTCTTGCTTGGCACACTCTACTTGCTTTCAAGATAAAAGCCTGACTAGTTTTTTTATTAAATGTCTATTATACAGATTGGAACATGTTGCATAACAATCCATTTAAGGAAGAATCTTGAGCTTATTATGAATGGAAAAGTCCTGTACCATTTTATTCCTTAGCACCCTTTAAGTAAGAATCCTGAGCTTGTTATGAATGGAAAAGTACTGTACCATTTTGTTCCTTTGCACCCTTTAAGTAAGAATCCTGAGCTTGTTATGAATGGAAAAGCACTGTACCATTTTGTTCCTTTGCACCCTTTAACTAAGAATCCTGAGCTTGTTATGAATGGAAAAGCACTGTACCATTTTGTTCCTTTGCACCCTTTAAGGAAGAATCCTGAGCTTATTATGAATAGGAAAGTCCTGTACCATTTTGTTCCTTTGCACCCTTTAAGGAAGAATCCTGAGCTTATTATGAATAGGAAAGTCCTGTACCATTTTGTTTCTTAGCACCATTTAAGGAAGAATCCTGACCTTATTATGAATGGAAAAGTCTTGTACCATTTTGTTCCTTAGCATCATTTAAGGAAGAATCCTGAGCTTATTATCAATGGAAAAGTCCTGTACCATTTTGTTCCTTAGCACCATTTAAGGAAGAATCCTGTGCTTATTATGAATAGGAAAGTCCTGTACCATTTTGTTTCTTAGCACCATTTAAGGAAGAATCCTGAGCTTATTATGAATGGAAAAGTCCTGTACTTATTGTTTCTTAGCACCATTTAAGGAAGAATCCTGAGCTTATTATGAATAGGAAAGCTTGTACCATTTTGTTTCTTACCACCATTTAAGGAAGAATCCTGAGCTTATTATGAATGGAAAAGTCCTGTACCACATTGTTTCTTAGCACCATTTAAGGAAGAATCCTTAGCTTATTATGAATGGAAAAGTCCTGTACCATTTTGTTCCTTAGCACCATTTAAGGAAGAATCCTGAGCTTGTTATGAATGGAAAAGTACTGTACCGTTTGTTCCTTTGCACCCTTTAAGTAAGAATCCTGAGCTTGTTATGAATGGAAAAGTCCTGTACCATTTTGTTCCTTAGCACCATTTAAGGAGGAATCCTGAGCTTATTATGAATAGGAAAGAACTGTACCATTTTGTTCCTTAGCACCATTTAAGGAAGAATCCTGAGCTTATTATGAATAGAAAAGTCCTGCACCATTTTGTTCCTTAGCACCATTTAAGTAAGAATCCTGAGCTTGTTTTGAATGGAAAAGTACTGTACCATTTTGTTCCTTTGCACCCTTTAAGTAAGAATCCTGAGCTTGTTATGAATGGAAAAGTATTGTACCATTTTGTTCCTTTGCACCATTTAAGGAAGAATCCTGAGCTTATTATGAATAGGAAATACCTGTACCATTTTGTTCCTTTGCACCATTTAAGGAAGAATCCTGAGCTTATTATGAATGGAAAAGTCCTGCACCATTTTGTTCCTTAGCACCATTTAAGTAAGAATCCTGAGCTTGTTTTGAATGGAAAAGTACTGTACCGTTTTGTTCCTTTGCACCCTTTAAGTACGAATCCTGAGCTTGTTATGAATGGAAAAGTACTGTACCATTTTGTTCCTTTGCACCTTTTAAATAAGAATCCTGAGCTTGTTATGAATGGAAAATTACTGTACTATTTTGTTGCTTTGCACCCTTTAAGTAAGAACCCTGAGCTTGTTTTGAATGGAAAAGTACTGTACCATTTTGTTCCTTTGCACCCTTTGAGTAAGAATCCTGAGATTGTTATGAATGGAAAAGTCCTGTACCATTTTGTTCCTTAGCACCATTTAAGGAAGAATCCTGAGCTTATTATGAATAGGAAAGACCCTACCATTTTGTTCCTTAGCACCATTTAAGGAAGAATCCTGAGCTTATTATGAATAGGAAAGTCCTGTACCATTTTGTTCCTTAGCACCATTTAAGGAAGAATCCTGAGCATATTATGAATGGAAAAGTCCTGTACCATTTTGTTCCTTAGCACCATTTAAGGAAGAATCCAGAGCTTATTATGAATGGAAAAGTTCTGCACCATTCTGTTCCTTTGCACCATTTAAGGAAGAATCCTTAGCTTATTATGAATAGGAAAGACCTGTACCATTTTGTTCCTTAGCACCAGTTAAGGAAGAATCCTGAGCTTATTATGAATAGGAAAGTCCTGTACCATTTTGTTCCTTAGCACCATTTAAGGAAGAATCCTGAGCATATTATGAATGGAAAAGTCCTGTACCATTTTGTTCCTTAGCACCATTTAACGAAGAATCCAGACCTTATTATGAATGGAAAAGTTCTGTACCATTCTGTTCCTTTGCACCATTTAAGGAAGAATCCTGAGCTTATTATGAATAGGAAAGCCTGTACCATTTTGTTCCTTAGCACCATTTAATGAAGAATCCTGAGCTTGTTATGAATGGAAAAGTCCGTTACCATTTTGTTCCTTAGCACCATTTAAGGAAGAATCCTGAGCTTCTTATGAATGGAAAAGTCCTGTACCATTTTGTTCCTTAGCGCCACTTAAGGAAGAATCCTGAGCTTCTTATGAATGGAAATTTTCTGTACCATTTTGTTCCTTAGCGCCATTTAAGGAAGAATCCTGAGCTTATTATGAATAGGAAAGTCCTGTACAATTCTGTTCCTTAGCACCATTTAAGGAAGAATCCTGAGCTTATTACGAAGAGGAAAGTCCTGTACCATTTTGTTCCTTAACACCATTTAAGGAAGAATCCTTAGCTTGTTATGAATGGAAAAGTACTGTACCATTTTGTTCCTTTGCATATTTTAAGTAAGAATCCTGAGCTTCTTATGAATGGAAAATTACTGTACCATTTTGTTCCTTTGCACCTTTTAAGTAAGAATCCTGAGCTTGTTATGAATGGAAAATTACAGTACCATTTTGTTCCTTAGTGTCATTTAAGGAAGAATCCTGAGCTTATTATGAATAGGAA
This sequence comes from Periplaneta americana, assembly GCF_040183065.1. NCBI lineage: Eukaryota > Metazoa > Arthropoda > Insecta > Blattodea > Blattidae > Periplaneta > Periplaneta americana. The sequence goes on from NC_091130.1 coordinate 17,128,464, forward strand.
AGGCCTTTACAATTCTGTTCCTTAGCACCATTTAAGGAAGAATCCTGAGCTTATTATGAATAGGAAAGTCCTGTACCATTTTGTTCCTTAGCACCATTTAAGGAAGAATCCTGAGCTTATTATGAATAGGAAAGTCCTGTACCATTTTGTTCCTTAGCACCATTTAAGGAAGAATCCTGAGCTTATTATGAATAGGAAAGTCCTGTACCATTTTGTTCCTTAGCACCATTTAAGGAAGAATCCTGAGCTTATTATGAATAGGAAAGTCCTGTACAATTCTGTTCCTTAGCACCATTTAAGGAAGAATCCTGAGCTTATTATGAAGAGGAAAGTCCTGTACCATTTTGTTCCTTAGCACCATTTAAGGAAGTATCCTGAGCTTATTATGAATGGAAAAGTCCTGTAGCATTTTGTTCCTTTACACTTAGATTTCCCAGAAATAATTACTTTACATAATCCATTTTGATTCCATTATATTTTAAAAATATTTAGGAATACAAGGTGGGGCAATGAAACGGAAAGATAACAAAGAAATGTGAAACATTGGAATTTTTTTTAACAATAAATGTATCAGTAAGAAATGAAAACAAAGGATTTGCAATTTTGTTTTATAACAAAAAAATATATATTTCTTGAAAATAACAACTGAACAATTTATTTCTTAAAAATAACATCTATGAGGTGGCGTTAGAACCTAATTTTTATATTCTTTACAATGACAGTAGAGGAGACTGTTGTACCTTTAAACACTTTTCTCATTTTATTTTTTTTTTTATTTTGGAAAATGAAATTTTTTAAATGTAAAAATTCTTGAAATAATTACTGAAGATTCCTTTAAAACTTCCTCTATGTATTTTCCTGTTTTACAGATCTATTGAGGATGGAAAAAATAAAATGAAGAGATATGTACAGTAATGTGTTCAAAGGTACAATAGGTTCATGTACCTTGGAACATACCCTGTTTTAAGTTGGAACACATGAAATATAGGTGGGAATATAAGCTGTAAAAACTGACAATCATATTTAAAATGCATTTGCAATCATAAACCAGAGCATGCTTCTCTGATTGAGATTTCATTTCCTGGAGAAGCAATAACTGCTTCAACAGTTATCTTCAAGACATCCGTATCAATTTGGGGCTTCTTTAACTCCAGACTTACTTCGTGACATGATCTTAAAATAAAAGAAAAACAAAAAAAAAAAGACAGTATCATGTAGCTTGGAACATGTTCCATGATACAACATGTTTTGTGTTCAAAGGTACAAGAGGGTGCACTTTTAAACAAATATGGCTCCCAAAACTAGAGATTCGAATAAATCATGGAAATTAAAATATGTTATTACTCACCAGATGATAGGGAACACACCATACTTGAAAGATATTAACAAATACAATTTGGTTTCGTGTTATAAAACATATATCAATGAACGAAATGTTTACTTTTGGTACTAAAAATCTTGTTTTGTCCACAGAACTCACACTTTGCAATAAATCAAACTGAAACTACGACCAAGAGCTACTTAGGGGCTTTCTCTACACTCTACTTCAGTTTGAGTCCTCTAGGTAACAGCAAAAATTAAAAAAGAAAAATTGTTCAAAGGTACACTATGCTAAGGGTACAACAGTCTCCTCTATTTATTTTCATAAGAATCTGAGGACGGAAATGTTAAATAATATTTATTCCGTATTCTCTAAAGATGAAAAGTGATTCCATATTCTTCTTCTCAATATACAGTTCTGTATTCAAAATCATACAAAGACTTGTGAGCGAGAAAGTAAAATCCTCGAAGTATATCAGTGCTGTAATTTCCAGAATTCTCTCGCTATATTAATACTCTTTCAAATAAGGAAACAGCTTACAAAGAAGACCAGTTCGTTTTGTACACTTATTGCGCGCGCACCTACAAAAGGTAAGAAAGGATTGTGAAATTTGTAAAGATATAATGAAAGAACTTGTAATATCATGTAGCATCCCAGAATCCTGGGAGTTCATTAGTGATTCTTCTTGCTCTCAGCTAATGTACAAAGGGGTTCGAGTTTAAATGTTGAAAAACAATAATGTTTCAAGAGATTACACCAAGTACAAACATGTTTTTGAGGGTACTAGATTATTCTTTTGACTTGTATTGAAATCAGAAGATCATGATAGGATTACTGTGAAAGCAACGCGCTTGTGGAAGAGTTACATCTCGATAGACGTTCGTCGTTCGTTTGACGTGAGACACAGACGGGGATCCAGAGAATGCGTCGTGTGTCTAAGGCAGATCCGAAACTAGACAGCTATAAGAACTGTCAGAATTGAAAATAAAAGTATCGGGATGTAAGACATAGTGAGCAAACAGAACGAAGCGAAATAGACAACGGAGCTCGTCTCTGCGACATAAAGGCTTTCATTCTTTCAATAATGCTCAGACTCTGTTATTCTGCATTAAGAATTCACACTGCACAATTTTAAAGACGAGGCACTGTATGTTACAACAAATAAATGAAAACTTGATAAGAAACCATTGAAGAGTTTACTTCCAAACTCCACCCAAGTCATTTGTATTATTTCTTTTGTTTTTGTGTTAATATCTCTTACTAGGATTAGATACATCTGCTTCACTTATAATTAGAAATTAGAAAAGCCCATTACATCCTTAGCAGGCAAGGGCCTCCTACCATCGGTAGGGCAGCTCTACTTTCGCTCACAGGGTGGGCTAGTCCCTGTGGGCCTTACTCAGAGTTGAATCACTTCACTTCACTTTACTTCACTTCACTGTTTTGTGTTCTACTGTTACTTATTCTAAATCTAAAATTATGTATGTAAAATTGATATGTAATTAAGTTGACATGTAATTAATTAAGGTGATATGTAATTCCATGTATTGTGGGTCCCTATTACCACGGCATAGCGCGTCCTCAGGTTGCGGATCGAGGAGACGGCCTCCAGATATGGAGGGTAGCTGTGAATATATTGAATAAGCAGTAGCGGACAGCCGATGAGGGGTGGTCCTCCAGCTTGGGGGTTGGGCGAAGGGCTAACAACCCATCACCGTAAAAAAACAGCTTGTTACGAATCCTTCAAGTAAGTCTCGGAATGGGACTAATTCTCTGGCACGACCACAGCAAAGATTGTTAGTTGGGAGGCCGGAGGGAAAAAGACCTTTAGGGAGGCCGAGACATAGATAGGAAGATAATATTAAATGGATTTGAGGGAGGTGGGATATGATGATAGAGAATGGATTAATCTTGCTCAGGATAGGGACCGAAGGCGGGCTTATGTGAGGGCGGCAATGAACCTCCGGGTTCCTTGAAAGCCAGTGAGTAAGTAAGTAAGTAGGCCTAAGTAAGATATGTAATTATTTAAATTGGTAATAGTTGGTTGAAATAGAAGTACTTATAAGTTAGATTTACTTTTGCTTATCGTAGGCGTTATTATAGAATAGTTTTTATTTATAGTCCTAGGTTTATTGCATCTACTATTTATAGATTTACGTTTATTTTATTTTATTTCATGTAATTGTAATTATTGTATATTATATATCGCTGCCACCGGGTGTATACCCAATTGTAGTGTTAATAAATACATAGGGCCTACATACATACATACATACATTAATTAATTCATTCATTCATTCATTCATTCACTCATACATACATACATACATACATACATACATACATACATACATACATACATACATACATACATACATACATACATACATACATACATACATACATACATACATACATACATACATGTTACTTACATTCTGTAAATAAGCTACAATATTAGAGGGTATAATTTATCTGAAAATAGGCTGATCAAGAGATAGTAAATATGTAAATACTGTAAATATTTTAATGCTAGAACATGTAAATAGATTCTTGTACTTCATAGGTTAGGAATAGGAAAATAAGTTAGATTAAGAAGTACCAATATTATCTTGGCAGTTACACATAGTAGATGAACTACACTAGTCCATATTTAATCTAGAATGGCAACATAATAATATATAATGTAAATGGATTATGTACTTGAAGGTAAACCTAGGCATGTAGTATTACTTTCCATTTGTAATGGAACACGCTGCTCAAAAAAAAAGGAATACATACATACATACATACATACATACATACATACATACATACATACATACATACATACATACATACATACATACATACATACATACATACATACATACATACATACATACATACATACATACATACATACATACATACATACATACATACATACATACATACATACATACATAGCTGTTATTAGTTTTATCAGTTATATTTTAGAAGGTCTTGAGGACCATAATTCAATTCTGCTACATTTTGTGATTTAAGTAAAGCTTTTGGCTGTGTTTCGCATGATGTTATATTAGAAAAATTACAATATTATGGTATTAGAGGTAATGAATTAAAATTATTTATGTCTTATTTTAGTAACCGTCAGCAGTGTGTCTTCACTGATGGCAATAAATCTAAGCTCATGAATGTAAAATATGGTGTGCCTCAAGGATCAGTGATGGGCCCTATCCTATTTTTAATAATGGTTAATGATTTGATGTGCAATGTCTCTGCTTATTCTGTGGTATTCGCTGATGACGCCACTTTCTTGACAAGTCATGGTGATATTAATGAATTGAAAATTCTTAGTAATTCCGTTTTTAATAAAGCCAAGAAATGGTTTAGTTCTAATAAATTTCTTTTAAATGAAAGTAAAACTTCATCTTTGTTGTTTAGTAGTACAGTCATGGAAAATAATAATTTTAAACTTCTTGGTATTACGGTGGACAGCACACATACTTGGGCAGACCATGTTGAGTCTGTTTGTAAAAAATTGTCGAGAGTAATATTTCTTCTGGGAAATTTGAAAATGTATGTTCCGAAGAATTACATTAGAGTTTATTTTTCTTATTTTCAAACTATACTTTCTAATGGACTACTTTTATGGGGTAATAGTTCTCATACTAATAAGGTACTTATGTCACAAAAAAGCTATTAGAATTATAACTAATGAAGGCACACTGCAGACCGTTATTTGTAAATGAAAAAATTATGACTGTAACATCACTGTATATTTATCAAGCCCTAAATTTCGTCAAAAAAAATTCACATATGTTGACACATAGGAATGATGTTCACCTATACAACACCAGAAACCGTGACCTTTTTGACATACTTAAGTGTAGGCTGACTAAAACAATGGATAATTATTTTATTATGTCGTTAAAAATAGCAAATAAATTTCCCAGATATCTTTTTAATCTGGAAAGGAAGTCTTTCAACATAGTTGTCTCTGGTTGGTTAATCAACAAACCATTTTATGAAATTAATGAGTTTTTTAATGTCAACTTTGTTGAGAGTTTTTGAATTGATTTTATTCTTTTGTTGTTTACCTTTTTATTGACTTTGTCAATTGCACAATGTTGTGTGCTCTGACTGTACAATACTGAATATACTGAATATACATGTCTTTCCACTTTTCTCTGTCTCTCGCAATACGCGTCCAGTGCGGTCCTATCACGTCAACGAAGTCCTGTGCCCATCTCCTTCTTGGTCTTGGTCTTCCTCTTCCTCTTCTTCCCCTCCTTGGGTCCCAGACTGTAGTGGCGTATGCCCATCTTTCGGCATACATGTCCTCCCCATCTCCACTTTAGTCTTCTCGCTGCCTTGCAGGCCATTTCGATAGGCCTACCGCTTTTTAGTCTCAGTTCTTCATTTCTTACTTTGCCCTGTAGTTTAATGTCTAATATCTTTCTCTCCATTTTGCGTTGGCATACCTGTATCTTCTGTGCTTGTTTTTAGTCAACGACCAGGTATGGCTGCCATTTGTAAGGGTCGGTATGATACAGGTCCCTAGGGCGTCCAGTCTTAATTGTATATTAATATCTTTGTCTAAGAGCAGGAATTTGAGTCCCCAGAATTTCCCCCATGCCAGGTTAATTCTTTTTCGAATTTCTTTGTCCCTCTTTTCACTTATAATATCATTCAAAATTCCCTTAAGTCATGTTGAAATTAAATTGGGAAAATTCCATTTTCTTCTAAAGCCCATCCAAGTCATGAAAAAATTTAATTTCAAACCCCTCTTAAGTAATGTACAGTACATGTCATATAAATTGAGGGAAAGAAGACAGAGGACAGACATTGGAAAGTTTTCTTTTCTCAATCGTACTATCAGGGACTGGAATGCTTTACCTGTAGACTTAGTTAATGGTCTACCAATAACCAAACATATATTTAAAAATAGGCTTAAGGACTTTACTAATAGACGGTAGTATATTATACACACTATTTAAAGGGTGTAATTGATGTTTTGTTAAGTGTTGTATCAGTGAAGAAGTATGTTAATAATAATAATAATAATAATAATAATAATAATAATAATGGCTTTATTTAACCTGGCAGAGTTAAGGCCGTAAGGCCTTCTCTTACACTCAACCAGGATTAAAACTTGCTTACATAGTTGAACATAAAACTGGATCAGAATTAAGCAATTACATACTGATACAATTTAGGTACATAATGAGATCAAAAGAGGTAGTTACATAAACATTTACCTCATAAAATAAAAAATAAACATAATGGAATACATATTAATGTTGTCAAATACGAATCACATAAAAATAGAAGCAGATAATTCAATAAAAAATGTACACAGTAGAAATAAAAATAAACACATTGGAATATATATTAGTATTAGATTACAATTAAGTAGGATTCACATAATTAAACCCGGAACCGACAACTGAATATAATGTACACAAAAATAGATTAATAATAAAAAAACAACATAGTGGGATACATATTGGCGTTAAGTGATAAATAAACACGATTTACATGATTACACAATAAAAATAAGAAACAAAAAAATAAAAATAAATACAGTGGAACACATTCCATTGTTGTGTCAGTGAGGTGTGAAGTGTGTTTGTGTCAGTGACCTTTTATAGTTTATAGTGGTAGTGCAAAGTATTTGAACAGTGAAATGTTTTTGAAGTGTTAGTGAAATCAGGATAGTATCAGTGAAATGTGTCGCAGTTCCAGTGCAGTGAGTGAGTTGTCAGCGAAATGAGTGTAGTGCTGATAAGTACTTGTGAATGTATGAACATATTATACTCGTGGATTTCAGGTCGAACTTAGGGTTAATATACAAATTAGATTTACTTTAAATGTTATTTTAAGTGATCGTGCTTCATTTAATTTGGGATGCTCATTATTATTATTAGTATTATTATTATTATTATTATTATTATTATTATTATTATTACCAGCAGCAGCAGCGGCAGCAGCATCATCAGCTGACTTTTCACAGGGGGATGTGGAACTAGTTCCGGGAAGAATGTTCGCGACATCGCATCGTCACGCTGCGGCTGCGAAGAAACGTTTGCCAATGTGAAATAATCACTAACCTCGCGAGAATCACTGGGCGACTTTCTGCTACAAAATTGTAAAATTCAGATTTGCGGTCGCTTAGACGTATCAAAGAACCCGGAACGATAATGTGAAGTTTATAATAAAAATGTGAACTGTCAATTGCTCAAAACGTTAAAAGAATATTTCACAATAACGAACGGTTTAATACCGCTCTTAAAATGAGTTTAAAATCGACAATGCTCAATATTTAACATCTGCACTGCAAAACTGTCAAAACAACCTCTTCAATATGTTTCACAACAAGTTAAATTTCATATTATGTAAGCTCCATTTTATTAAAAGGGTCGGTACTAAGCGGTAGGTCTCTCTACAATAAAGATAGCATTGTTATAATTCGAACGTGCCGCATCAACAAGCACAGGGATTATATTTAAGGAAGGGTAGGAGGACTATGCCTTATCTCGATGTAGATTTTGTTACTCTGACAGTGAAAAATTACAGAAGGAAAAACGATTATGGAAAAAAATATATTGAAAATCTAAATACCATGTCATTTTTCAAAAAGTTCAAGGGGGTACAATCAAGTAACCCTCCTTGCGTATGCCCATAATGATGATAATGATATAGACGATTTTGATTAAATTGTCATTGATGTTATTATCATAAACCAGTGATGTCAAAGCAAGCGCATTTTTCTAACCTTGACGTCGTGCGCGGGCATCAAGCGCTAGGTATGGAAAAATGAAGAATTATGTTTATGAATAAGTAGCCTGTTGGATTAAGAAAACAGTGGTGCACAAACTTCAAACGGAACGTGAAATTTTATGTCGTTATTTTTATATGGCTTCTTTCTGTTTAATATTATCTATATTGTCTGTAAAACAAACGTATTAACACGAATTTCTTAATATTGTACTTGTGTTTAAATGTTAATAACATAATAAAAAGTTAAGAAAGAATACTCACATAAATTCCATAGTAGTACAACTATACTGTACTAGTGAATGAAACACATCATTCATAAATAAAGTGATATTCCAATGAATGAGATTGAGTGTGACATGGTAAGTTGGAATTGAAAGTAATCAATAAACTAAACAAAGCAATATTATAGTACAAAGCAAAGTTACCTAGATATATGTTTTAACTGTAACTGATATTACATAACAAAACTCTTATCGCATTATGCTTTTAAGGTGATATTGGTGAGCAACTTCCTATCATCAGAATATTAAATTATTTTGTCGAAATCTGAAGCTATAGAGCTGACGTTTTTATAACACATGGGAACATATCTTTTGTTTATGATGTAACAGTACTTGCTTTGTTAATTCATTTCCTTATAAACATTTTTCCATGCGAATATTTCAAAATTCTCAATACACTATCTTCAATATTACGTATTTACGTTATATTAGATTTACGAAAACGTTGTTTCAGTACCTGGAAGGCTATTAGATAAACATATCTTAAAATTTTACTTTTCAGTAGAAATAAGTTGAGAAAATATTCATTTCGAATTAAAAAGAAAACTTGTGAAAAATGAGCATTCAAATTAAAACTTACATTCTTATAATGCACTTATAATGCTCATACAAATATGCAATTTAACATGGATAAAGTTTTAATAAGTTCTCTTCCCATTATCTATTGAATCAGTGCTGGCCATCCCTGAATATAGCTCGACCATGCAGCATATACTACCTCTTTCGTCTGTCTCTTTCCTTTCCGCTGTAAAGCGCTCAGACTCTCCTGAGCTCTAAAGCGCGCGCTTGCCCATATGGGCATCAGTTGACATCACTGTCATAAACAATCATTATTTATATTAAAATCAGGCTGTGTTTCAGATAAAACATTCAATGATAAAGTGACACATACTCTGGAATATGCATTTTATCCAACATTTTTGGAAGAAACAAGTCCGTCGGATACATAGTATTAATAGACAGACGGACATATAGCATATAGCAATCATTAAGAAAGAGATATTTGATGCCAAAAATCATATCTTTAATATTATGGATGTAGAGCAGTTATATTCACATGAAACTCGATTTTTTCTCTTTGTTATACTCTTAACCTTCCCTTTTATCAAACTTACAATTGTGGGTAGGGAAGTAAGATAGATTTGGCTGCACACTAAAAGCTCACAAATGCAGGCTTTCCTGGTTATGGGATCGTCATAGCTGAGGGCCACCGCTGAGACATCACAGGGCAATCACAAGACAACGGGTAAACAACCAGTTCTGTAGATGGAAGATAGATTTCCGATATTGACCACGCCTGAATTCGAACTTCGGATCGCTTGGTTGAAAAGTATTTAGACTTTTATGCTCGACCATGCCGAAATATAGTGATTATACACCTGGTAGCAGCCCTTTAATGGACCTCATTAAAGTACACCTATTCATTAAAGTTCAGGTGTTCCACCAATCAGAAAACACCATTGTAGCAATATGAAAGCGCAAGTATCGATTATTCTCGGATATGCAATCGAAAGACAACTAGCGAAACGTCATGGAGGGTGGAAATCCAATACTGTCGCAGAAGGTTATGTTCTGTTACTATAATAATTTTGTAAATAATATTCAAATAAATTCTATTTGTCATCTCGTTTTTCAATGTCCAAATCAATTTCCAGGTTATATCAAGATTAATGTTTATTTTACTCTCTAGATTATATCAAGATCAATGTCGACATTTGTTTCTCGGAAAAAATCAATATTTTCGCGTCTGCGCACATCTCACAATTTACGAGATATTGCACAAGGTCAGTTCCGCTTCCCAGTCAGATAAGAATAACATGTATGTATGTATGTATGTATGTATGTATGTATGTATGTATGTATGTGGGTATATACCCGGTGGCAGTGGTAACTAATTACACTCAATAATGACAATAATAAACTTATTAAAATACAATTAATAATAATACTAATAATTAATACTAACAATAATTAATAATAATAATAATAATAATAATAACAACAACAACAACAACAACAACAACAGGGAACATAGTAAATTAAATGAAACGATCACTTAAAATAACATTTGAAATAAATCTAATTTGTATCTTAAAACTAAGATCGAACTAAAACCCACGAGTATGATATGTTCATATCTGCACAAGTACCTTTCAAATTACTCTCATTTCGCTGTCAACTCACTCACTGCAATGGAACTACGACACATTTCACTGATTCTATCCTGATTTCACTAACACTTCAAAAACATTTCACTGTTCAAATACTTTGCACTGCCACTATAAACTATAAAGCTTCACTGACAGGAACACGTTTCACTTACACAGCACACTTCGCTGACACGACATACTTCTTCACTGATACAACACACTTCACTGACACAACATAATTCTTCACTGATACAACACTTCAACAACAAAATATCAATTACACCCTTTAAATACTGTGTATAATTACCGTCTATTAGTAAGGTCCTTAAGCCTATTTTTAAATACATTTTTGGTTGTTGGTAAAGCCTTTAGTAAGTCTGCAGGTAAAGCATTCCAGTCCCTGATAGTACGATTGAGAAAAGAAAACTTTCCAGTGTCCGTCCTCTGCCTTCTTTCCCTCAATTTATATGAGTGGTCGTTCCTTGAAGAGTAATTTGGCGGTTGCAACCTATTTTTTATTTCTCTCTAGGCAGGCTGACATGAATACTTATGAATAATTTCAAGTTAGAAATATGGTCGAGCATAAAATGTCGTATGAAACTTGCTTATGATGGTAATTAAGACGCTCGTATGAAAATTATGAAACTCGCTTGCGCTCGTTTCATAAACATACTCACGTCTTAATTACTACCATTATAGGCTCGTTGCATAATGTACTATTATAGCATCATAAATTCATAATACACTCTAATCAATTTTCTGACTGAGGAAAAAAGTAATTAGAAAATTAATTACAAAAGCCCACCACGGTTGCGATTCTGCCGTACGACACTCGCTAGCGCTGGCAGTCACTAAGAATTACGACTGACGCAGCGACGCTTCCAATTTCCAACTGTCTTCTTATCGCGGGAACTGCCTACTATCGCACGGACAGCCCAGAGGCCAACGATCCCGCCTCGAACCGAGGGGCTGAAGTCGATTCCTAACCCTTGAATGACATATCTGTATCTTGCCGTAGACTCACTAACAAGAAAGGAGTGGGCTGACGTCTATTTCCAGCTTTACTAAGGCGCCTTCATTCGCTTCGTTCATCACGCGCTGTGCCCAGTCGTCAGTCTAGACGCGAGAGACGACGATCGGAATTTGCATACATATTAAGCAGGAGTCTAAACAGTAATGAACTCTGAGAAACAGAAATGAGAGTAAGTCGATTTTCTTGCAAATCATTTACTTTTCTCTACAACTTAAGTCGTGGAATTCAAAATCCAGATTGGGATCGGCGAGTGGATTCCGAGTCGGTATCTAAGGCATGGAGTCGGAGTCATCCGAGTTATAAAGTCGGGGTCTCAGTCGCAATCACAGAGCTGGAAAGTTGAGTCTAGAGCAGTGATGTCAAAGGAAGCGCATTTTTTTGACCATGACGTCGTGAGCGGATAATATGATATATGGATAATACAGGGACATCGTTTTATTTTTACTAACATTTCTAATATTAACCTGGCTCATACATTTGGATTAACGGTTGAGAACCGGAAAAACTGTTTGCTACCTCCTTCCACGACTGGAGTTCGATGATACTGGCGTAAACTACAAACAAATCACTTTACTAGTTTTTAGGTATAATTTTTATTTATTATTATTATTATTATTATTATTATTATTATTATTATTATTATTATTTTACACAGTCATTACTTTATTTTTCCATTAACACTAATATCTAGGTAATTGTCAGTGTCTCAATGTAACACGTGCTGTGCTGATCATACTAATTGTACTATTCCTTTAGTTGTGAGATTATATTCATATGTATTAATTCTTTTTTTTCTTTTAACTTAATACTTGTATACTAGAATGTATTTTTCTGTTTCTGATTATGTATTCAGTCTCTTTTTTTATTACATATATTTTTTTTATTATTGTTATTTCAAAGTTAATACTGATTGTCTATATGTATTCAATCTCTCTTTTGTACTTAATAATGTTTATTATTATTTTTAAGTTCATATTTGTATACCGGTATGTATTTTTTCTGTATGTGATTTGATCCTGGTTGAGTGGAAGGAAAGGCCTGATGGCCTTAACTCTGCCAGGGAAAATAAAACTATTATTATTTACTAGGTATAGGAGTGAAGAAAAGTAGTTCATCCATTTACGTAAACTAGGAAATATCGCGCTTTTGAGTTTGATCATTTTCATTAGGTTTTTGTTTAATCAAAATACAGTACAGTATTAACAATGAGTGTTTTTACTCATGAACTGAGCTGTCCATGCGGACGTATTCATTATGCAGTGTATATTATACTGCCTACAGCACATTAGCGTACAATATAGAGAATGAAGTTAAATTGAAAAATAATCATAATATGGATATTTAAACACATTTTTTAAAATGGTGACCATTCATTTCAATACAGGCTTCAGTTCTAATGTGTATATTATCGCACTTAGACTATTGTACCTAATCCCAATTACCAGTTCCGTTCTTCGTACTAGTAACTCATGTTGAAATAATTCTGTACCTACTCTATAAAAGAGTACCTTACGTACTGTAAATTCAGTCTTCACTTCTGCTCGATCCGAAAAGATAAAATTACTCAGACATGCTATCTACTGTCCGTCCAAGTTGTTATGCCGTAGGGTCGTAGAAAGTGAAGAAAACACGTGGCAGTTAATTACTTAACGAGGCCCTTTTATTTCAGTTATTTTAAACAGTTGTATAATATTACGTAGACGTCCAATTCCCAACAGAAATTAATGTTCTGTGAAAGGGGCTAAGAGAACCCAGCCACTAGCTGGCGAATAAAAGCTGGTGGGGGAAACCGGGATACGACGTAGGTAAATGGACGACAGTACCTGTGCGAAAATGATGCAATATTGAAAGCTCTTTCGTCACTGGAAAATGCGAACATAATTTTGGAACGTACTGTTTACTATGAACGTAAGGCTACTATGACTGTATATGCGGCCTTGATTCTGTGTGGAGGACGGTTGAACTTCATTAGTAGAAGGGGTGGGAGTGAAGTACATTCAAAAACTCAGGTACAATAAAAATTGAAGTAAAAATAAAATGATGTCCCTGTATGAGGAAACGAAAAGGAAGGCAGAAAATAGGAAAGATTGGAGAAAGCTAGGTATGCACTGAAAGATCTACCCTTGGGCAGAACACTGAATGAATGAATGAATGAATTAATTAATTAATTAATTAATGGATGAATGAATGAATGGATGAATGAATTAATGGATGAATGAATTAATGGATGAATGAATGAATGGATGGATGAATGAATGGATGAATGAATGAATTAATTAATGGATGAATGGATGAACGAATGAATGAATGGATGAATGAATGAATGAATTAATTAATTAATTAATTAATGGATGAATTGATGAATGAATGAATGAATTAATTAATGGATGAATGGATGAATGAATGAATGAATGACTGAATGAATGGATGAATGAATTAATGGATGGATGAATGAATGAATTAATTAATGGATGAATGGATGAATGAATGGATTAATTAATTAATGGATGAATGAATGAGTGACTGAATGAATGGATGAATGAATGAATTAATGGATGAATCGATGAATGAATGAATGAATTAATTAATTAATTAATTAATGGATGAATGAATGGATGGATGGATGAATGAATGAATAAATGAATTAATGGATGAGTGAATGAATGAATGAATGAATGAATGAGTGAATGAATGAATGAATGAATGAATGTTCAGTGTCTATGTCCACGTATTTATGACTTACTAGTCATTTAACCTTAAACAAGAATTATGTACTTTGTCAATCATATAATACTCTTCCCCTTTCTAGGTGAACTCCTAAGTTTATAAAACATACAATACACTACACTACTAATTAATTACCTTTCGAAAGAGAAGTATAGACAAGTTTTTTTAATTATCTGGCGTCAATTGAGTTCTCCTTGTCCTACATCCCTCGCTCTCCCGGTATTCTTTTAACAGATCGCCGAAAAAAATTGAATTCTCTGTATTATAAAGCCTGCCAATGCTTAATTAGAATTAGCGAAGAATAACTCAACCGGAGAGAAATCCGCACTAGATAGGCTAACGAGCTGCAGAAAAAAAACTGCTGAGGGTATATCAGGTAGCATACAAGCACAGTCTAGTATATACAGTCACGAAGCTTGAGTTTTGAGGCTGCTAGGAACAATAGACTGTGCAGATAGTATTTCGCATTGTCCGTAATGAGGCGATAGTAGCGATCCTAGTAGTTAGCAACTATCTGTGGATGCATATTTATTACGTATTGAGCTTCATGACTGTATATACTAGACTGTGATACAAGTCTGAGCGCAGATGTATTCCTGCAAGTTGCAGTAACTAACTTCACTTTCATCTACAAACGAATTTATAGAATTGGCCATAAGTCATAAAAAGTTAGGCTATGAACCGGTGTAACTTGTGTTACCACCCAAATGATGCCACATCACCTCGATATGGGCATGGGGGTGTAGAAGTTGTGAATAAAATTAACCGTTCCGCACGGACTCTCTCAGTAATATCTCGTCATCGAGAGGACATACAGACCTGTGTTACCGCTCATTTGATTTGTAATCGCGAGTTCTGCAATACTGCAGTTAAAATAGGCCATTGGGTAACCCATTGAATGAATTTCCGATATGCTCAGTAAATTTAAGAGAGCAGTGTATTATGATAATAACTAATTTAAAGAATTTTAGTTTTTCTTTAAATGAGCAGAAATTTGATCCGAACACATGTAACGTTTTAAAATTCCTTTCTCATAACGAAAAGTTACATTTGTTCGGATGAATTTTCTGCACATTTAAAAGATATATATATATATATATATATATATATATATATATATATATATATATATATATATATATATATATTCATGTAGCAGAAGGACAGATTTTACACATACAAATTTTAATTATTGTACAAGATAAAGTAATGGAGAAAAAAAAATGTTAAATATTTCCAAAATTTCACTACTGTAAGCTGTACGTAACCCGTTAAAGTAAAAACAATGCTGTTAGAATAAATGTTAAAAATTACCTGTTTCTGTCCTTCCGTAAGGAGATTCAAGAATAAGTTAAAAAGTTGTGTATAAAGTGCACATTAAAATTAAGGTAACATGTAACATTTAATTTTTTAAGGTGACATGTATTTATTTAGCCTGACGAGTTATTCCCTTGATTTGAATTGTAAATTATTTAAAAATAGCGTGTAAGAGGGCCTTAGACTAGAAATGTTTAGCTTAAATGTAGTTCTGTTTATAAGTATGCATAAGGGTGTAATTATTTGACTTATTTGAACTGTTGTATCAGTGAAGCGAGGTGAGTCAGTGAAGTTATGGTTTTACAGTGCAGTGAACAGTTCCGATCAGTGATAATTTATAGCGTCAATGAAATGTGTTCTATAGTGTCAGTGAAATGTGTCCTAAAGTCACAGTGAAATGCGTCATAGTGCCACCACAGTGAGTGAGATGAGAGTAAAGTGAAAGACTATTGAATCTTATGTAGGGCCTATACATATGTAGGTTGTATTGTAAAATTAGGTATTTTATGTTTTATTATTAATTGTAATTATTGTGTTAAATTGTATTGTGTATTCTTATTGTATTGTGTATATAATTATTGTATTGTGTATTGTATAATTGTATTACGTATTGTAAATTTTATTGTGTATTGTTTATCATTTTATTGTGTATTGTTTATCATTTTATTTTGTATTGTTTATATTGTGTATACCACTGCCACCGGGTGCTTGCCCACTTGCAGTGTAAATAAATATATACAGTACATAATAATATACGCTTAGAAAATGGATCATAAATTAAGACAGGTTTAACAATTCTTAGATAAATTGAACCGAAATATATAGACTGGTTATTCTTGTAGTGCTTAAATATAAATTAGTCAATTAAAAAATTAAGGAATACAGAGATAACTCTATTGAAGTTATTTCAACGATTTTTGTTGTTGTTGTTGTTGTTGTTGTTGTTGTTGTAAATATGGCACAAATTAAAACGAAAATCATTTGCAATCTATGTAATTAGGGACGGCAAAAAAGTAATAATCTTCCACTACAGGTACAATTATTATCGCTACAAAGATTCAAATGTTAAAACCATGTAACAATTTTCGAGCGTATTAACTTTGGCAGGAATAGTTTTTGTAGTCACATTACTGCTGCAGCTTTGAACTGAGCTCTCTGTAACAGAGATAATATTACAATAGAATGATAAAATTTAACTTTCAAAGTACGTACGTAATAAACTCTTGCCATTACAAGTAGAATAAGATTATACAGTATATTTTACATACAGCTACAGTCTCTGAGGTAGGCTGTTCAATTCAATTTATGATGAGCAAAAAATAGATGTCTTTTTGTCGACATCAAAGGTAAAATAATGTTTCTTTTTTAGCTTATTTTACTACACTTTATCAACTACTATGCTTATCTAGCGTTTGAATGACATGAAGGTGAGAATACTAGCTAAATGACACCAGGGTCCAGCGCCGAAAGTTTCAAATTAAATTGTGTTTTATTTAACGATGCTCGTAACTGCCGAGGTTATATCAGCGTTGCCGGTGCACCGTAATTTTTTCCCGCAGGCGTTCTTTTACATGGCATAAATCTACTGATATGATCATGTCGCATTTAAACACACTTAAATGCCATCGACCTAGGTCGGGATCGACCCGAAACCTCGAGCACAGAAGGCCAGCGCTATACCGACTACGCTACCGAGGCCGATATGAGGTGTGATATATACACTTGGGTGATCGATAGAAAATGCGCACGGAGGCAGAAATTATAACTAGAATAGAAACATTATTAGGAGTAAGTAAATATTCTTATGCATACATTTCAAAGTGCATTCGGTTTTCGGAGTTTGTATTAATCATTTCACGTGATCAAACAAAATACATTCTTAGGTTAGGTCTCGTGAATCGTAAATTGTTTAGTCAAAGCAATGAATGTCATATTGTCAGACAAAATACATGTTGATATTAGTTCATAATATGAATCTACTAATTTACAACATAATGTGCGAGAGGTCATATAGGAGGAAAATATAGGCCTACTCTTTCACAAATTATTAAACTATTCAGAAAACGCCGCCCAACATAAAGATGAGTTGTGGTAAATAAGTAAATAAGCAAGACATCGTTATTGTTAAAATAGTCCCGTCGCTCTAATTTCCGTCAGCCAATCACGTTGCAGATCGGCTACATTTAAACGTGTGCGTCTTGTAATTCGCTGATGAAGAAGTCATGCATTTCCTAAGGCTCGATAAATACTTAATATAATCGCCCGCCATTTTGGCTCTTTCGTTGGCGTTCGCAGAAAGCACACGAGGACGTTAATTGCCGCTCAATTATTTGCTGAATTACAGTGCGTTTGATTTATTATCATAGGAGCTACGACATGATAATGTTTAACGGTGTGGCAAATAAGTTAGATCCCCCGTCTGGTAGCTCGGCAATGAAAGAACAAAAATGACGAACGATACTACCTACCTAGACTTTATAGAGCCTTCACTTCCTAAGACGTAAGCAAAGAGGAGGAGTCACGCCGGGAATAACAGCGTCGCGACTATAGTATATTTATTATTATTATTATTATTATTATTATTATTATTATTATTATCAACATCATCATCAGTGGCGGTGCGTCAATAAGAGCACAAGAGCACGTGAACACCTTGTTTCCATTAATGCACGACTAGTGTTATTATTTAATACCGCATTGACGTAGTGGGAATGTATAGGCTAATATCAGAATCGAGTATTTTAAACTTCCCGCATCTTGCATAAACTTCTTATGTAAATTTGGCAACATCCGTTCACGTACAAGCCGTGCTCTTTTCAAGAAGGTTACAGGAATTTCACGCATGCGCGGGAGAATATTTTTTCGCTAGCCGCTTATGACTCGTCAAGAGCACAAAGAGTTAAGTGAACAGTGAATCTATCCTACAGATGTCAGGTGCATCGATGCTATCGTTCACGTGCTATATCTCGAGGACGAAATTTCATAGTCTGTATTCTAGCCTGTAGGTGTCAGCATCTCACTGTCGGAACGTTTACTTTATGTGGATGTGTGTACAGTGCTGCTACGAGAGTGTAGTTTGTGAATTACTATACTTCAGTGTCAGCATAATAGCATAGCTTGGCTTTCAAACACGGCCTGGCTGAATGTGGTGGTGGTATGAATTTAGATATATGTATGGTAGTGTATAATATTTAAGAATAATATTTACTGGCATGTATTTATAGTAATCAATCTTTGTGAATGGGATTACAGTACTGGTATATGCTATAATGTATCAGTGTGTTGTGAATCGAAATATATTACTGAACACACGGTTTTGTAAATAAAAGCATTGTGGTATGTATTCATTTTTAACAAACGTAAACAATGAATTCTGTTCAAGTAATTTGGAAGAGTAAAAAACTGGGTAAACGGGCTTACCAGGAAAAATTGGAAATAAAAAGACTGGGTTTCATTATTATTATTATTATTATTATTATTATTATTATTATTATTATTATTATCATTATTATCTTTATTATCATTATTATTATTATTGTTATTATTATTATATGTTCTTTTGAATTTATATACGGTTTTTTCGATAGTTAAACATTGGAATCATGACATTTTATATTAGGCTAAACGTACAATTTCAAATCCTCTACGATTTTGGAACACAAAATTGTGAACACATATAATATTTTATCACGAGCCGCCTCTGATTATTATTATTATTGTTATTATTATTATTACTATTATTATTATTATTATTATTATTATTATTATTATTATTATTATTATTATAGTACATAGCATTGCGACTTTACTCTCTTTGGTGATATCTAGTATTAGTTGGCAACACTGAAGAGACGGCCAAATTAGCCTGTTACTGCACTTACGTAACCTTAATATATAAAAGTGAATGTGGGTATGTATGTATGTATGTATGTATGTATGTATGTATGTATGTACAGTATATGTGTATGTGTATGTTCTCTATACAAATCTATACGCTTTGACCAATATGTGCCAAAGTTTGCACATTTAATCTTTATAACCAGGAGAAAAACATAGGCTATATTAAAATTGTTAAAATGGACGTTAACTTAATCAAAAAATTAAAAATACAAATAAATACGATCAACAATTCATGTGTAATACTAAAATGCAATCTTCTTTAGTCAATTGTTCTCTATTATTGTCTGTTGCATTCAACATCGACTTAACGAGGCCATGTAAATTATAACACGAAATTAAATAATATTGTTGATACATATCATGAAGGCTAAAACTAGATAATTCGTGCAATAAGTATCTTTACACAGTCCAGGATCGTATTATGAATTTCTCGATGCAGTTGTAGATAGTGAGCAGACTGTGTTTTATCCAACTGAATTCTAGAATTCTTTCAAACTACAAGGATTGCTACAACATAATTTACTTAATATTGAACAACCAGAAGTACTATTGCGAAATATTGACCCACCAATATTATGCACCAGCAAAAATTGGTGTGAAGAACTCATGCGAAATGTAATAGAAGTGGCAATATTCACTGGAAAAACGAAAGGAGATAATGTTTTTATCCCACGTATTGCTATTATAGCCATTCGATTTTAAGCAATTATTATAAGTTATAGTAATATTTGTGATAATATTACAATATTATAATATTGCAATAATAATATAGAGCCTATTTTACTGTTATTGTTAACCCGTCTCTTATTAATAAGTTATGGTCACTAATGACTTGGCCGTTTATAGAAAAATATGATTTTCTGTTGTGGTATTGTTCTACATTGCCTTCTCCAGGAGAGTGAATTCTGATGGGTATAGTCTCCGTTACTGCAAAACACCCTGAAATCCATGTATTTGATAGAATCCATCCGTTACAGATTGTAGTTTGGCCTTGAAGGAAATTAAATATATTGTGGGCAGAAAGGCTTAATAATGCATAATGCCGTGGTACGATAAATATTATCATCAATCACAATGTTAAATATCTTAAAAATCCCTGTAGCATAAGGTCTTAATGTTGTTAAAACTCTATTCATAGGTGAGATGGAATTATTTCGATTAGTCAGTTTCTTTGGATATTAGTGGCACTTTCTTTAATATTCGCCACTAGGGAGGAGAACACATAAGTAAATATGGTTCGTATTGGTTTTATATAATTCCCTTGCCGAGGTCTCCGGTAAGTCTAACAAACAGTTTATTTAGAAATAGACCAAAATTTAAAACCCGGGCAACGCCGGGTAATTTAAGGTAGTTGGAAATAAAAAGACTGGGTTTCATTATTATTATTATTATTATTATTATTATTATTATTATTATTATTATTATTATAGTACATAGCATTGTGACTTTACTCTCTTTGGTGATATCTAGTATTAGTTGGCAACACTGAAGAGACGGTCAAATTAGCCTGTTAGGAACTGCACTTACGTGATCCTCAATATAAGCTTATTCTTTTCATTCTTTTTTCCAGGTGGGGTAGACCATGGAGCGTCAGTTGAGGAAACTGTCACTGGTGCTGATGGCGGCGCTACTGATGCCGATGGCAGTGCAAGCGTGCCGTATTTCGGAGTTCCCTTGCAGAAACAATCTCTGCATCCGATTGGACCGATACTGCGACGGAATCGATGACTGCGGCGATAAATCGGACGAGCCTCGCTTCTGCACAGGTAAATGAATTGCTGCACCGTGTTGAAAGGGAAAATGGCGAAGGAGGATTAAAGGTTTCAAACACTGAAATAGAAGGAGCACGAACACATTAGTAATGACGGCGCAGAATTAGAGTTGTAAATGTGGACAAATTACCGAGCTATCTCGATGTGGAAGAGCGTTTCGATGGTGATGGGAGGGGGGGGACATTCTGCCACACACATGAAATGTGTAAGTTCGCTCATGCATACCAGAAGGGGTTTCCATTCCTCCCATTAGCATAATAGCCCATTATCACCTTTAGAAGCGTTACAGGCCTTCATGTACAGAACCTCAAAAAACATTATCAACTGCAGTTATAACATCAGGTAATGTGGACGTCTCCCCTGAAAAATTCATGACATGTAATGTCGAATTTTTAATGCTCCCATTTATTACACAAAATACACAACAGAGCGCAGCAGACACTGAAGAAGGTCTCGTCATGCGATTCAGTGCACAGCGGAAAAGATTCAAAATTATCACAGGCTTTCATTTTACTTTAACGCTTTTCAGCTAATCATTAAGCTCAATTGAACAATAACAATCTGACTGTATCGACTTATACAATGAATTTTCGATATTGGCCAATAACGTTTCAGGACCATCTTAAAATCACCAATCACAGTTGTAACACAGTCTAGTATATACAGTCACGAAGCTCAATACTTACTAAATATGCAAACATTGAAATACGCATCCATAGATAATTGCTAACCACCAGCATCGCTACTATCGCCTTATCACAGAGCCTTTCCCCAGCAGACGATAAAATGTATTGTAATTTCGATATCGTATTCTTTTGAAAAAAATAACACCTTCCTTCCACTATTGAAATATGAAATACATAAGATTTATATATTATTTTCATAAAGTATATATTATATTTTATAAACTCACCTTCCTGGATCTTTCGGAAGAATGATAACTCCGACCTCTTTTTCTTACAATATTTATAGTACTACAAACGTCTTCTTGTCTCATATTATTATTTAAATTATTCTATTTTAGCCATTTACAGTTATTACAATCGATAACGAACATTTCACAGTTTACACAACTTTTCACAACAAAGCGAAATACGGCACAGTCAATGCCTTTTTGATCTAGGCCAGGCCGTAATGTTTGTTTGGGTTTTCTATTTCAGTGTATGGAGCTCAGTGGAATATATTATAACTTTATTGCGTATCATTGCTAAGCTTTATTTAGTGTAATATATCCATAATTTCTGTTTACTTCTTGTTGCGTAATATGTTGCAGAAATAATTACGAAACTGTGTTATTTGAATGTGAAGAGAACTTTACGTGTTAACATAATCTGTTCGCATCAGCATAGTTTAGAATGGAAGCTATTTTGAGGTTCAATAAAAACGAATTTATATTGTGATTTTAATTTAGCACATCTACCTTCCTTAATTGTAGACAGAAAATTTACCATACCACTCCTATGAAATTAGTGTACGTACGATTGTGTTACTTCGTCTCTTAGGAAGTAGATAGATACAATAATTCAGTACTCAATTGTAGCATTAAAATACAGACAAATAGAATGTGACGGGTGTCATACATGACATTTTGTTTAATTAGGCCTATAATGTATAATTGCGAATATAGGAATATAAGTTAAATATAGTAAACATAACCTGTAATTTCCATATGACATAACATACGTATGTAGTGGCAGGGCATTGGAGACCACTAAAATTAGACAGAAATGGGCAACTGGTACAGTAAACATAACCTATAATTTCAACATATCTAAATATTCGCGCGGTGCAATTGAAAATTATTGAATCGTGCATAAGTGAATGTACAAGAATTTCGCAATATTTAATCGAAATAAAGGCAGGTATTACACATACGAACAACGTAATTTTCACAACAAAAGTAATATTGCACCTTAACTCGCGAGGAATTATGTCTGAAGTGTCTCCTAATCATTGTTTTAAATTTTATTAATGCAATTACACTACATTTTAGAGAAATATATGTTACTCTTTATGCATTCCAATTAATGGATATGGTTGAAACGCCGCCCTTAGTGATCGGGTTAAGCGAGTCACATGGTCTGACTTACGGCCTGTATTAGATCACGATGGGAGTGACACAGTCTATTGTTCCTAGTACTCACAGCGCTCCAAGCGGCTAGCAACTATCGCGAGAAATGCAAAAAATCACCCAAAGCTTCGTGACTGTATATAGTAGACTGTGGTTGTATTTCTTCATAAGATTCTCGTACAATACTGAACAATATGTAATCTCGACAAATTCAAATATAATTCAACTTTGAAAATTGCGTTTTCAATAACTGTAATTTCAAGTAATAAACAAATGTCTGTAAAAACCTTTCGTGTTTTTATTCTGTTAATGTAACATTCCAGCTTATCTTACCTTTGAGGTTAAGTATTGTTGTTTCGTATTTCCGCTCTGAGTAGTTGGCAATAGTATTTCGTATACCGTGATAGATAGCAGTTTGTTTTTGAACTTCATTACAAGGAAACATAATAATGTCTTATAGCTGTGTTTTATAATAATTATTGCAATTTGTGTAAGTAATTCGGTTTTGCAACACACAAATTCCACAATTTGGGACATCTGGCCAAAATCTACAGCTGACCACTAGGATCCAGAGTAAAAAGCAGAGGTTAAGTTAAAAATACAATATGATTGCGGAGAGAATGCGGAACAATGATAAATTTAAAAATAAAATACAATTTAATTTCGGAGAAACATGAGATGAAAATAAATTGAAGAGTAACGAAATGAAGTAAAAAAAAAATTACATGGTATTATACAAGTGATTGTGTAAAATGGATAATGATTCTTTCAATACCATTAGACAATTTAATTTTATTCGTTGAAAAATCTTATGAAATTGCGCTCGTGGTTTTCTGTTATTAGCACAGTCTAGTAGGCATATATACAGTCACAAAGCTCAATACGTAAGGAATATGCATCCATAGATAGTTGCTAACCTGTAGGATCGCTACTATGCCTCATCACAGATAATGCGAAATAGTACCGGCACAGTCTATTGTTCCTAGTACCCTCAACAACTCAAATTTCGTGACTGTATATACTAGACTGTTATTAAGCTTACTATAATTTCACTCGTGTTTCGTGGTCGTGAAATTATCAATAAGATGAAACAGCACTCTTGCAATTACTACAGATAATCCCACGCGAACTTTTTCCAGCCGAACATTGAGCTCATTGACGCAAGATTGACTAATAACAACAGATATACACTGATAGCCACTTGATAAAACAGTCGAACATCACTAAAAGTATGTCTCAGTATTTCTTGTATAATAGTAATATGCGTTACAAGAGCGGTATGTTGAAGTTTTCATGTTCGGGGGAAAGTTTGAAAAAGCGAAAAGTAGTTGAGCTTTTTTAATTTCCGAGAATTGAAAGAAAACATACCGCTCGTGTATCGTACATTATTTTGTGCGAAGATCGTTTATTACATACCTGAAAGAGGAATTTCTAATTAGTTGCAATGAAATCTCCATCTTAGTTTCTGTTCAATGACGGCAAATTTGCAATACAAAATTATCTATCTTCAACATTGTTGCTTTAAAACGTTTTCTGTGTTTACTATACTCCAGCAGGCCGTGATATACGTCTGTCTTCCCCCCCCCCCAGTCTATGATGAGTCTGGAATCTTGTTGATTTTTTCACGGCTTCCTTAATGTTACTTGCATCACGAATGCAGTAACTTTAGTGGAGTTGTAGAGTTTACTTAATTTTTGCAAATATTTAAAAACAAGAATTAACAGTGCAATTTAGGTGAAATTGCAGTGGTAAGTTTCCAATTTATAATTATTACTATATTGAACGTCTCTAAAAACGATATGCTAAAAGCCTAAAGCAGTAAAATCAATATGTCACTTAAGCGGTAAGAAGAGGGAAATTGTTATGTGTGTTAGGTTGGAAATACTGAATGTGGAATTTCAGACTTTCCGCGGATTGGTTTTGTGCGGAAACCGAGGAAATACGCACGATCTCGCACAAAATAATATTCCAAACTACGTATAACTAGACTTAAAAATAATTTGTATCTAAAAATGATACATTTTTGTTACAATGAAGTGACAATTCAGTTAAATTTACGAGTCTATGTAAAAAAGTATAAAATTAGTTTTTGTACAAAATAACTACCAAATTCTAGTAAAATTGTATTCACATTGATATGTATACTATAATAAAATACAAATAAATTGAATAATTAAAGGAATAAAATCTCATCTAAATAAGAGGACTCGGGGAAGGATGCAAGAATACTTGTAGCGTTACCGCGCTGAATGGCGATACCAACGCGATGACGTAGATATTGACTGCTTCGAGGGTCCCCAGAAAGCTGCACTAAACTTCTGCCTGTGGTGGAGATGAGAGCTTTGGCTTCACTACACCGTGATCCAAACGTTTCAACCGCAAAAGGGACAAAAATATAATTATCTGCAAGATGTTTATATTTATGGTGTTTACCGACAACAGCACTTTCTGCTGCAGATCCTGGTGTCTTAGAGGTTAAAGACAAATGAGAAGGGGCCAGTGTATCCACACATGTGGAATCTCAAATTAAGGATTTGTCGACAAATTCAGGGACGAGACTGATAGTTAACCCAAATGACAAAACTTCATTTCTCACACTAGTTTATTAAACCGTGTCGGACTGTAAAGAAAACAACTATCGCAATGTCCATATGTCGTATGTTGTACAATATTATAGTAGCTAGGCCTATACTAATAATAAATCTGTAGCCGAAATTTTTCTGGTAATTTTCGATTTTCCAAAAATAATTAGTCCTAATATACATAATTAACCACCCTGAAACCGAAAATCGCTTTTTGAAATTTTTATTTGTATGTCTGTCTGTCTGTATGTTTGTTACCTTTTCACGCGATAATGGATGAACGGATTTCGATGAAAAATGGAATATTTATTAAGTTCGTTGTAACTTAGATTTTAGGCTATATGGCATTCAAAATACATTATTTAAAAGGGGGGGTTATAAGGGGGCCTGAATTAAATAAATCGAAATATCTCGCTTATTATTAATTTTTGTGAAAAATGTTACATAACAAACGTTTCTTTAAAAATAATTTACGATAAGTTTTATTCCTTGAAACATTTTGATAGGACTGATATTTCATGAGATAAATGAGTTTCAAAATTAAAATAACTGCCATCTAAGGCCGTGTAATGAATGAAAAAACAAATGACTTCGTCTATAAGGGGCCTTGGACAGCAACAATTGAAAGCTATGAAAGATAGCCTACAAAGAATGTTTCTGTGTTTGTATGAAGTAATATCGGAAGATAAATTAATCGATTTGTATAATTAATTATTATTTCACCATTGGAAAGTGTAGTTTCTCTATATGGACTTAATGCTATAATGTTATTACAGTAACTTCTGATATAATATAATATAATATAATATAATATAATATAATATAATATAATATAATATATAACATAACATAATATGTAATATCTATACTAATAATAAATCTGTAGCCAAAATTTTTCTGGTAATTTTCGATTTTCCCAAAATAATTGGTGTTAACATGTATAATTAACCATCCTGAAACCGAAAATCGCTTTTTTGAAATTTTTGTTTGTATGTCTGTCTGTCTCTCTGTCTGTCATCTGCCTGTCTGTCTATCTGTCTGTCTGTCTGGATGTTTGTTACCTTTTCACGCGATAATGACTGAACAGATTTATATGAAAACTAGCCGTACCCGTGCGCTCCGCTGCACCCGTTAGAAATAAATATAAAGTAATTACATAATTAAAATAGGACATTTGATCCAGGGAACATTCGTGTTTGATAGAAGGATAAATCGTTTAATATGTTACTTAATTCAAATTGTGTTTAAATAATTAAAATGCGATCATTTCGGTCCAGAGAGCACTCATTTGGTGCAATGACAATTCCTTTAACATGTTTCTTAATTGTTATTACATGCAACCATAGTTTAATGAACATTGACATCATTTAGATCTAATGTCTATACTTTATTTTACTTGCTATATGTTTCCATTGAATTATGGTAATAACTTAATTTTAACCCTTCTTTTCTACGTAATCAGTAAATGGCGTTTGGCCCATTATGGTTCTGAACCCTTCAAATAACTTAAATTATATTATATAATATTGCATATTATATTATATTATATTATATTATATTATATTATATTATATTATATTATATTATATTATATTATATTATATTATATTATATTATATTATATTATATTATATCAGAAGTTACTGTAATAACATTATAGCATTATGTCCATCTAGAGATACTACACTTTCCAATGGTGAAATAAGAATTAATTATACAAATCGGTTAATTTAGCTTCCGATATTACTTTATAGAAACACAGAAACATTCTCTGTAGGCTACCTTTCATAGGTTTCGATTGTTGCTGTCCAAAGTCCCTTATATACGAAGTCATTTGTTTTTTATTTCATTATACGGCCTTAGATGGCAGTTATTTTAATTTTAAAACTCATTTATATCATTAAATATCAGTCCTATCAAAATTTTTCAAGGAATAAAACTTATCGCAAATTATTTTAAAGAAACCTTTATAAGTAACATTTTTCACAAAAATCAATAATAAGCGAGATATTTCGATTTGTTTAATTCAGGCCCCCTTATAACCCCCCTTTTAAATAATGTATTTTGAATTCCATATAGCCTAAAATCTAAGTTACAACGAACTTAATTTACATTCCAATTTTCATTGAAATCCGTTCATCCATTATCGTATGAAAAGGTAACAAACATACAGATAGACAGACAGACATAGAAACAAAAATTTCAAAAAAAAAGATTTTCGGTTTCAGGGTTGTTAATTATATATGTTAGGACCAATTATTTTTGGAAAATCGAAAATTACCAGAAACATTTCGGCTACAGATTTATTATTAGCATAGATTGGAATATAAATTAAGTTCATTGTAACTTAAATTTTAGGCTATATGGCATTCAAAATACTTTATTTAAAAGGGGGCTTATAAGGAGGCCTGAATTAAATAAATCAAAATATCTCGCTTATTTTTTATTTTTGTGAAAAATGTTACATAACAAAAGTTTCTTTAAAACTGATTTCCGATAAGTTTTATTCTTTACAAAATTTTGATAGGACTGATATTTAATGAGATAAATGAGTTTTAAAATTAAAATAACGCCATCTAAGGCGGTGCAATGAATTAAGAACAAATGACGTCGTCTATAAGGGGCCTTGGACAACAACAATCGAAACAGGGGCCTTGGACATCAACAATCGAAAGCTATTAAACATAACCTACAGAGAATTTTTCTGTGTTTGTATGAAGTAATATCAGAAGTTAAATGAACCGATTTGTATAATTAATTATTATTTCACCATTCGAAAGTGTAGTTTCTCTAGATGAACATAATGCTATAATGTTATTACAGTAACTTCTGAGTAAATCGAGGACAGGTAAGATTAAAATAGCTTCTTATGCACAGAAAATTTGATAGGCTACTTTGTACATTCGTTTTCTGTATCTCTTAAAATAATATTTATGTACACTCATTTTAATCTCAGAGAATTAACGAACAACGAGAGTGTATTGATTTAGTATGCAGTAATAGTACGTTAGCTTAGCAATCCATTATTTTATAATTCAAATTTTAATTATGCTCAATTGAATCGTGTTAAAATACATAAAATATATATGCAATAAATGCAATACAAAAAAAATTGGGTAATGAGCGAAGCAGATTATGTTGCGCTGTTGTAAAAGTTGTTCCCTGGATCAAACGTCCTATTTTAATTATGTAATTACTTTATATTTATTTCTAACAGGTGCAGCGGTGCGCACGGGTACGGCTAGTTGTGTAATAAGAGGGATGAAGTTACAGCAGAATTGAGAAAGTTACCCAACGCAGAACTGCACCTGACATAATTAGGAACATTAAATCCAGACGTTTGAGATGGGCAGGATATGTAGCACGTAAGGGTGAATCCAGGAATGGATCTGGAGTGTTGGTTGGGAGGCCGGAGGGAAAAAGATCTTTGAGGAGGCCGAGACGTAGATGAGAGGATAATATTAAAATGGATTTGGTCCGCCTCCTCGGTCTCGAGATAGCGTGCTGGACTCCTGATCAAGGTGACCTGGGTTCGATTCCCGGTCGTGAAGTCAGGGGGATTTTAATTCGGACCTCTTCACGGGGACTGGTTGTCTGTCCATTGTCCAAGTGTGTGTGGTGTCTCGCAGTGGACTTCGGGTACCTTGGCCTAGTAAATGGGGGCGTCCTGCAATGTGTGCGTGTTCAGTCTAGGCACCATAAGCCTCAGGCTGCCGAAATGAGTTTAAAAAACTGCATTTAAGGGAGGTGGGATATGATAGAGACTGGATTAATCTTGCTCCGGATAGGGACCGATAGAGGGCTTATGTGAGGGCGGCAATGAACCTCCGGGTTCTCTAAAAGTCGTAAGTACCGGTAATAATAATAAATTTATCGACCCCCTTCTACAAACATTTAAAATTACATGATTTATCTATCTTCTTTCGGAAAAAGCCAAAGCTGGTGCTCGACAGTGTTCTTGGAAGGACATATGGTAGCCTGAAGTACTTGCTGATGTGATGCTTTACCTCACATTTTAATAAGTCTTTTTGGTCGACATTCCCTTTCTGTGTTTCTCACAGCTCAATATAAATTGGTGAAGCCATCTTTCTTAATTATCTTCATTCTCTGCAATGGGTTCTGCATTGTCAGCATTCCAAATTATATTACTTCCTTTTTTGGCAATCTAGTAAACCTTTCTGTATTCACGTCTTCAATCATTATAACAAGATTAAAATGCAAAGGATTGAAACCTTGTCCACTCATACCATAATAGCTATCTTCTTTGGCCTGTTTGATTCGTGAGATGTTAACATCCCGTATAGCAATAAGTCTTGTACTATCCTTTCTCGAGAATGAATTTCGGTTTGTATTTACAAGATTTTATATTACTGCCATTACAACCATAACCACCGTCTCTGTTACTACTATTCCTAACATCACTAATACTGATATCACTATTACAGCCATTTTGGTTAGTTTTGTGCAATTTCTATCTCTAATTCTCGGGTAAGAGTTCGTATAGGTCTGTTTCTGTCAGATGCGTTTCCAATTCACTGTGGGCTGAAGCAAGGAGATGCACTATCACCTTTACTTTTTAACTTTGCTCTAGAGTATGCCATTAGGAAATTCCAGGATAACAAAGAGGGTTTGGAATTGAACGGGTTACATCAGCTTCTTATCTATGACGTAAATATGTTAGGAGAAAATCCACAAGCGAGTAGGGAAAACACGAGAATTTTACTGGAAGCAAGTAAAGAGATAGGTTTGGAAGTAAATCCCGAAAAGACAAAGTATATGATTATGTCTCGTGACCAGAATATTGCACGAAATGGAAATATAAAAATTGGAAATTTATCTTTTGAAGAGGTGGAGAAGTTCAAATATCTGGGAGCAACAGTAACAAATATAAATGATACTCGGGAAGAAATTAAACACAGAATAAGTATGGGAAATGCCTGTTATTATTCGGTTGAGAAACTTTTATCATCTAGTCTGCTATCGAAAAATCTGAAAGTTAGAATTTATAAAACAGTTATATTACCGGTTGTTCTTTATGGTTGTGAAACTTGGACTCTCACTCTGAGAGAGGAACAGAGACTACGGGTGTTTGAGAATAAGATTCTTAGGAAAATATTTGGGGCTAAGAGGGATGAAGTTACAGGATAATGGAGAAAGTTACACAACACAGAACTGCACGCATTGCATTCTTCACCGGACATAATTAGGAACATTAAATACAGACGTTTGAGATAGGCAGGGTATGTAGCACGTATGGGCGAATCCAGAAATGCATATAGAGTGTTAGTTGGGAGGCCGGAGGGAAAAAGACCTTTAGGGAGGCCGAGACGTAGATGGGAGGATAATATTAAAATGGATTTGAGGGAGGTGGGATATGATGATAGAGAATGGATTAATTTTGCTCAGGATAGGGACCAATGGCGGGCTTATATGAGGGCGGCAATGAACCTCCGGGTTCCTTAAAAGCCAGTAAGTAAGTAAGTATTCTCGGGTAAGAGAAGCTAGCCCAAGGGTGCACTGTGCTGATGACCGCTGGTATAGAGTAAGGCATGATACTAATCTGCAAGAGGCTGTATTATGTAACAAAAACGTGGATTGGTTACTTACTGCAGAATCATGGGACCAGTTTCCTTTAAAGCCACTGCAGTGAATGTGGCGAACTGAATATTTATTCTTCAGTTAATGTATCTTTAATGCTGACACCCACAAGCTACTTAAACAAAAATTGCATACCTGCTGAGGGACAGAATCACAGCAATTTAATGGCAGGAGCAGACCGTCAGGTTTAAAGACTGAAAAAAGGGACGATATAATTAAAACTACGCCGGTCTCGTTTTATAGCAGAACTCTTAAGTTTCTCTCCGTTTTATTGTTTATTTTAATGATACTTTGTCAACAAGACTTTTATGTAGCCTCTAATGAGAAGCGGGAGATCAATCGAGAAGCAACGGTTGATCTGGTCTTGGCGGTATGACCGGTATTTCAAGAAATACCGAAACTTTCCAATGACTAGAACCGAATTGGTGCACGATTTATTTTCTTTTATTTCTGCATTTACACACAATTCTTGGTAGTGAGAGAATATCATCGAAATGATAGCCGTCCAAATCTTAGATTTAAAATATCGGCATCCGAATCAATTCAAATGATCAAAAAAGAAAATGTAAATTAATGTTTAAAAAATGCATAATGAAATTTTAAAAAAGAATATTCTGCGACAAGATGTGATGGCTATCACAACGGAAAAAATTTATTGAAAATAAATAATATACATTGAATATTATAAACATGAATAGAGATGGTGATTGATGATGTTCAGTGAAGATTTTAAAATGGTTGATGTAATTGTCTGAAGAGTCTTATCAGGAACATTTAATTTTCAGAGGATCTCCAATGTAAATTTGGGAATTGTTCCTCGCGCACCAAACATAAGTCCAATGACATTCCAATCTTGAATATTATATTTATGACTGAGATCATCACAGCATGGAAGGTAAATAGCGCGTTTGTCTTCATGTACCTGCTTTGGTTGATCTTCATTAATTTCGAACCTTACAGTGGGGTCAAGAATGAGATAATAAAGTGCCTTTCCACTGTTTCTGTACCGGGTGTTTCTGAAGTATTGGCACAAATTTCGAGAACACATTAATAGTATCGATTAAAGCTATTTTTGAATAGGAATACACGTTCACTTAAGTACATCTAACTCTCTAAACTCGGTGTTAAGTCTTTTGAACAATTTTCGAGTGCTAAATTTTTAAAATTGTCGGGTATAATTGAAAAAGAGATAAAAGTAAATTACAAGCAACGGAAATTACATTTATCCACAGAGTAAAAGGATAAGAATACGTCTCATAAGAAATGGCAATATCCCCAATACCGGTCATATAACCTGAAATCTAAATTATAAAATAGATATACACCAAGTATGAGATGTAATTTCGAATTTTCTACAAAAAGTAGCTTTCCTTTTCTACAATCTGCGTCTTCTTCTTCTTCTTCTTCTTCTTCTTCTTCTTCTTCTTCTTCTTCTTCTTCTTCTTCTTCCCTTCAAGTATTAGGCCAAATGGCCTGTTACGATCTCACAGTTGAATTTTCAATCCAGCGCTTCTTTGGACGACCGAGAGATCTCTTCCCGTTTGGACGATAGTGGAGCATGACTTTTGGGATTCTATCTCTACGCATGCGATGCAGATGATTTATCCAGTTGTTCTGGTAATGTTTTACGTGATTAATTACAGGTTCTAGTTGTAATTCTTCCATTACATCTTTATTGCGTTTGTGATCCCATTTCGTATATCCCGCTGTATATCTCATAAATTTCATTTCATTAGCCGTTATTCTGCTTTCGTCTTTCTTCCTCAATGTCCATGCCTCACTGCCGTAACAAAGTACAGGTCTCGCCAAGGTCTTGTATAGGCGAATTCTAGTATGCCTTTGTACTAGGGAAGGTTTCATAATGTTGTTAAATATTCCCATTGTTTTGGTGTATTTAGAAATTTTCTGTGAAATGTCTACTTCATCGAAAAAAGATAATGTGTATTAGAGATATGTAAAATAATTTATCCTTTCAAATATTTTTTAATCTAAACATATTTTGCTAGGCACAGAGTATTTTCCGCAGAAGGCCATAATTTTAATATTTTTCTTTATTGATTTTCATATCTTATTATTAATTCCAATTTTGTTAAAATTAAAAATTGAACGTTGTAATTCATCTTCGGAGGATGCCACCAGAGCTAAATCGTCTGCAAAAAGTAATGAATCTAGTTGTAAATGTCTATTGAGTTGTATATATCCATGAGGCAATTGTTTCCATTCTCTAATTACTTGATTCATATATATATAATAAAAAGCAATGGTGAAAGGCGCAGCCTTGTCTTACTCCTGTATTAATTTCTGTCCATTGCTATAATTTATTGTTACACCTTACCGCAAATAGATTTGTTTTATAGATATTATATATGTTTGCTACAAGTTGTTGTGGAACGTGGTCTGTAGCCAATACATTTAATAATTTATTTCTGTTCACCCTATCAAATGTTTTTTTCCAAATCAATTAAATCTGTAACGTTATTTCTTTAATTTCATGTTATATCATGATTTTCTCTTTCATTGTATTGTATTGTATTTATTTACATTCCATGGAATTCGTATATCGCTTCACAGCTAGAATATAGAACATGTCAAAAGAGTCTTAATAATACCAGGCCTATAGAAAACTCTTAATTATAATCTAATTGGAATGTATACAGAAGAATTTTATAATATACTAGTGCAACACAAAGGGTTAGTCTCAGTACTTAATACAAGACAGCAATATCCATGCAGCATTGTTGAGTATCATAAATATTCACCTACAGAATAGAAGGCGTGAGAGATTAGTACTACTTTAATTTCGCCTTAAATAATCTTATGTTTTGAGTTTGATTTTTTATATCCATA
The DNA here is from genome assembly GCF_040183065.1 of Periplaneta americana. Lineage (NCBI taxonomy): Eukaryota > Metazoa > Arthropoda > Insecta > Blattodea > Blattidae > Periplaneta > Periplaneta americana. The sequence continues at coordinate 17,162,828 of NC_091130.1, forward strand.
GTGAGGCTATTAAAACTATTTACTGCCATATAACGTACTCCTTTTTGTTAGCACGATAGAAGTACCGATGGAGTATGAAAGTCATTCTTTGACGCGTACTTATGCTATAAACTGTTGCATTAGTTACAAAGTTTTCACGATTACATAACAGGAAGATTTTTGAAACTGGTCCTACATGATCCCTAGATTTGGCACTTACTATTATTCTAACTACTCTCTATTTTGTAGCAGGAATATACTGTTACTCTCTCTAGAATTTTCCCAGAATATTATTGTTGCGGATCGAGGAGACGGCCTCCAGATATGAATAGGTATATTGAATAACCGTCGCGGACAGCCGATAAAGGATGGTCCTCCAGCTTGGGAGTTGGGAGAAGGGCTAACAACCCATCACCGTAAAAAACAGCTTGTTACGAATCCTTCAAATAAGCCTCGGAAAGGGACTTATTCTCTGGCACGACCACAGCAAAAGGTATAAGGTTTTGAGATTTGGTACTTGGAATGTTACAACTCTATATACAACAGGAGGGGTAACATTAGTAGCAAAACAACTAGCTAGATATAGAATAGACTTCGTGGGAGTACAAGAGGTTAGGTTAGATGGGAACGGCATAACACAAATAGGAGATTATTTGTTGTATTATGGGGAAGGAAAAGATAATCACCAAATAGGAACAGGATTCGTTATTCATAAAAGAATAAAATCAGCAGTAAAAAAGGTCAAATTTATCAGTGATAGGTTATCGTATTTAGTACGAAGTGGAGAGGTTCAAATATCTTGGAGCAACAGTAACAAATATAAATGATACTCGGGAGGAAATTAAACACAGAATAAATATGGGAAATGGCTTTTATTATTCGGTTGAGAAGCTTTTATTATCCAGTCTGCTGTCAAAAAATCTGAAAGTTAGAATTTATAAAACACTTATATAATCGGTTATTCTTTATGGTTGTGAAACTTGAACTCTCACTTTGAGAGAGGAATATAGGTTAAAGGTGTTTGAGAATAAGGTGCTTAGGAAAATATTTGGGGCTAAGAGGGATGAAGTTACAGGAGAATGGAGAAAGTTACACAACACAGAACTGCACGCATTGTATTCTGCACCTGACATAATTAGGAACATTAAATCCAGACGTTTGAGATGGGCAAGGCATGCAGCACGTATGGGCGAATTCAGAAATGCATCTAGAGTGTTAATTGGGAGCCCGGAGGGAAAAAGACCTTTAGGGAGGCCGAGACGTAGGTGGGAGGATAATATTAAAATAGATTTGAGGGAGGTGGGGTATGATGATAGAGACTGGATTAATCTTGCACAGCATAGGGACCGATGGCGGGCTTATGTGAGGGCGGCAATGAACCTTCGGGTTCCTTAAAACCCATTTGTAAGCAAGTAAGTAATAACAATTAAGAAATATGTTAAAGGAATTATCATGGTCTCTGGACCAAAATGATCGCATTTTAATTATTTAAATACAATTTAAATTAAGTGACATATTAAACGATTTATCCTTCTATCAAACACGAATGGTTCCTGGACCAGATGTCCTATTTTATTTATGTAATTACTTTAGATTTATTTACAACAAGTGCAGCGGAGCGCACGGGTATAGCTAGTCTTTAATAAATTTAAGAATGTTATCTATGAAAACATCTCTAAATAAGCAATGCATTTTACATTAGAATGCTGCAAATATACAGGCATTGGACAACGGATTAGTATTCAAAATGAGGTATCGACTAACACTCATACCTGCAGGATCAAACCGAACATGGTTGCATTTAGCCAATATGCTAAAAAGGCTAATTCTTTTCCAGCCGCCCTCTTTTCCCAACTAAGCCCCCCTTCCCGGTAAAACAGATAGGCTAGTGGCGCTACAACCAGTAATTGCCTTTGCAAGGGCTTGTACTACCGGGGCGAGCTAATATATTTCCTGCCTGCACTCTGCCTACCTACAGACTCCTCCACATTTCCCTACAAATTAAGTTTGCAATTATTGAGCGCTGAATTTGCTTTACTGCATGTTAGCCGTCCGCGTAAATTACGTAGCGAGAGATAGAGAGAAGGAGAGCGAGAAGGGTTACCTTAACTCCGCTGACACCCGCGGGGAGCTCTGTGGTTGCCAATATGAACGTTATTCCACTTGAAGTAATCTCATATATATTATTATACAAAGTGTGCCAGAATTCCTACAGTATCTCTCCAAACTAACACTTAAGTGGCGTGCCACAAGGGTCTATTTTAGGTTCTTTCTTATTCTTGATCATGATAAATGACTTTCCTGATAATACAGGGACATCATTTTATTTTTACTAACATTTCTAGTCAGCAAATGTAGAGTAACGGTCAGCGCGTCTCGCCGCGAAACCAGGTGCCCGGGTTCGAATCCCGGTCGGGGCAAGTTACCTGGTTGAGGTTTTTTTCCGGGGTTTTCCCTCAACCCAATACGAGCAAATCCTGGGTAACTTTCGGTGCTGGACCCCGAACACATTTCACCAGCATTATCACCTTTATCTCATTCAGACGCTAAATAACCTAGATGTTGATACAGCGTCATAAAATAACCCAATAAAATAAAATAAAATAAATATTTCTAATATTAACCTGGCTATACATTTGGATTAACGGTTGAGAACCGGAAACACCGTTTGCTACCTCCTTCCACGACTGGAGTTCGATGATACTGGCGTAAAATACAAACAAATCACTTTACTAGGTATAGAAGGGAAGAAAATTAGTTCATAAATTTACATAAACTAGGAAATATCGTGATTTTGAGTTTGATAATTTTCATTAGGTTTTTTTAACTAAAAATACAGTACAGTATTAACAATAAGTGTTTTTACTCATGAACTGAGCTATCCATTCGGACGTATTCATTATGCAGTGTATATTATACTCTCTACAGCACATTACCGTACACTATATAGAATGAAGTTAAAATGAAAAATAATCATAATATGGATATTTAAACACATTTTTGAAATGGTGGCCGTTCATTTCTATACAGGCTTCAGTTCTTTTGTGCATATTATCGCACTAAAGACCAATTTACTTAATTCCTATTACCAGTTTCGTCTTCGTCGCGGTAACTCATGTTGAAATAATTCTTACCTACTTTATAAAAGAGTACCTTACGTACTGTAAATTCAGTCTTCACTTCTGCCCGATCCGAAAAAATAAAATTACTCAGACATGCTATCTAATGTCCGTCCAAGTAGTTTTGTTGCATGGTCGTAGAAAGGGGGTGAAAATCACGTGACAGTTAATTACTTACGAGATCCTTTTATTTAAATTATTTTAAACAGTTGTATAATAATATTACGTAGACTTCCAATTCCTAAGAGAAATTAATGTCTTCAGAAAAGAGCTAAGACAGCCCAGCCACTAGCTTTTACAGAGGGTCGAGCAAATGTGGGTGCGGGAAACCGGGATGCGACGTAGGCAAACGGACAGTACCTGTGCGAAAATATTATTCAATATTGAAAGCTCTTTCGTCAGTAGAAAACGCGAATATATTTCTGGAACGTACTATACTCACTTACTAGTAGAGGGGGTGGAGTGAAGTAAATTAAAAAATTCAGGTACAATAAAAATTGGAGTAAAAATAAAATGATGTCCCTGTATAAGTACTAATTCAGTGTTATCGGCAGATGATATGACTCTTCATTTATCAAATCAAAACATAGATCTGCTAACAGGAACAATGAAAAATGTATACAGTAAAACAACGAGGTGGTTTCATTCTCATATCACTCTCACTCTTTTTGGCTTGCCTCTTGCATTTATATAATATGATTTAATGGCAGTTTCAAACTTATGATTTTAGAAGTTTTCCTTGTGAGATATGCTACAGTACTGATAAATACAAACTTAATCACAGTTATCTGACAAATTAGCGCTTCTTCTTTCTTGCGCAATCACACGCTTTCTTCTTGAGAGCTATACAATATTTTACAATTACATAATTAAGCACAATTCCGATATGCAATCCACAATTACCTGTAATTAATATATATAGACTGACTAAATTCATCGGAAATTATTAATATGATCCTATAATGAGTAGCTGATTTAATCAATTAACTTTCATTACATAAGCAGGAAATTAAGATAGTCTGCACTACATAGGCTAAACGGTAATAGGCTAGTATAATAAAGGTTAGGCTAAGGCAATCGAGAATCTGAAAGTTAGAATTTATAAAACAGGTATATTACCGGTTGTTCTGTATGGTTGTGAAACTTGGACTCTCACTCTGAGAGAGGAACATAGGTTAAGGGTGTTTGAGAATAAGGTGCTTAGGAAAATATTTGGGGCTAAGCGGGATGAAGTTAAAGGAGAATGGAGAAAGTTACACAACGCAGAACTGCACGTATTGTACTCTTCACCTGACATAATTAGGAACATTAAATCCAGACATTTGCGATGGGCAGGGCATGTAGCACGTATGGGCGAATCCAGAAATGCATATAGAGTGTTAGTTGGGAGACCGGAGGGAAAAAGACCTTTAGGGAGACCGAGACGTAGATGGGAGGATAATATTAAAATGGATTTGAGGGAGGTGGGATATGATGATAGAGACTGGATTAATCTTGCACAGGATAGGGACCGATGGCGGGCTTATGTGAGGGCGGCAATGAACCTTCGGGTTGCTTAAAAGCCATTTGTAAGTAAGTAAGGCAATCGAGGCTTCTTCAGGTTTGGCTTAGTTTGTTAGCGCTTAGATTGTCTTATTTATTATTGTGTTAAAATAGTTAAAAAAAAAAGTGAAGTATAAGTAATCTGTCAATTGAGTTCAGTAAAATTTCATTCTAATACACTAAAAATTGGCTCTCAAATAAATGTTAAATTGTGACATTAAGTAACGTCCTCGATGGTTTCATACCTTTTAACTAAGTTATAGTGAAAATTTCATTCTTCTCACACAAAAAGCCGATTTCTTAGGAAATTAACGCGAAATTAGGGGAGAGTTGGGTAGTATCGGACATCAGGTAATATCGGACAGTGCGTTTCTTTCATCTACCACCATATGGTAGTACCTGAATGACATGGTTACGTTTCTCTATGCGACATCACAGAAACGTAACCATGTCAATCAGGTACTATCATCGTGTGGTAGATGAAAGAAACTCACTGTCCGATATTATCCGATGTCCGATACTACCCGACTCTCCCCTAAGACAACAGTGATAAAGCTTGTTCACAATAAACCGGGAACGGAAACAACAACGAGAACGAAAACAGAAATACATTTATGTTAACAATATTTCCGTTCTCTTTGTCGTTTCCGTTCCCGGTTTATTGTGAATCAGTTTTTACCATGAAGAGGATGTGACCATGTGTCTAACCATGCCTTACTCTTCACCTGTCAAATCCATTACCATACATCTGGTGGTGATCTTTCGTATCTCATAGATCTGCTCGAGTCATCATGTCCCATTACATTAGACATTAAAGAAGTCCATCCCACATATATTAGAAAGAATGGGAAGATCTTGGGCAAATCCGATCCCTCTCTCTAAATAAGAGTCATATAGAATCCACCACAACTGTCTTCTACAAATCTCTGGATAATCGCGAGTAACACCCACCACGGAAGGCGATAGGTTCGGCGCCATACAAACACAAGACGTGCTATATTTTTTCTTCAAATGAAGATGATAATGAACTATCGCACACGCTCTAACATCCAGAAGATTGGCGCACTTCGTCACAGTCTGCGACAATTCTAGCTCCCAGATCCGTGAGAGTATCGATTGGCGTCTCGTAAACTAAGGTCGGAAAAAGAAGTCCATCGACGATACATCTGGCGATCGTGCTGACCGTGGGACAGGACCACCAAGACCAATCCATATTTGACCTAATGTTGCATCAAAATGCTCCCTAAAAAGATCACAAGACTGAGCAATTTATTGGTGCTGCACAAATACTATTCGCATACATGTGAGGAGGGTTACGTAATGTTCAGAAGAAACGACGAAAATATTCAGTAATGAGTAGGGACCGGATTTTTATGTAATTACATATTATATTCCTTTCAACCTAACCGTATATAAATAACAAACCTTTGCGAATCTTGTAATTACCATCAATATATTAAAATTTGATACTACATATTTTTACATATTTACCCAACACTATATATTATGGCTTGGTATTATATAAATCTACATATTTAGGAGTTTTATTCATTTTTAATTCTCTAAACGGGGAAAAATAAACTTTGGCTGGGGAAATTTACAATTATTGAAATCCACAGATTTAAAAAGCCTTTCTACATACCCAAGAAAAGATCTATTTCGGAAAGAAACATAATGTCCTTAGTTCCAGAAGTAATAGAGGCACTCACCCCATACCGCCCACTGTAAATGAGTGAACAAAAGGCAACCTTTCCCATACAACTACCTTGTATTGTAAAAATCACTCAGAAAGTAGAGTTGCCTTCATGCGTTGGAGTGAGACGAGGACGACATGATTTGTCTCGAACTATAATTGTTCTGCAACGTCTTAACAAGTAGTTCCCACGCAATTTGCAACCTTACTCACCCTCTTCCTAATCCGTCCAGGGAAAACCATTGTCAAGTCTGAGATGAACCGCAATAAAGTAGCCGACTTTTGAAAAGAAGCTGAAGTAAAGGAACAAACTGGAAAGATGTTGAGAGATTAAAATAAATAGCTTTTCAGGTTATTGCTTGACCTCTCTACTTCAAATTTAGTAGATCTATACTGAAATGGGATTTTCCGAGCAATTAGAAAGTACAGTTCTCGGCTGGAATAATTCTACCCTTCTGAATGAGACAGGAATGTCACTTTTCAAACAACAGTTTGTAAATACTTATAGTTTGAGGTTTTAGTAGGTACTTTGTTTCTTACAGGGAGCCGCTAAAATGCATGTGGCCCACATCGCCTCTTATTTTCTCCTAATCCAGTAAAGCGAAACAGTGCTTGCAGTACTGTTGTGTCATTCATTTCACTCAGTTCTCTAGTTTTAATACTTACAGTATAAAGTGCAAGTGAGTTTATCTACTTCTTTTAACTAACTGAAATGGCCCCTGTATCTTTAACTCCAACGACAAAAATAAAATCATGAATTGCGATGGACGAAGCTTTCACTACAGATGGAAAAATAGTAATGTGTCAAGTGTGCGGTAAAAAAGTCGGGTGCTCTATGAAATCACAACTGGAGAGTCTTACCTAACCTACACCTGCCAGATATTGATATTAAATATTTTCATGATTTTACATATTTTGGTACATATTCAGCTTGTTTTCTTACATAAATATGTACATATTTCACACCTTGATATTATATAAAAATCCGGTCCCTAGTAATGAGGCAGAGGAGGCCATGCGTTCGTTGTATCAATCATTCAACTAACATCCCCGAACAACATCTTGAAGTTTGTCGATAGAGTTCGTATTCACTCTGTATATTTTTTGTGTTATAACTTATTTTATGAGAATACTAGTTTAACTATAATTACTGACTTGTATTGCAGTGAAAATTTAGAACTGTGATTATTTTTCCATCACAATACTTTCTCCATAAAACGAGAAAGTAAAATTGGATGTAGTCTCTCAAGCTAGAACACACCGCCAAGTCTATAGATCGATATAATGTATTCCTTTAACTCATTTGCATAACGCTCTCTACGTAAGAAGCCGTGTTGAGGGTCGAAGAAATGTTGCCATAGCAACAAATACGGAGTGAACAGAACACTCCTGAAACTATGTAGGTTTAAAAATTGGTATTGCATGCCAGAGTTCACCCAGTTTCTCTTTGTACGTTACTGTACATTAAATGCCTCTTCATAAAGATGAATAACACGACCTACGATATTATTTATTTATTTATTCATACATTCATTTATTCCTTTATTCGTTTGTTTATTTATTTATTTATTTATTATTTAAATTTAAATACGTAGAATACAGAATATAATTACAACTATAGAAACTATAGAAATAGAAATAAAATAATACAATCAATATAAAAAAGGAGATACAGTAATATTAACAAAATTTGAGGACCGAATGAGCAGCGCTCGTGTTCGGTCGCAGTTCAGATATATTATTAATAGGCATACAAGAAAATATACAAAATAAAATAAAATAGGAACTAAAATTAAAATTACAGTACAGCTACAGTGAAATTATATAATATAATATTCCTATATTAATATAAGAGGAATATAGAAAATGAAATAAAATAAAATAGGAAATAAAGGGTGCGGCAAAACATCCTCCCTAATTTAAAGTTTAAATAAAAAACAGATTGTTCAAAATAAGGAAACTTTATTAATATAAACGGTATCTTAACAGTGGGAATTTTTCATTTTTTGAATAACGTGTCTCTCAAGTGGTGTCCTTCATTATCAATGCATTGTTTAATGCGACTTCGGAAATTCTGCATCAATCTAACTAGCATTTCTTGAGGAATAAGACCAAGTTCTTTCTGTATTGCATTTCTTAGGTCTGGCAAAGTCCTCGACCGATGTTTGAACACTTCAGCCTTAAGATGTCCCCATAGAAAAAAATCGCAGGGTGCAAGTTCTGGTGATCGTGCTGGCCAGGGGACGCCGCCACGTGAAGAAATTAAGCGTCCGGGAAACATCTGTCTCAGGACTTAGAGAGAAATCTGAGCTATGTGAGAGGTGGCTCCGTGCTGCTGAAACCATACCTGGTCAGTCTGCAGCGCACTGAGTCTTGGTGCCAAAAAATTGTTGATCATAAAAGTGTACCGCTGAGAGTTTACTGTCACACTAACACCATCCTCTTCAAAAAAGTAAGGACCAAGTATCCCGACTCTTGCAACCGAACACCATACAGTAACACGGTCGTTATGTAGAGGTTTTTCATGAAGTTCACGAGGGTTCTGTCCACTCCAATATCGGAAATTTTGATGATTCACGATAAGTGAAAATGTGCTTCATCACTAAAAAGGACCACAACATCTTCAGCATTTGCATTACACATTTTGACTTATCACTATTTCCTATATTGGAGTGGAAAGAACCTTCGTGAACTTCATGAAAAACCTCCATAACGACCGTGTTACTGTATGGTGCGCGGTTGCAAGAGTCGGGATACTAGGTCCTTACTTTTTTGAAGGGGATGGTGTTAGTGTAACAGTAAACTCTCAGCGGTACACTTTTATGATCAACAATTTTTTGGCACCAAGACTCAATGCGCTGCAGGTTGACCAGGTAAGGTTTCAGCAGGACGGAGCCACCTCTCACATAGCCCAGATTTCTCTCCAAGTCCTGAGACAGATGTTTCCCGGACGTTTAATTTCTATACGTGGCGACGTCACTTGGCCAGCATGATCACCAGACCTTGCACCCTGAGATTTTTTCTATGGGGACATCTTAAGGCTGACGTGTTCAAACATCGGTCGAGGACTTTGCCAGACCTAAGAAATGCAATACAGAAAGAACTTGGTCTTATTCCTCAAGAAATGCTAGTTAGATTGATGCAGAATTTCCGAAGTCGCATTAAACAATGCATTGATAATGAAGGACACCACTTGAGAGACAACTTATTCAAAAAATGAAAAATTCCCACTGTTAAGCTACCATTCATATTAATAAAGTTTCCTTATTTTGATCCATCTGTTTTTTATTTAAACTTTAAATTAGGGAGATGTTTTGCCGCACCCTTCAAAAATTAAAATAACAGAAACAATGAATTTATATAATATAATATTAACATAGAGAAGAATAATATCGTACGTTAATAAAGTAGGACAATAGTTATATACAATAAAAGTGATTTAATACAGTTATATGAACACTATTTAATGATTGATTAAAATTAATAAAATCGGTTAAAAACCATACGTGTTTCGGAGAAATGCTCCTCCATCTTCACTGAAGATGGAGGAGCATTCCTCCGAAACACGTATGGTTTTTAACCGATTTTATTAATTTTATTCTATCATTAAATAGTGTTCATATAACTGTATTAAATCATTTTTATTGTATATAACTATCCTACTCATGAACACTGTTGCATCTGACCTAACTTATGTAATTAATCAAAGTAGGACCATTTATAAAAAAATATACATTCCAAAATTATAGAATACAAATAACTTATAATATAGGCTGATTAATTCATACACATAGGTACTCCTCTCCCTATTTCGCTTCCTTCTGATTCCTAATTAAAATTTACTCATTTCTGTCATTCGGCAAAGCAAACGACTGAAATTCAGGAACAATCTCTTCAGTGGTTCTTATTACGTCGTCGTAAGGTGTAAACTCCATTCACAACAAATGCTGTAGGAGATACAATTTATGGGAATTGTAGAGAGTGGAAAATGCGGGGTTTAAAGAGCTCCTCTCGTTTCGGCAGTCTCGATTATTATGCCCCCTAAAGTACAATTGGATATGAGAAACAGGCCAAAGATCCAGGTGCATAGCGCCGTCGTAGCTGCCGCTTACGCTATCGACGTTTGAATTAAGGCATGCACGGGGTTGCTTCCATTCCGAATATGCATACATTTGTTTTGCTCTGATCAAACCTTTACGATCTCAAATGTTATTTACTGAACGACATCCTACTTAATTTCTGTTCTCCGCTGTGGTTCAGCCAATAGTCCATTAGACCCGCGCTCGATCCCCAGTAGGAAAATTACTATTTATCTCTCTCTCTCTCACATGGACTGGGTAGGTATCTTGTCTAGGTGAAACTAGTGTTGAGTTAGTTCCGGTGATTTTGGAAGTGAAAATGGCTAAATTTATAAGTGATTTTTTTTTTGTGGAGATGGATTTGAAAACATAAGGGGAAGGACCTACAGGAAATCTCTTCTCTAATAATATTTTAAGGTGAACCTCTATTTCCTTGACATACAAGGTTATCCGTTTAGGTATGGATAAAATAAAAACACCGAACAACTGTAAAGAATAGACCTTGTAATGCTTGATTACAGAGTGCTGCATTGGAGTTAAATCGCTCGCTTGAACTCGGTCGGATGTCGCACGCTCGAGTGAGATAAGATCGATCGTGATACGCTCGTAATAAATAGAAGCACGGTACAAGGTCATCTCACCGACATGTCTTATCTTGTATGGAAGGCGACAGATAAGATACACATATGTTTTGCTCACACGGTAAAAATAAGGCTTTATTTTCTGCGTTTATGACAAACCTCTAATGGAACGTACCAAAACAGAAACATGAAGTTATGAATAAAATGGTATGAAAAAATTCGATACACAGTTATTATTCCTAATTAATAATTATTCAGTATTTGATTTACCACATATATAATATGATAGGTCCATACATAGTGTTCCGCCTATATACTGCAACAATGTAGAAACGTTTTACAAAATATTATTGATATAGCAGTAAATTAATAACAATATTAGTACAGAGATAACGTCACAGAAAATATAATCAAACGAATAATCCTGCTGCACAAATCTTACATACGCAAAGATTGATACACTAATTATTAGAGACTATTATTATTATTATTATTATTATTATTATTATTATTATTATTATTATTATTACTAGAAAACTTGATACATTTCTTGCATTAACGTGATTGTGTTCTCCATTTATAATAATTACATTTACATCAATAACATCTATCAGATGTGGCAAAAACAAAATCACTCCTGTGTGGGGGGGGGGGGGGAACATTTACCTACAACATTTATATTACATTTTAAAGCAAGTTTTGTAGTTGTACTATGGAGAGGTTAGTTAAACACTGCAAAGTTTTGAAATGATAAACATCTATGATGTTACTACACAGTTCATCACTGTAACAAGTACGAATGTCTAACGCTCGGCTTATACCGTTCGAGGATTTATCGCTCGCGACAATTTTACCCATCATGCATGTGCGCTACCTATCGGATTATGCTATGAACTACTTGGCGCTCGAACGAAAACGTCCGATGCAGACCTCTGCTTGATTATAATTATTTTCAAATAAAAATCCGTAAAAACTAAGATAATTCTAAAATTAAATAAAATAATAAATCTAATAAAACAAATTGATACGTAAAACATTTACTACTAAACTTTATTTGTTGAAACTTTGTGCATACAACACTGAAAGATGGGAGATTCCTCAGAGCTCAACATGACCCCCATTGCGCACCCTGCACAACTCATAACGGTGATGCAATTCAGTCCATGTCCGTTGTAACATAAGAAGGATGATTTGTTGAAAAGCTTGAGTAATTTTTACTCTCAGATCACCAATGTTCCTGGGTTTCTGTGAATAGACAATGTCTTTAACAAAACCGTACACGAATACATCAGCAGGGGTTAGATCTGGGGAGTTTCGGCACCAAGCCAAGAGATAGCTGCTTCTCGTACTGGGATTCGCCTGCGATCTCCATGGTTTTTTTTTTTTTTTTTTTTGACACAGAAGCTGGTTCTACAAATGTTCGATACCACAACATTATGGAATCGTATTTAGGTACATTACGTATACCATACTCACGTCGAAATTCCTTTTGAACTCTTTTAACACTCTCAAATTTAACATACCAACACACCTCTGTATGTTTTGAACATTGCGCATAATCCCCACAATAATATAGTAAACAGTTACTTTAGTTTAGTTTGATTGTTTATTTTTTACCAGAAGGTTTTTCGCTAATTAGCTTCAAGCCCCTCCTTGTCAAACACAACTCTTATGTATAAACAGTTATCTGCAATACATGATCGTATTTGTCTTAGCAAGAAGCATATAGAAATGCTATAGGTAGGCCTATATACTGACTACTGCAAAAAACGTCGGATAATTAAGTCAGGCGTTTGATTGTGTCGAAAAACAGAAGGCCCGATGTGCATCAAATAACCCAAATTGACTGTATTTCCACAGAATACTAGTGAAGAATTCAACGCAATTCTCTTAATGAATACGCTTTAACAAACTCCCGGTACAACACGTGCATCAGTCAGCTGGTTAAATTAGCACGCGACAGTATAAGTTAAATGAAAAATCATTCAGTTCTCTAGCACCGCTTTCATTGCAGTTGAAAACTAGAGTACTGCTCTGACAATAATTAAGTATAGCCGCAGGTGTACTGAAATGCCAAAGCAAAAAATGCGAGAGGCGTCAATCAATAAATTATCAGCGCTAACTTGTTAAACGTATTATTTATACAGGGTGATTCAGGAAAAGTTACCGCCACTTACAGACCATATTCCTGAAGACATTTTGAGCAAAAATGTTATGTAAACATTGATCCTATTCTCAATACTTTCAGAGTTACACTAATTTGAAGTTGTTAAAAAGTAATTTTGTTTTAATTTTAAGGGTAAATGAATATTACATATAGAGAATGAACTATTCGTAAGTATAATTTATTTAAATGTGTTGTTAATTCCATAGTTGCTTCGTACAGATTTTTTCTTTTAATTCTTAACTACAAAATTATATTTTTCTTACGCATTTATCACAACACTTTGTTACAAATCACGTCAATCTTGTAAACCCTGTAAGACTGTACATTAGGATGCAAAACTGAAGTGTAAAGAATCAAGCTGCTAGAAGTCGTGTGATCTGTAACAATTGTTACGGTAAGTGCATAAGAATAATGCAATTTTTAATTAAAAATTGGAAAAAAACAAATCTGTACAAAGCAACTAGGGAATTAATAATACATTTTAGCTACAGAATACTAGCCAATTTAAGAAAGTATACTTCTGAATAGTTGATTCTCTATTTGCAACATTCCTTTACCCTTAAAACTAGAGAAAAAAGGAATTTTTAACAACTTCAAACTAGTTGTAGTTGAGTGAACTGTCCGAAGACAGGTCTGAATCTCAGGAGTGATATCAAGAAGACACCACTTATGAGGCTAAAATGGCAGAAGATGATGGGGTAAGATGGCCAGTTCCTGTCCCCCTGCATTGCATACATCGCCGATTAGCTACATAATAATAATAATAATAAACTGCTCCCCATTGAAGGACTCAGTATATCCCCAAAAAATTATTATACATATGCAAACATAGACATTAAGTTTTAAAGAAGGGAAACAAAGAAAAGAGCGTGAAAAATTACAATTGCTATTAATGTGGCACCATGTGATTAATTAGGATTTCGCAGGAATTTTTTAACACAATTATCACAATGTCATCCCTCAGAGATGTTGGCAGAGCAAACTGCCGTCGAAATTCTTCGAAAAAAGCACCTATGAGCACCTATGAGCAAGCCGAATACCTCAACGTGAATTAAGGCATATTTCAGCTTGAAATAGTTGACTGTAGGCTCATAGATCGACTTCTTCTCATGGTGGACCTCGGCTGACTGATGACATTCAAATTCAAAACGTGTCGTGGGGTCCACAATGATGCCCTGTTTAGTGTCAGCATTGTACGCTAAAATATCTACTCGTCTCGTTGACCCATTTCCAGCTAGACAGGAGATTTCTTCTTCTACTATCCAGCCCTTAGTTCTTCATGCGGCAGCAATTTTGGATCTTACAAAATGATGTCTAAGAGTTCCTCAGGAGCAATTCCTGTTCACAGAATCCCTAGACGTGTGCTAAAGTTTCAATCTCCGGGCAGCAATCAGACTTCAGATGCATACAAACAATTGTTCTTTCTCTGACATATATCGTCAAACTAGTGTAACTCCAAAAATATTGAGAATAAGACACATGCTTATATGACAGTTTTAGCTCAGAATGTGTCCAGAAATAAGCTCCGTAATTGATGGTAACTCCTCATGAATCACCCTGTATATGAGTGGCTGATTCGCAAAACTGTTCTTATCCATCACAGATGATTTTCCACTTAACATGAAATATTGTACCATGAGAAAAGTAAGTGTTTAATGAAAGGATCCTTATTCTGGTGTAAAATTACAATTACATAAATTGCTTCCAGATGTTCTATAAATATTCTTCTAAAAGTTATATAGTTATTTCAAACAATATTTTGGAAAAGGACAGTTTTGTAACAAACCTGAGGAAAAAGACAGTTTTGACAAAAAAAGTCAACGGATTAGGTTGGGTTTGAAACAACATCTGAGGTAAACAAAGAGAAACAACAAATTTATGAGCCTACTATTCCGTATTTTCGAGAAAAATGTCAGATGGAAGGCACCTGGGAAGTACATGGCTTAACGATCGGAGAGAGGGGCACAATCTCACGATCAACTGTAAACACTATCAAAACATTTGGAATCCATAACATCATTCCAAAAATAATTACTTCGAGCATTAAAGGATCTGTGGCGATTCTGAAAAATCATTTATACGGAATATCATAATCCCCCCCTCTTTTGTCCGTTAGTGTGTGATTGTTACAATATATGCACAAATTTATTATTTCTCAAATTTAAGCTCCTAGTTCACATTTAATTTGACTCATCTATTTTACTGTAATCGTTATTATTCTTGTATGTGTGTTATTCTGTGTTTTTGGCAACCCAGGATGCCTGGGCAGACTATTTCTTGGAAATAAATTATATATTGGTATGATGTTCTTCGGTCTGGTGTAATTTCTTAATGAACTCTCTAACTACTGTATTCATCTTTGTCTCATACATTTTAGAGGATCTATCACTATCCCTATTTCTTTAGGAGAAAGTCCAAACAAATAAGTTCTGCGTACGTTTGGACAAGGTATTTGGATATTTCCAAATAAGACAAGGTTTTAGCACATACACTACCTGTATTGACCCTTGTTTATTTTTAACGTAGGTAGCATGTCTTGTTTGCTGACTTTTGCAGGAAATATTTGGTACTTTTATTCTATATGTTCTCTGTGGAATGCTCTGAGAAGTGTACTTCAATCTAAGTACAACAATCTCGATCTACATTGTTCGAATTTTTTTATAAGAATAGCGATAGAAGCGCCTAATATCCTGCATCCCTAGAGTACCACACGTGAATATTTTTGTTTCGTATCCGCACTGTGTCGACCTTTGACCCAAACCAAAGCTATCTGAAGACAAAAACACTTTGAATTCGTTGTTGGCCGTACAATGGTTCATCATATTTCTCTGAAGGACACGGAATTGTCAGACGACACTAGAAGACATCTACGGGATCTAGAGACTACAGACATCCGAGAAACACAAAATCGTGTTCCTACTACTGAAGACTGCTCACTTTTCCAAGAACTTCAAGACAACTGCAGCACTGAAGAAGGAAGAAAGTCGTTTCATTCTCAAGAAAGCAGGACAAGAAAGGAGACCACCAGACCTTCCAATCTGTGAACAGAGATGAAAGAGTAATGGAACGGAGAAAAATTCTCTCCTGCGCCGGGATTTGAACCCGGGTTTTCAGCTCTACGTGCTGATGCTTTATCCACTAAGCCACACCGGATACCACCCCGGCGCCGAACAGAATCGTCTCAGATTAAGCTCCAACTCTTGGGTTTCCTCTAGTGGCCGCCCTCTGCACTACGTCATAGATGTCTATGAACGTAGGACCGAAGTCCACACATGTGCTGAGGTGCACTCGTTATGAGTGACTAGTTGGCCGGGATCCGACGGAATAAGCGCCGTCTTAAATCACGAAGTGATTTACGCATATCATGTATATCATATCCCGGCGCCGGAGAGAATTTTTCTCCGTTCCATTACTCTTTCATCGTATGATGACGCAGAATATCTGCATGGAAATATCCTATGTACTTCGGTAGATTAAAATAATATACATGATATGCGTAAATCACTTCGTGATTTAAGACGGCGCTCATTCCGTCGGATCCCGGCCAACTAGTCACTCATAACGAGTGCACCTCAGCACATGTGTGGACTTCGGTCCTACGTTCATAGACATCTATGACGTAGTGCAGAGGGCGGCCACTAGAGGGAACCCAAGAGTTGGAACTTAATCAGAGACAATTCTGTCCGACGCCGGGGTGGGTATCCGGTGTGGCTTAGTGGATAAAGCATCAGCACGTAGAGCTGAAAACCCGGGTTCAAATCCCGGTGCCGGAGAGAATTTTTCTCCGTTCCATTACTCTTTCATCGTATGATGATGCAGAATATATGCATTTAAAATAATATAAAAAAAAATAATAATAATAATAATATAATAATAATAATAATAATAATAATAATAATAATAATAATAATAATAATAATAATAATATGTAAACAGAGAGCTTATGCAAATGTATGAAATATTACAAGACTATACGACTCAGCAATATCGCATACATCATAACACAAGGTGGAAGTTGATTGCAGTAAGAGCGGCGTGGTGGGGAGGAAAATGGTGAGAACGGATGATAAGTTCCACCAAAAGATATCTCAGAAAGATACTAGAACGTACACAAACTGATGAAGGAGTAATACAATTCTGAATGGAATTGAAGCCACTCTCAATTCTCGACCGATCACATAGAATGGTGACAGTTTTGACTTATTGACATCTTACTTCATAAATGGCGAAAGATTAACAACTATCCCACACAGACCTGAACCACCTATGAATTCTGACTTATCCAAAGAACTTAGAATAAAACAAAAGATCACTGAATACTTCTGGCAAAGATGGAAGAATGGATATCTTCTCCAACTTCATACGTACTAGAGATGAACAAAACTAACTGCCGCTCTCGCTCGCTGTGTTCCTCGCATTTGTCTTTCGAGTCTCGTCTCGTCATTCTCGTGGGTTTCGAGTCTCACTCATCATTCTAGAAACAGCATTTGGGCGGCGTGGAAAGATTTCATAACTTTGAATAACATACATCATTTAAATAAATAACATTATGAATGTTTAAATGAGACAAAAAGACAAAAGATAACAGTATCTTAGTTATCAAAATGTTCTGGTTCTATTATATGATATTACCTATGATTATATAAATAGAAAAAAAATTCTCAAATAAATTTGCGTTTCTAAGAAACATAAGACATAAGGTTAATATCTCTTTTACTTGTAATTGCACACTTGATCTCAAACATATGAAAAGAAAATTCCTAGCCTTTAATAAAGGCCTAGTAATTAAATAAAGGCTGGGGAACGGATTATTATACACTGAAAGGTAGAGATGATGTTTCAAATATATTACTTCATTGTTTATACATATATAACAGTTGCCAAAGTAGATAAAAGTTCAGTCAGGTATAAATAACTGTGGCGATTCAAGAATGCTTGACGTTCGAGACTTCGGGAGTGATCAATCTCGACGTCTCGAAACACTTACAAGCAGTCTTTACGTCAACGATGCGACGTATATAAAATTGTCGTGCGAGTTTTCGGCTTTGCGGGCGCTGTTAGTCTTGCTTTCTCGATCGTTGTTAATCTCTATTACGTGCCATGAAGTAAAACGCCCACCAAAGACCAGCCCAAGACTAAAGATAGGAGATGCAGTTCTTCACGAGGACATCTGGCCACAAATTATGTGGAAAAGAGTAAGAGTCGCTGAGATCCATCAGGGAATAGATGGCAGGACAAGATCGATCACACTTCGACAACGAGATGGAAGTAGAAACTGCCGATCGGTCCAGCTGGTGATTCGACCAGGGTGGGGAGGATGTTGTAGATAGAAACAGGCCACACCATCTGTTGTCAATTCTATGACTTAATATTGTATTGATTAATAAAGTTGGCAGTATGTTAGAGTGGAACCAGTCGGAGTAAATGGTTCGTTACCCAACATTCTTACTAGGAGAAGGCTGTCGTCTGTTAAAGCTGCTGAAGTTTTCATGTACTTACAGAATATCATCAGATTTTATGACAATAAAATATAGGAATGAACAGAACTGACAAAAATATATGAATACAGTGTTACAATCAAAGCAAAGAACTAGAACCAAAAAAAAGAAACATATTTATACTCGATCCATTCACCTCTGGGGTATGGATCTAACGTGTTATTCAACAGACCAGTGATGTCAAAGCAAGCGCATTTTTCTGACCTTGACGTCGTGCGCGGGCATCAAGCGCTAAGTATGGAAAGAGGAAGGGTTGTGTATATGAATAAGCAGCCTGTTGGATTAAGAAAACAGTGGTGCACAAACTTCAAACAGAACGTGAAATTTTATGTCGTTATTTTTATATGGCTTCTTTCTGTTTGATAATATCTATATTGTCTGTAAAACAAAAGCACTAATACCAATTTATTAATATTGCAGTTGTGTTTTAAATGTTAATAACATAATAGAGAGTTAAGAAGGAATATTCACATAAATTCCATGGTAGTACAACTATACTGTACTAAATGGATGAAACACATCACTCATAAAGAAAGTGATATCCCCAAAAAGAGACTGAGTATGACATGATAAGTTGGAATTGATATTGATGGTATCTTTAGCCTTATAAAAGTAATCAATAAACTAATCAAGACAATATTACAGTACAAAGCAAAGTTACCTAGGTGCTGTATATTTATTTATTATTTATTTATTTATTTAATAATAACATATACATAAAAACGTTACATTAAAATACCCCGGAAGAGCAAAGCTCGTGTTCGGGGACAGTTCCGTTACATAGATACACATACTTTGTAGACAAAATACTTAAGAAAAAAGCTCACATAAAGATTGTAATAAAATTAGTAAATAATAATACTAGTAATAACTGAGTGAAAAAAGAGACGATGTTTAGATTGATGGATTAATATTAAATTATTATTAGTAGTATAATTAGTGCAGGTCATGTTGACATAGTAACCAAGATAAAATAGAAAAATACACTTAGGATAGAAATAAACTTGTTTTACAATACATGGTACATAATATATATACAGGGAAGTCTGTCATATAAATTTTTTAATTCTGGATCTGAAAATTTCATTGCTTAAAGTAGTCAATTCTGGATGAAATTTTATTATCGAATTATATAGCCGTGGACCATAATTTGTACTGTGTAGTAAAGCAGCAGATGTGAAATATTTAGGTTCAACTAATTTAAGAATTTCATTTCGTCTCGTATTATGAGCATGTGGCTGAGCTACAAATTTCGTTCTATTTTTATGATAGAATTTCATTAAAGAGTATTCATAAATTTGGTCAATTCTAAAAACATTCAATTCAGAATGGATCAAATTTGTTGGATAATCCAGTCGCCTTTTCAAACAAATTTTGATTATACGTTTTTGCAACATAATTAGAGGAAAAAGAGCAGTTTTTGTAATGCCTCCCCATCCAATTATACCATATTGGATAACAGATTCAACTAGAGCCAAATAAACCAAACGTAATACGTGAGTAGGCAAGTAATGGCGAAGGTTTACAAATTTGTAAATTGTTTTACGTATTCTGTTACATAAAAAGGTGATTTGTCTATCCCATTTCAAGTGCTGATCAACAATAATTCCCAGGTATTTCACATCTACAGATTCTTTCAGGCAAGGGCATTTACAGGTTGTAGAGAATATGTTTCAAGTGTAACTAATATTCCATAACAAAACTCTTATTGCATTATGCTTTTAAGGTGATATTGTTGAGCAACTTCCTATTATCAGAATATTAAATTATTTTCTCGAAATATGCTGGATCTATAGAGCTGACATTTTTACAACACATAGGCACGTATCTTTTGCTTATAATGTAAAAGTAGTTGCTTTGTTAATTTATTTCCTTACAAACAATTTCCATGCGAATATTTTTTTTTTTAATTTCAATACCTACACTATCTTAAGTAATACGTATTTACGGTATATTAGATTTACGAAAACATTCTGTAAGGCTACTAAATAAATAGGGCTATACCTGAAAATTTCATTTTTCTATACGAAAAGTTGAGAAAATATTTATTTTGAATAAAAAAATCAAACTTGTGAAAAATGAGCATTAAAATTAAAACTTACATCCTTATAATGCACTTATACTTCTCAGGCAAATCTAAAAATTAACATGGATACAGTTTTAATAAGTTCTCTTCCTTTTATCTATTGAATCAGTGCTAGCCATCCCTGAATATAGCTCGACCAAGCGGCATATACCACCTCTTTCGTCTGTCTCTTTCCTTTCCGCTGTAAAGCGCTCAGGTTCTCCTGGGCTCTAAAGCGCACGCTTGCTCCTATGGGCATCAATTGACATGACTGTAATAGACTAATAGACTATGGAACTGTTAGGGGCTAGAGCCCTTTAAAGAACTTATAATGCTATAATGATGAGGATACAATTCAGAAGCTAAAATCTTCAAAATTGACGTCAATTCGACAGGGTTGATTTTTCTGTATAACTAAAGATCAAACGTAGCTTATTTAAAGATAATGCAGTAAAATAACATGGAGGAATATAATAATTAGTATTATTATCCGACATTATTCTTCACTGTTACTGAAATTGTAATAATTGACTTTGTGTAATTTTATTATTGTCACTGTCCAACACATATATGAAAAATATGACTTTATTCCTTAACTAAAATATGTATCAAATTATAGTCCTCCAAGCTACATTCCCTTGGGCATCATCAATTTGCGTAACATCAAGATCTTGTGTTCGGGTATCAGCTGTTCAGTTTCCATAGTGAATTTTTATCGAATGCATAAGGAGTTATCTGGTCAATCAACTTCAGATAAGTTATGGGAAGATTTATGTAGTCGATAACCGCTATCCGACGTTTCAGGAACACATATCGAACAAATAATGCTATCGAAGAGATATTATCTGACTTTCCACAAACCGGCCATAAAAGAATATAAACACAACGAAAATGAATCAGCCAAATCGAATCGAGCTTAGCGGAAAAAGCCGAAGTTTTGAAATTGCTCACACACTTAAAATTAGGACAAAGAAAACATCAGTTATGAAACTTCTTTCATGGTTGTAAGTTCCAACGCAACTGAGAATTAATACTAACTCTCGCAGTCTTATGAGGAATAAAATTCATTTTTATAAATTCTGACTTCACAGGTGGGTAACAATGATCTACAGACTTACACTATTACTATACTATACTATACTATACTTATTCTATTACTATACTTATACTATTACTATACTATACTATACTATACTATAGGCTATGACTATAATATACTATACTTATACTATTCATATACTATACTATACTTATTCTATTACTATACTATACTTATACTATTACTATACTATACTATACTATACTATAAACTATTACTATAATATACTATACTTATGCTATTACTATACTATATTATACTATACTTATTATATTACTATTCTATACTTATACTATTACTATACTATACTATACTCATTCTATTACTATACTATACTTATACTATTACTATACTATACTATACTATACTATAGACTATTACTATAATATACTATACTTATACTATACTATACTATACTATACTTACACTATTACTATACTATACTATACTTATTCTATTATTATACTATACTTATACTATTACTATACTATACTATACTATACTATACTATACTATAGGCTATGACTATAATATACTATACTTATACTATTCATATACTATACTATACTTATTCTATTATTATACTATACTTATACTATACTATACTATACTATAGACTATTACTATACTATACCTATACTATTACTATACTATACTATACTAATACTATTACTATACTATACTTATGCTATTACTATACTATACTTATACTATTACTATACTATACTTTTACTATTACTATACTATACTATACTTATACTACATACTAGGTTCAAAAAGTTCCCGGAATTTGCTAGTATCATAGAAACAACGTACCTTAAACACTATTCTACAGCATTCCTTTCAAAATAGTTGCCTTCCGCAACAACACACTTTTGCCAACGCGTGTAGAGTTCCTGGAAGCAGGCCTGGAAGCCATTTTGTGAAACCCGTCTCAGTGCTCTCGTCGCGTTTGCGACAACCTCTTCAGCATTGAATCTCCGTCCTTTCAGATGACTTTTCAAACGGGGAAACAGAAAGTAATCAGGTGGTGAGAGATCAGGAGAGTATGGTGGATGATCCAAATCAGTTATGTTGTGCCTGGCAAGAAAATTCTTTACAATAATTGCGCGATGAGCAGGTGAATTGTCATGCATAAGGAACCAGTTGTTTTCTACCCACTTTTCTGGACGTTTCCTTCTCACTGCGTCCCGGAGGCGACGGAAGATTTCTACGTACAATTCTTTCGTTACAGTACGACCTTCTGGAATGAACTCATGGTGGATGAGACCCTGAGAGTCGAAGAAAACTTCCAACATAACTTTGCCTTTGGAAGTGTCCCTAGGAAATTTTTGCTTCCGAGGAGATGTTTTCGATTTCCACTCAGATGACTGTCGTTTAGGGACTGGGTCGTACAAGTAGCACCAAGTTTCATCACCAACAATAATTTTGTTTAAGAAATCACCATCTTCATCAGCCATACTGATCATATCCCCAGCAAGAGTCATTTTTGTTTCTTTCTGTTCTACCGACAACATTTTCGGAACTAACTTCTGAGACACGTAATGCATGTTGAGATGCTTGTGAAGAATATTGTGTAATCTTAATGTGTCTGCAGGAGTTTTGTGTTTGTACGTTGCTCTGTGGACATTAATTACAAAATGCGACGAAGAAACAAAACACTATGATAAACAATTGCCTACAACTCAAAACCAACAATCGTCATTATCAACAAACTTTAAGGAAATGACATCATGAATGTTACCAACAAAACAAATGTATAACATCCCTTGTTATATATTAATACGAAAAATGGTAGTAAAATTCCGGGAACTTTTTGAACCAAGTAGTATTAC
Source organism: Periplaneta americana (assembly GCF_040183065.1). Taxonomy (NCBI): domain Eukaryota; kingdom Metazoa; phylum Arthropoda; class Insecta; order Blattodea; family Blattidae; genus Periplaneta; species Periplaneta americana. The sequence goes on from NC_091130.1 coordinate 17,186,485, forward strand.
TATACTATACTATACTTATACTATTAGTATACTATACTATACTATACTATACTTATACTATTACTAATCTATACTATACTATACTATAGATAGATCAATTTTTAAATCAATAAAATGAAATATTTAAAATATTTTCTTTCCATTTGCATGTTAAGGACTGTATATAGCAATAAAAATGAATAATCTTTTCCAAAATTAAAAAAAAAAAATGGTGGGTGGTAGAAAAATTCTGACTTCATTTTTGGATGACATTACGTAAGAAACAACACAAGCATTCTTATGAGCAATAGGTTCCTCATGCTTCTTAATATTTTATTTCAAATGACTTAAATCTGACACACCAGTGCATGTCCGGCTCGTATCTTTACTATTAGCAAATACCTAGCAGGCACGGGAAACAAAATAATTTATTTCTAGATTCACAACCGCAAATCCAGCTGCTTCTTTCGCATAGTTTTACATTAAAAGCCCTGCAAAATGTCTTACCTCGACTTATTTGTGAGCTACCGGCGTGGCTCAGTCGGTTAAGGCGTTTGCCTGCCGGTCTGAAGTTGCGCTCGGGCGCGGGTCGATCCCCGCTTGGGCTGATTACCTGGTTGGGTTTTTACCGAGGTTTTCCCCAACCGTATGGTGAATGCCAGGTAATTTATGGCGAATCCTCGGCCTCATCTCGCCAAATATCATCTCGCTATCATCAATCTCATCGACGCTAAATAAACTCGTAGTTGATACAGCGTCGTTAAATAACAAACTAAAAAAAACTTATTTGTGCCTTAATTTAATTTCATTTTGTATGATTTTTCCGATAAGCAAGTAGTAATAATATATTAAATTGAGATGAGCCTTCTATGCTTATCTAGTTTTATATAAATTAATTATAACATGAACGTTTTCGGCACAGATGTGCCATTTTCAAATGTATGAAAGTTTGCCTGATTACATATTCAAATAGATGCACACGGAATGTGTGAGTGTGACATATAATATATACCCTTGATTATCATGTAAGCATTGTTTTTGTAAATGAATTGATATATTTAATCACAAAGAGTAGATAATGAACTGAATTATTATTTTCATTTATGATAACTTATATTATGATATATTATTTAATTTATCATTCCGCATGATAGTTTACGTAACACAGACATACTTAAAATTTAAAACCAAACTCATATTGGCAGGTACGTCTCCAGCTCAGTGTGAAATCAGATTATGAACGGACTGGTGTGATTGTGAATGTGATTGTTTCCGAAGTGTCCAGTATATTCTTGAGCTACTTCATTCAATTTTTAAGAAATATATCCCGTAAAACTCCATACGTTCTAAAGTTTAGAGATATGGGGGGAGAAACGTGTTGAAAGTTAGGGTGGATGAAGTTGCCGGTGATAGCTGGAAAGCTCGGTGTAAATGGTGTAAAGTGGTAGATATATTGAATGAAAAATATTCAGATTTAATTGTCCATACGATTTTGCATAGAACATAGAGTCTACAAAGTGATACACACTTTCCATAATTTAGTCTACATTTTTATAAAATTCTCCAATTCCTAAAACTGTATAGTTTGTATTTCAAATTTGGAAGTAATGTGTTGAGAAAAATCTGGAGTTTTTTAACTACAGTTTAGCGGTTTTTTAAGCTCGTGCAGCGGTAAATGGAATTCTGAGTTGGCAACACTGCACATGTTTCCCCTGCAGCATTTCTCTCTTACCTTTCGCTCCACAACCAAGTCCAGAAGCGGGCTCGGGGAGAATCAGAGGAGAAATTGAACCTCGTAGGCATGTATTCATTCATAGGTTTTGATACGACAAAAATACTTCAGAGCCGCAAGTAAACTTATTAAAGATGAGCAAGAAACAAAGAATGATAGTGTAGATTATAAATAAACTAGTGGCTTGTGCAGCAAATGCTGCTGAAAACTAAGTTCGTTAGACGTTCAAATAAAAATTTTTCAGATTTATTATCAATGAAGAATACTTGTTTTTTGTAAGTTATTTGCTTCCATACTAATGAAACATACTCCCTCTGAATGGATTTTTTTAGGCCAAATACTTTTTCTTGAACCTATCCAACTTCAGTTTTTGAGTTTCAACGCGAAAACGCAAGTAACAATGTCAGGACGATAGCAGTAGCTATTTCAGGTCATTGTGGATTGTAGGCAAAAGTTAAAAAAATGTCAGGTTTGCTAAGCTTTCGAACAATAGCATTTTCGTATAGCTGCTACATGTAGAGCTTGAAATGTAGAACGTAAAATCATTTTATCCTACTAAGAGATCTTGCTGAAATTATCTGGAGACTACAAAATTTTCTAGGCCTCTTATTTTATCAGTAAGTAACACTTTTTTTTCTTTCCTTAGGAATTGTAATTTTTGCGCTCTCTCGAGCCAATACTAAAGACAATGACACATATTAATATCTACACTACATCGCCATTAAGTATATGAAAAAGACCCAACCCCACTGGTTTAATAAATATAAAAATATTTGATTTTTAATAACAATATTATTATCTTACTTAAGTTTTGTAGTTATATAGCAGTCACTCAGTAAATTATAGAAATGAAGATCTAAATTAAGATATTCTCTACATTTACTTACATAACCTCAAAACGTTTCACTTTCATATCATCAATATAGCATCAATATTATGTACAATTAATGTAACATAGACGCATCATGATATTAACTATAATAATATTTAATTTCTAATGGTAATAATGTCATCAAACCACCTCAGGTTTCGTAGATTTGAATGTCCAATACACAGCTGTACTCACAAAATTATACACTGCAGAATCAGTTTTTAATAACAAATTGAATTGAGCTCTAAAAATGTTGGCAATCCTGCAGGTCATGGCCTTCGTGTAATAGCCTATTGTTTATTGTAGTGTGTGTTTTGTTCTGAAATTCAATCAAGTCGGCCGTGATTCAATAAAATTAGTTCTCAAAAATGACAACAGATGGATTTTGGAAAATAGGAAAATTATGTAGGAAAATTAACATTTCACTGAAAACTACTACTTTTCCGAAAGAACTTTGGGTTTCAAGCTTCAAAATGAGGGGCCATTTATTAAAATCCGTTCAGCTGTTTTCCCATAATTTCCATTACCAGTTCAAATTATATATATAGATTTATTTAAACAATTAAATTATTTTTCCTTATTTTTCCTGAAAGTTCTCTTACCATTGAATCCATAGGACGCACCGCCACTGGTAGGCTAATATGTGAAAATGAAAAACAATCTTTTTTTATTTTCATGACGGTAGTCGATATAAGTTACACATGACGCCAAACAACAAAATGGAGTCTCATAATTCTCTTTTTGAATACATTTACGCAGAACAATGGAGACTAAACATTTGAGAACGTCAAACGGAGGAATCGCCTGCGGTAATTTTGCCATACCGAAAACAAAAAGAGAAATAACACAGGGCATGGGAATTAGTTGCTGGCGTTTTCCCGGGACGGGTGTGGGGAGGAAGAGCTGTCCCAGTTTACTATACACAAACCAACCAATACACCATTCGTTCCAATTAATACAATGCCTGAATAATTTCAACCTTTCCGGATATCAAACGTAATGCAGAATGGATTATATTAGCCCGTACACACATACACCGGCGTCGGTACTTTATGTGCATTTATTTCCCGGTTTGGGACTTGATTCGACTATACAGGAACGGAGAACGACGGTAAATCACTGCTTGCCCCAGTTAATAACCCTCCTTTCACGCCAAAAAATAATTTTGAATTAAATCCTAACCACAATGAGAACCCTCCAATTCGTGACTCTTAATTAAGGGAAGTTTTATTAAACTAGGTTTGAAAGCCTTTCAATTGTAAGCTTTCAACACTGTTGTACAGCAACTGTTTCTATGTGGCACTTCTAACAGCAAGCACTGTGCACGCTTTCAAAATGTATCGTAACTCCACATTCAGTCATCCGCGATCAGAGATGAAAAATGTTTTTCATTGTGCAATTGTTATGCCACAACAAAGTTGAAGAAATATATGTAGCTGTTCACATTTACTCTGAACACGTGCACTTATCACAACAAATGAATTTCACTCTCAGCAGCGGATACCACATATTGCAAATGAAACACGCAAAGCATTCAAATAATGAAACTGGAAAAGAAAGGAAAAGCAAAAATAAAGGTCATGAAGTTGATATATATTTTTCTTACTATGTGTTTTAGGCGTTTTACATTAATTCATTTCCTTTACCAACCTACGAATGATAATATTGTCATAACTCATAACTACTACTGGGTGTTCAGTTCAAAGTGTGTCATGGCTCGCTGTATGCCGTCATGTGGCTAGTTGATGAGCCTAGAGAATTCAATCTTCCTACACTTCCGCAGAGGCGTATTACCTACGTGCCAGAGAAGTTGCCTAGAAAGTACGGCGTTCATTCTGAAGAGTACTTACCGATACGTACGGTAACGCCGGTAGTGGCAGGAATGTGAACTGTTTCGAAACATGTACTGAGGTGAGTTTTTTTTTCTTACTGTCGAGATATGGGGAGAGGGTTAAGACGATTACTTACGTATTTCTTGACATTAACTTCGACGGTCAACATGGACACGGAGCATTTGATTTGTATCGTGGAATGTTGCCGAACGCAACCGATGATAAAAAAAATACCCTGCGTACGACTTTGCCACGCAAAACACTGTTCGAAAGAGGTTATGGTATCACACAGACCGTACAGACCGCCATCTGTTGCTACGACGTTCAAGTTATACCGTACACTTTTTCAAGTTCAGATTAAACGCCTTGAGTAATAGGCAACTTCTCTGACATAAAAGCTGAAACTCGCTTCAAATCGCTGACTCATCAACAGTGACGTCATGACACACTTTGAAATGAACACCCAGTATGCGTATCAAAAGAGAACGTCACTATATCCAAAGGAAATAAAATACTTCCGTGACGTTTAAGAAGACTGTTTCGCAAATAAAATAATATATCATTTCATCATACTTTCTGTCCGTACTGTCTGATTTACCTCGCATTGATACAAGTTATATTGCAATATGGTATTAGGGCTATAGGATGGGATAGTGCTTATAGTACCTCTCTTATGCCAATAAAACTGCTACAGAAAAGAATAATACAAGTGTTTTAATAAACCTCTTGATTCTTCTTCAGAACTGCTGTATTCAGAATAAAAAAATACTTGATATTCATCAAATTTATAACATTGTCTTATTGAATTTCGTACATAAAACCGAAATATATTTAATTTGTATTCACATAATATAAAACCAAAATATCAGACAACATAAGCTTGACAGAATCTAAATGTACTACAACTGTAGCATATATCACAGTAGCAACTTCGGTCCAAGTCACAGAAGTCTGCAGCGGACGTTTTCGCTCGAGCGCCAAGTAGTTCATAGCATAATCCAATAGGTAGCGCACATGCATGATGGGTAAAATTGTCACGAGCGATAAATCCTCGAACGGTACAAGCCTAGCGTTAGATATTCGTTCTTGTTACAGTGATGAACTGTGTAGTAACATCATAGATGTTTATCATTTCAAAACTTTGCAGTGTTTAACTAACCTCTCCATAGTACAACTACAAAATTTGCTTTAAAATGTAATATAAATGTTGTAGGTAAATATTCCCCCCCCCCCCATCACACAGGAATGATTTTGTTTTTGCCACATCTGATAGATGTTATTGGATGTAAATGTAATTATTATAAATGGAGAACACAATCACGTTAATGCAAGAAATGTATCAAGTTTTCTAGTAATAATAATAATAATAATAATAATAATAATCTCCAATAATTAGTGTACCGGTATCAATCTTTGCGTCTATAACAGTTGTGCATCATGATTATTAGTTTTATTATATTTTCTGTGACGTTATCTCTGTACTAATATTGTTATTAATCTACTGCTATATCAATAATATTTTGTAAAACGTTCTACATTGTCGCAGTATATAGAGGGAACACTATGTATGGACCTATCATATTATATATGTGGTAAATCAAATACTGAATAATTATTAATTAGCAATAATAACTCTATATCGACGTTTTTCACACTATTTTATTTATAACTTCATGTTCCTGTTTTGGTACGTTCCAGTGACTGTTCCATTAAAAGTTTGTCACAAACGCAGAAAATAAAGCCTTATTTTTACCGTGTGAGCAAAACGTATGTGTATCTTATCTGTCGCCTTCCATACAAGATACACCTGTGGAGTAACGGTTAGCACGTCTAGCCGCGAACCCAGGTGGCCCGGGTTCGATTCCCGGTTGGGGCAAGTTACCTGGTTGAGGTTTTTTCCGGGGTTTTCCCTCAACCCAATATGAGCAAATGCTGGGTAACTTTCGGTGTTGGACCCCGGACTCATTTCACCGGCATTATCACCATCTCATTCAGACGCTAAATAACCTTAGATGTTGATAAAGCGTCGTAAAATAACCTAATAAAATAAAAAAAAATCCATACAAGATAAGACATGTCGGTGAGATGACCTTGTACTATGCTTCTATTTATTACGAGCGTATCACGACCGATCGTATCTCACTAGAGGGTGCGACACTCGACCGAGTTCAAGCGAGCGATTTAACTCCAATGCAGCACTCTGGTCCAAGGTAATAGCTAAATTCCCTAACATGCAATTTGCTAATGCTCTCTAGTTTAAAGAAATCAATTAAAAATTACACTTTAGAGAGAAAATTTTAAGTTTCAATTATTGTGATATTTGTGTTTTTCTTTTTCTTTTTTTAATGTTTATTGTTATTTAATGAAATGTCTTAAAATTAAGTATGTAACGTACTCTTTCTGGGGGTGCTAGAGTAATTATTATACAGGATAATTCAGGACCTCTGCAACAAACTCTGGGGATCGATAGATCTCGCAATGAGGATAATTTTTTGTAAAACAACCCATGTTCTGCGGTGCTTCACTCACTTTCACTATAAGTGTAGCAAATAGCGAGGAAACTGCAATGTTACTTTATATTAGTAAAGTTTTCTGAAAATGGGATGAGTGATAGTAAAAGGAAGAAGTGCATAGAATTTCCTGATGATATGGCATTGTTAGCATTGGAAGTTTTTAATAGAAAAAGGACCAACATCTGAGAACCTCTGGAAAAAGAGCTAGTGAAGTGATTTTTATGGAGTGTGGATTGTATTGGGGCAGAAACATTAACATTACAAGTAAGTGAAGAGAAACGCTAGAAGCATTTGAAATATGGATAAGGAGAAGAATGGAGAGTGTGAAATGGACAGACAAAATAAGAAATGATACTGTGTTCGAAAGAGTGGATGAAGCAACAGTGATGCTGAAACTGATCAGGAAGAGAAAAATAAATTGGATGGGTCACTCGCTAAGAAGAAACTGACTACTGAAGGATGCGCTGGAAGGAATGGTGAAAGGTAATTGAATGGGTCACTGGCTAAGACTGTCCACTGAAGGATGCACTGGAATGAATGAATAGTGAACGGAAGAAAAGTTCAGGGCAGAAGAAGATATCAGATGATGGACAATATTAGATACATGAATCATATGCAGAGACTAAGAGGAAGGCAGAAAATAGGAAACACTGGAGAATACTGTGTTTGCAATGAAAGACTGTCCTTGGGCAGAACACTGTGAATTAATTAGTAAAGTCCTTAAACTTCTTTTTAAAACCTTTGTGGGTATTAAGTAAGTCTTTAGGTAAACGTAAGTACGGTTGAAAAAAGAGAACTTCTCAATTTCCATCCTCTGTTTTCTTTCTTTCAATGTATGTGAAAAGTCGTTCCTTGAAAAGTAATTTGACGGTTGCAACGTAATTTTTATCTCTCTCCAGGCAGACTCACATCTGTAAGTTTTGAGCATAATCGAACTCGCGTTCTTTGGTCCGTGAGCGTGTCCCATTTTAATGTTAATTATTAGGACAAAGTTTAATAACTCGTTTTCGAATCTTACCTACGTTTTATTAATGCTCTAATGTATAGGAATCTAAAACTGTGCCAGCATAATCTATATAGGTCTACTGTTTTATTTCAGAAAATGTCAACTTAAGGGTATATGTACATGAACGACCACAAATATTATCAGAAAATGCAGGCTCTAAATTTCTAAAATTTTATAAGGAAATGAACTCACAATTGGACAAAAATTACAAGGTACCACAACAATACTTATTAGAACTTAAATATCTGAGAAAAGTATAAAAAGGTTACTAATAATATTTTTAAGAATTCACTTTTTATTTTAAATTAAATTTTCCAAAATTTGAAAATTTTCATACATATTATTTCATAACTCCACAACCATTAGAGACATAATTCTGAAATTTTGTACACTGATTTAACATGTATTTATACAAAAGGTAGACTACAATAATGCCCATTTCTTTGAAAATAGAAAAATTAGGTCACAAAACTTTACGTAAATTTTAATATATTTTATATAGGACAAACAAAAAATTAATTCTATTAAAATAAACAACTCTACATGTCTGAGAGTAGTCTACTTTTCAGAAATAAATGTTTATTACATGCAGGAAAAATATTAAAGATTCAGACAGACCGTAACAATTTTACCAAATTATGTAACAACACAATTTTTTTGTTTGTTTTTTTTTTTTCATGCTTTCATAAAATTGGTTTGAAAAATATTCTTAGTGACCTGTTTTATACTTTTATCAGACATTTAAGTTGTAATAAGACTTGTTGTGGTACCTAGTATTTTTTTTTCCAATTGTGAGTTCATTTTCTTATAACATTTTAGAAATTTAGAGCCTGCATTTTCTGATAATATTTGTGGTCGTTCACATACATATATACCCTTAATTTCAGAAATTATCAATTGCATTTCAGATAAGGCAATTCAATTTCAGAAAGTATCAATTGTATTTCATGAAACAATAATTGTATTTCAGATTTGTCAATAATTATATTTCAGAAACAATCATTTTTATTTCAGAATTTGGTGGTGATTGTGCTCGTGCAGTATAACACAGTACAATTCATCAAGCTGCAGCTTTAGCTATGGTGAATATGCCTGTCGGACGATAAAATGCAATAAAGTTGAGGATTTTTTAAATCCATTTTCCATGTTTTTAAATATATGTTAAAATCTCAAGTAGGTCTACATTTGTTATTTTGTGAAATAAAAGTGACTATGTAATCTTAAATGGATTCCCTATTTTCTGAAATCAAATTGACTACAGTACTGTATAGTACAGTAATAATCTCTCAAATTAACATAGTTCATGTATAATAATTCGATAAATAACTTTGGAATTTATTACTGCATTAAGAAGTACTTTTGGAAAGTACTCTTTGGTGGAAAAATTCAAATATCTTGGAGCAACAGTAACAAATATAAATGACACTCGGAAGGAAATTAAACGCAGAATAAATGTGGGAAATGCCTGTTATTGTTCGGTTGAGAAGCTCTTGTCTTCTAGTCTGCTATCAAAAAATCTGAAAATTAGAATTTATAAAACAGTTATATTACCGGTTGTTCTGTATGGTTGTGAAACTTGGACTCTCACATTGAGAGAGGAACAGAGATTAATGGTGTCTGAGAATAAGGTTCTTAGGAAAATATTTGGGGCTAAGAGGGATGAAGTTACAGGAAAATGGAGAAAGTTACACAACACAGAACTGCACGCATTGTATTCTTCACCTGACATAATTAGGAATATTAAATCCATACGTTTGAGATGGGCAGGGCATGTGGCACGAATGGGCGAATCCAGAAATGCATATACAGTTTTAGTTGGAAGGCCGGAGGGAAGAAGACCTTTGGGGAGGCCGAAACGTAGATGGGAGGATATATTAAAATGGATTTGAGGGAGGTGGGCTATGATGGTAGGGACTGAATTTACCTTGCTCAAGATAGGGACCGATGGCGGGCTTATGTGAGGACGGAAATGAACCTCCGGGTTCCTTAAAAGCCATTTGTAAGTAAGTATTAAGAAGTACTTTACAGTACAGTACAATACATTCTTTAAAATCCTTATATGAAACCGAATACACTTTATAAAATAAAAATAAAATAAAAAATTGAAGATACAAAATCTGAAATATATTTGATACCATCTGAAATACAATTAGCAAATCTGAAATGCATTTGATACCTTCTGAAATACAATTGACAAATCTGAAATGCATTTGATATCATCTGATATACAGTTGACAAATCTGAAATACATTTGATACCATCTGAAATACAATTGACAAATTTGAAATGCATTTGATACCATCTGAAATACAATTGACAAATCTGAAATGGATATGATATCATCTGAAATACAGTTGACAAATTTGAAATACATTTGATACCATCTGAAATACAATTGACAAATTTGAAATGCATTTAATACCTTCTGAAATACAATTGACAAATCTGAAATGCATTTGATATCATCTGAAATACAGTTGACAAATTTGAAATACATTTCATACCATCTGAAATACAATTGACAAATTTTAAATGCATTTGATACCATCTGAAATACAATTGACAAATATGAAATGCATTTGATACCATCTCAAATACAATTGACAAATATGAAATGCATTTGATACCATCTCAAATACAATTGACTAATCTGAAATACAATTGATACTACCTGAAATTGAATTGACAAATCTGAAATACAATTGATAATATCTGAAATTAAATTAACTAATCTGAAATACAATTGATAATTTCTGAAATTAAATTGATATTTTTTTAAATACAACTGGAAAAGGTGTAGTGACTTATATGTAGTCTCTTTGGATTTATTAGGAGCCTTTTCTCAGTACCCTTATGAAATTGTAGCGCTCTCCATGCTTCTACCGCGATGTCAGTGACGTATTCAATCCAACAAGATCACCGCTGGAAGTTACTTCAAGGTATAGTATGCATCTATTTACTTCCGAAATAGTGCCGCCCTAAAAGAACGAGACGACCTCAGAAGAGCAACGCTACTGTTGGTAGGAGCGAAGAAGTGTATTGAAGCCGGTGGTGGAATTTCTTAAGCATTATATCTCCACACCCATTGAAAATTGGACACGTGTTTATAGGCTACATATGAACTTTTTATTGAGAATAGTCCTGTAACCACCCCCTGCACGTGCACGATGACACGATGAAAAACCTTGAACATAAATAAATGAAATAATAGGCAATGTAGATGTGATTCTAACGCAGGCCTGCACAAACAGCGCTCAACGAGCGCGCGCGCTCCTTCGGAGTGGGAGAGCTGTGTTTACCGCTCGCCGAAACGGAGAGGAAGATACGTCAGAATGACATAGAAGTACTTTGGGTAGAGGAGAGGGAAACGACCACTTAGTTATCTAGTGGAGTGCAGTGTGTAGGCCTATTCTCAGTAACTGTTTCACGTTGCTTAACTACTGCTACAGTATAGTATGGAGTAATCTAAAAGACGGAACGTAACATTTAACATTTAACGATTTACAGCTCCAACTTATTGATCTTCAATGTGACCTAAGTGTTAAAGATCGTTTGAATAATACTACTAGCCTGGTTGAGTTTTACAAGACTAAACATTAGCAATAATATCCACGACTACACAGGTTGGCTGTGAAAATGATTGCTATGTTTGGCTCAACATTTATATTTGTGAGCAACTGTTTTCTATAATCAACTTTAATAAAGGCAGACATCGAACATCTGTAACTGATGTTTCATTACGATCAGTAGGCTACTGTTCCTTTCAGCTGCCAACAGCATAAAACCTCGTTTTGATGTACTGATAAAAAAAATATAACAAAATGATATTGTACATTTAAGTAGCTATAGAATTTCTATTACTTCTGTAAAATAAATATTTCTTCATTAATTAATAATAGTCCAAAATAGTTTTGCAAACACTGAACGGAAATTCATTTCATAAAAAGACTCGTAATAGTACTTCCTTTTGTGTACATTTTGTACGAGATCACTCCTTCTTCCAGTCCACCCTTATACAGAGCGCAGCTAATAACTGCATTACGCTCATGAGCTGTGAGCCGGCTCGAAGAGCGCAAACCTTGTGCAGGCCTGTTCTAACGTTTGGAAGGACTAGTATTTTGGTTAACGTCCGATGTTGGAAGGGTGGAAATTTCATTCTGTACGCCGATAGCTTTCATTAATAGGATTCAGTTTTCCAGTACTGGGGATTATGGATTAGCACTATAATTCACTTAATAACATAATCAAAACAGTCACTGTCCGACTGATTCCAATCGCTTGTACAATATGAAGCGACGTATGATATGCACTGCGATTAGAAATAACGTACGTTAGGAATTTATAGACAGGGTGGAAAGCAACGTATATCAATTCACGAGTAACAATTTCCTAATAATATCTTATCTTCCTCAACTTCGTGAGGTTCCCAAAGACAAATAATGTTAAAGAGTAACATTTAAGGAGTGACATTTAAAAATGTCTTACAAGAAATTTGTCTACAATAAACTGAAATTAGCCACCGGCGTGGCTCAGTCGGTTAAGGCGCTTGCCTACCGGTCTGAAGTTGCGCTCGGGCGCGGGTTCGATTCCTTCTTGGGCTGATTACCTGGTTGGGTTTTTTTCCGAGGTTTTCCCCAACCGTAAGGTAAATGCTAGGTAATCTATAGCGAATCCTCGGCCTCATCTCGCCAAATACCATATCGCTATCATAAATCTCATCGACGCTAAATAACCTCGTAGTTGATACAGCGTCGTTAAATAACCAAATAAAATAAATAAACTGAAATTTACAGTAGATAATATTCTACAATAACGAAAATTTGAAGTAAAATTAAAAATACAGATAAAAAATAGAATGAGAAAATTCAATTGTAATTTGAATTGAAATACAAGTGTCGTCATAAAATCTGCAGAGAATCCTTCAAAGCTATCATAGAAATTTCCTTTAATTGTTGTTGTTCGGACTCCAAATTTATGGCAGAATGACACGAATTGTTTTGTTATGACTTACTAAAAATGATGTACAGTTCTGGTTATGCGGTGTGTAATTTTCTGAGTACAGCTGTGTATTGGATATTAAAAACTACAAAACTTGAGGTGGTTTGATTACATTATTACCATTAGAAATGAAATATTATTATAGTTAATGCCATGCTGTGACTATTTTTCATTAATTATACTTATTAATGCTTATAGTGATAATATGAAAGTGAAACGTTTTGGGGTTATATAAGTAGATGTAGAGAATATCTTAAATTAGATTTTCATTTCTATAATTTACTGAGTGGCGGCTATGTAGTATATATAGTATATGTTACTGAAAACTATAAAACTTACGTAAGATAATAATATTATTAAAAATCAAATATTTTATACGTAGTTATTAATCAAGTGGGGTTGGGTCTTTTTATATACTTAATGGCGGTGTGGTGTAGATATTTATATGCGTGATTCTCTTCAGTATTGGCTCGAGAGAGCGCAAAAATTAGAGTTCCTAAGGAAAGACCAAAAGGTATTACTTACTGATAACATAAAAGGCCTATAAGATTTTGTAGTCTCCCGATCATTTCAGCAAGATCTCTTAGCAGGATAAAATGATTTTACCTTTTACATTTCAAGGTAGTTTACGAAATATGCAGCAGCTACATACAACAAGATGCTATGTCTATTGCTCGAAAGCATAGCAAACCTGACATTTTTTTTTTTACTTTCACCTACAATCCGCAATGACCTGAAATAGCTACTGCTTTACTCCCACATGAAAAACTGACTGGTCGTCCTGACATTGTTACTTGCGTTCAAACTAAAAAACTGAAGGTGTACAGGTTGAAGAAAAAGTATTCGGCATAAAAAACCATTCAGAGGGAGTATGTTTCATTATTATGGAAGCAAATAACTTTCAGAATGTCTTCTTCATTGAAAATAAATCTGAAATTGTACATTATGCAACGAGCCTATAATGATAGTAATTAAGGCGCAAGTATGGTTCTTTATGAAACGAGCGCAAGCGAGTTTCATAATATTCATACGAGCGTCTTAATTACCATTATACGCAAGTTTCATACGACTTTTTATGCTCGACCATATTTCTAACTTGAAATTATTCAGATGTATACATTTTATTTGCATCTGACAAGATCGGAAGTGACCTTGTTCTAGGTTGTGAATTGTGAGATGTGCGCAGACGCGAAAGTATTGATTTTTTCCGAGGAACAATAATGTCATTGACCTTGATGTAATCCCGTTAAACTTGATATAACCTTGATTATTGAATTCGACATTGAAAAACGAGATGACAAATTGAATTTATTTGAATATTATTTACAATTAACGCTAATTATTATAGTAACAGAACATAACCTTCTGCGACAGTATTGGATTTCCAGCCTCCGTGATTTTCGCTAATTCTCTTTCGATTACATATCCGAGAATAATCGATACTTGCGGTTTTATAACGGTACAAAGCTGACTTGTCATTGGCTGAACACTTGTAAGCTGAGATATCATTGGCTGAACACCTGTACTTTAATGAGTAGGTGTACTTTAATGACATGCATTAAAGGACTTCTACTACATTTCGGCATGGTCGAGCATAAAATATTTATTTGAACGTCTAATGAACTTAGTTTGCAGCATTTGCTGCACAAGCCACTAGTTTTAATAGAATAACAGAAAAAAATTGGTAGGAAAATTAAATTTAACCAAAATTTTATAATACTATAATACTGTACAACATATAAAATATGGACATTGTGATAGTAGTTTTCTTTACAGTCCGACACGGTTTAATAAACTAGTGTGAGAAATGAAGTTTTGCCAATTTAAGGGTTAAAGATAGGGTGATAAATTGCTGACTCCATAGCGGCGTCCACCTAGTAGACCAAAGGTCGAAGAGTGTGAAAAATATTAGTTTAGAACTAGCTACTCCAGAGTTATAAAACGCTGGGGCTGTAAGAAAAAACTTCGTATACAAACTCATATGACATCAGAAACTGTAGTTTAGGATGGTTTTCACAGTTGATTATCTTCATAATATGAATTTATTCATCGCCACGATTGTGAAGCCCAGCAAATTACAACAATAACAATTGTCATTAATAAAATTTATGTTTAGAATTGTCTCTCAATGTCCATCCAATTTATTTGGCATAATCACGACGGCAAGATCGACACTAGAGATTATGAATGTAGGATTTAGTCACTAACATTTCAATTGTTATTACACAATGAATACAACACAATTCAAACATAACTATGAATAAATGAGGGCAAACACAAGGAGAATTTACGTACAGCGAAATTAAATAAATCCGAGTTGGTAATAACATATAACGAGTCATCAGTGTTACATCATATTTTAGCATCCGTAACTCGTGAATATTGCAGTTTCGATAAAGAATTTCGAGAAAATAAATAAAATAAAATCATGTAAACCACCAGCATCCGTTCCATGCTGAACAAAGTATGATACACCATTCCTATACAAACCAATAATCCTCGACCGATCTGGAGAGTGATCCACCTTTATTTTATACAGGATGTTTCAGTAAATATTACACACATTTAGGACAAAGATGATCAATATGAGCAAACTACTAATATAGGAGCCTATGTCCGGAAACTTTCCGTTTTATAGCTACAAGTTACGTGTAGAACTGAAGACCATCTTTCTGAAGTTTGATTAAAGCAGGGCCGGGCTTGAGAGCGGCTCCATTTAGTCGGCCAGAGCTGCTCTCGCTCCGCAAGGCTCTTCAATTCCAAGCCGGAGAGAACGCTCACTCAGTGGCGGACTCGCATTACAGCTACCTTCCTGCATTAATGTAACAAGAGCCACGGTTGTTCTAGTCATTCAGTCTGTCAGTACATAATAGTTTATAAGGATATTACATCAATCCATTGTACAGTACAGAATTTATAACACTCTTATTAATTTAATGAAATAAACTTCGCTCTATGCACACACACAAATCATTAGGCTTATTTACATAACCCATACGCACATACTGCAATCTCCTCACCACGGTTCTACGAGACAGGCGTATGGCTTCCACTTCCCCTACTTGCTGTGGACAGAGTTCATCTGCCAATATAATTAAACATTGCTTGATGAATTCACCTTCGTTGAATGTTTTCAATTCCTTTGCAATTTCGTAGTAAATTTTGTAGCTAATTCTCATAGCCGATTCACTAAATGCATTATTGTCATTCTGTTAATATATAATATAATATAATATAATATAATATAATATAATATAATATAATATAATATAACATAATATAATATAACATAATATAATATATATGATATGATGTGATATGATATGACCATAAATTAATACAACTTAAAGAAAATGTTTCTCAGGTACATTATATTAGAGTATTTATTCGATATTTATATTGCATTATAAGTTATTATGGTACATTTAGTAATATATAATTTTAAATTATACAAATATTATGATATATCATAGTATAGTATATTACAGTTCATGATATATAATATGATATATGATATATCATGAACTGTAATATACTATACTATGATATATCATAATACTTGTATAATTTAAAATTATATATTACTAAATGTATAATAACCTATAATGCAATGTAAATATCAAATAGATACTCTAATATAATGTACCTGAGAAACAGTTTCTTTAAGTTGTATTAATTTATGGCGTTCATTACCAACATATTTGTCATATTCAGTAGCATGTTGTAAAGAATAATGTCGTTGGATATTTAACTTCTTAATCAGTTGGCGTGTTTTATGCCAAATTAAACACTTTGCTAATCCACCGCTCTCTACCAAAAAGAACTCCTCCTCCCATGATACATTAAACGCATTGGAAATAGAGGGACGGTTTAGTGTATGAGCGGAAGTTCCGTCTTCAAAGTTCATCATACTGCAGAGTCACCACTGCACCGACACTGAATGACGTACAGTATGCATACGTCAGAGCGCTCGCAAGACCCGCTCTTTAAAGCACACAGCGCTCATTTCTCAGAATCACGTAATGTGCCCAGCCCTGGATTAAAGAGTCCTTGTTACGTGCTAAAGTTGATAAATATTAAAAAATAGAGCGAACTAACGTTTTTCGTATTCATAAACTAGTGTTAGCAATATGATATGGTATGAATCCTATACAAGTAACCTGTCGATAGCCGGGGCTAGTTTAGCACGCTCGTAACGCGGGCTAGCGAAATATCTATGAATAGCACCCTAAGAAACTAAACTTACGTGATCCTCACTATAGGTAGACTATGATTCCATGGCAACCACAATATTGTTACATAAATTATTGTAAGATGTACACTAGCAAATCTCGGTAGATTTATTTCTGTTTCTTGTACATATTTTTAGTTACAACCATTTCTTTTAGTCGTGTTTTAAGCTGGGAACGGTGTACCTTCCACCGTTGTACTGATTACTGAAAAAAAAAAAAAAAAAAAACTTTTACAACCTACTTTCTTTGAGCACACCAAAAATGTATTTTACTGATTAAATTCTGCAGAAGTTCCAAAAAGAAGTTTGATCTTGATGAAAATTAGTTTACCAAAGTATGTCACATGCCACGTGATTCGCTGTAACAGCTGATCAGTGCACTATTCAATGAATAACGCTAACAAGATGACCTACTAGGAGGTTTATTACTAAGATAATTAGCTAATAAACCAATTATGCTGGTCACCTAATAGATTCACAGTGCTGACGGCGGTTTAACTCCAATGACGCATTATTCGGCCTTGTTATTAGCAATTAGGCCTATCGCTTCAAAATGAATCAAACTACGTCAGAAGGCCACATCCGGCTGTGAATCACAGGTCATGCAATTTGATACTACAGAGCTACGTATTTACCTCATATTGTTTCAGTACCTGGTGATTGATACAGTGATATACAGAGTGTTTCCGAGGTGGTGTTACAAACTTTCAGGGATGATGGCGAAGGGCTCATGTATCAATTTGAGATAAGGAACCCTGGTCCGGAAATGACCGAGTCTCTCATAACCCCGTTATATGTTTTGCTTTGCCCCCCACCCCAAGGAAACGGTTCTCTCTCCGCCTATGTATACACCTAGCACAATTACCGCCAAATCGGCGGTACGATAGTACTTTAAAAATGAATACGCGTACATTTTACCTGTGTCCTTCTTCAGCTTCAATGCATTTTTTCTCCCAAGATTGTTATAAATACTTGACCCCCCCCAAATCGCTGGTGCACAATTCTCAAACAATTAGAAAAAACACATTACCTTGCACTACACTACGAACGAATGAGTAATTCTTCAGTTTTTTCAAACAATTGGAAAAAAAACAGCTTTCACTACACTACGTACGAATGAGTTTTCT
This sequence comes from Periplaneta americana, assembly GCF_040183065.1. Lineage (NCBI taxonomy): Eukaryota > Metazoa > Arthropoda > Insecta > Blattodea > Blattidae > Periplaneta > Periplaneta americana. Next base: position 17,204,774 of record NC_091130.1, read on the forward strand.
TTGGAATGTTCTCAAATAATTGAAAAATGTACATTAGCTTGCATTCTACTACACAAGAATGAGTATTTCCTCCAGTGTCCTCAAACAATTATATAAAATACTAGTGGCTTGTGCAGCAAATGCTCCAAACTAAGTTCATTAGACGTTCAAATAAAAATTTTTCAGTTTTATTTTCAATAAAGAATACCAGATATTTTGAAACTTATTTCCTTCCGTAATAGTGCAACATACTCCCTCTGAATGGTTTTTTATGGCAAATACTTTCTCTTGAACCTGTTCACCTTCAGGTTTTGAGTTTCAACGCGAAAACGCAAGTAACAATGTCAGGACGATCAGTGGGTTTTTCATGTGGGAGTAAAGCAAAAGCTATTTCAAGTCATTGTGGATTGTAGGTGAAAGTTAAAAAAATGTCAGGTTTGCTATGCTTTCGAACAATAACATAGCATCTTGGTATAGCTGCTGCATGTAGAGCTTGAAATGTAGAGGGTAAAATCATTTTATCCTGCTAAGAGATCTTGCTGAAATGATCGGGAGACTACATAATTTTGTAGGCTTCTTATTTTATCTGTAATACCTTTTGGTCTTTCTCTCAGGAACTGTAATTTTTACGCTCTCTCGAGCCAATACTGAAGAGAATGACGCATATAAATATCTACACCACACCGCCATTAAATATATAAAAAGACCCAACCTCATTCGATTAATAACTATAAAAATATTTGATTTTTATAACAATATTATTATCTTACGTAAGTTTTGTAGTTATATACTATATAGCCGTCACTCAGTAAATTATAGAAATAAAGAACTAATTTAAGATATTATCTATTCTATAACCCCAAAACGTTTCACTTTCATATCATCAATATAGCATTAATATGTGTAATATTAATTAAAAGTAGTCACATCATGGCATTAACTATAATAATATTTCATTTCTAATGATAATGTGATCAAACCACCTCAAATTTTGTAGATTTTAATACCCAATACACCACAACTCTATTCAGAAAATTACACACCGCAGAATCGGACTTGTAAATTATTTTAGTAATTCTTGAAGTTTTTAATAAGCAATTGAATTTGAGCTCTAAATATGTAAGCAATCCTTGCAGGTCATGGCCTTCGTGTAATATCCTATTGTTTACTGTAGTGTGTGTGTGTTTTGTTTTATATTGAAATGCAATAGTTCTCAAAACTGACGAAAGATGGATTTTGAAAAATAGGGAAATTATGTAGGAAAACTAACGCTTCACTGAAAGTTTACTATTTTTTCTGAAAAAATTCGGGTTCCAAGCTCCAAATTAGGAGTCAGTTATTAAAATCCGTTCAGCCGTTTTCCCGTAATTTCCATTACCAGTTCAAATTATATGTATATATATATATAGCTTGCACTACACCAGGGAAGAATGAAAAATTCTTTCTACGTTCTCAAACATTTACAAAGAATTACATTAGCTTGCACTACATTACGCACGAACATGTAATCCATTCACTAGCTCACAACAGATTTAGCTGAACTGCACACATGCAACGCCCGACGAACACTTCTGAACTCAGGCGCAATGTGAGAGGCAACGTCTCTGTACGTCCCGTGGCGTCATATACGGAGGACCATTACCATCGAAGCTAAATAAATTCGTTGTTGATACAGCATAGTTAAATAACCGACAAAAGTAAAAATAAAGGAAGCAAAAAATAACTGTGTGTAAAAACTTTTGGTTTGATCGCTGGAGATCAAATATCTCATTTCCACGCAAAATTGTTTCTACTGTAGGCATACGAGCGGCGGGTGTTCTATTGGAACATCGCATTCAACTAGCTGAAACAAGTGCATAGCAGCTCAACTGGGTAAGAGGTCTGCATCGGTTCAAGTCTCCTATAGGAACGTTAAACAATGGGCTGGATGTAAAGGGATTAAACAGTCTCCTAAAACGGTTGTTTCGAGCTCTACACAAAGGAATATACTTTATCAGGCTTTGCTGTGCAGTTGGAGTGCAACTTACAACAAACCCAAGTTGTTTTGTTTGGAATGTTGGTGCCGCTGCCATGATGACGGGACGGGAGTCCCTGGATTGCCGAGAGTAATTGAAATACAACGGAGTACGATGTCATTTTTAATTAAAGGAGAAGGGTTGAAAGGGCTCGAGCGTGATTACCGTTCTTTGACTTGGGCGTGTTTACAAATACACACAACAAATAATTGCGGGCGATCACATATTTCACGCAATACAATATAAACGATTTAAGTTGTATACTATGTCGAAATTTTTGTATATTTCAACTCGCTATTGCAGAACAAAGACAGCGCTATGAGCCATAGGAGCACGGGGGTTACATTCATCTGCTGAGGACTAGGACGTGGGTAGGATACACAAAACTGGTCCAGGCCGAGCCACATTTCAAAGAGGAAGCTGCAATAGAACTGAATAAATGATCATTTAATCGATTTTTTTAGAAACTCCGTAAGTCAAATTTTAACAAATTATATATATATATATATATATATATATATATATATATATATATATACTAGCCGTACCTGTGCGCTCCGCTGCACCCGTTAGAAATAAATATAAAGTAATTACACAATTAAAATTTGACATTTGATCCAGGGAACATTCATGTTTGATAGAAGGATAAATCGTTTAATATGTTACTTAATTTCAATTGCATCCAAATAATTAAAATGCGATCATTTTGGTCCAGAGACAATAATTTGGTGCAATGACAATTCCTCTAACATGTTTCTTAATTTTTATTACATGCAACCATAGCTTAATGAAGATTGACATCATTTAGATTTAATATGTATACCTATATTATTTTACTTGTTATAGGTTTCCATTGAATTATGGTAATAACTTAATTTTAACTCTTGTTTTCAACGTATTCAAGTGAATGGCGCTTGGCCCACCATGGTTCTGAACCCTTCAAATAACTTAAATTATATAATATAATATTACATATTATATTATATTATATTATATTATATTATATTATATTATATTATATTATATCAGAAGTTACTGTAATAACATTTTAGCATTATGTCCATCTAGAGAAACTACACTTCCAATGGTGAAATAATAAATAATTAATTATACAAAGCGGTTAATTTAGCTTCCGATATTACTTCATACAAACACAGAAACATTATCTGTAGGCTATCTTTCATAGCTTTCGATTGTTTCTGTCCGAGGCCCCTTATGGACGAAGTCATTTGTTTTTTAATTTATTACACGGCCTTAGATGGCAGTTATTTTAATTTTAAAACTCATTTATCTCATTAAATATCAGTCCTATCAAAATTCTTCAAGGAATAAAACTTATCGAAAATTATTTGTAAAGAAACTTTTATTATGTAACATTTTTCACAAGAATCAATAATAAGCGAGATATTTCGATTTATTTAATTCAGGCCCCCTTATAACCCCCCTTTTAAATAATGTATTTTGAATGCCATATAGCCTAAAATCTAAGTTACAACGAACTTAATTTATATTCCAATTTTCATCGAAATCGGTTCAGCCATTATCGCGTGAAAAGGTAACAAACATACAGACAGACAGACATACGAACAAAAATTTCAAAAAAGCGATTTTCGGTTTCAGGGTGGTTAATTATATATGTTAGGACCAATTATTTTTGAAAAATCGAAAATTACCAGAAAAACTTCGGCTACAGATTTATTATTTATATATATATATATATATATATATATATATATATAATTTGAACTGGTAATGGAAATTACGGGAAAACGGCTGAACGGATTTTAATGAATGACCTGTTATTTTGAAGCTTGATATCCAGGATTTTCAGAAAAATAGTAACTCTCAGTGAAGCGTTAGTTTCCTAAATAATTTTCCTATTTTCCAAAATTCATCTTCCGTCAGTTTTGAGAGCTAATTGCATTTCATCAGTCGGCCGTGATTTCAGAATAAAACAAAACACACACTACAATAAACAATAGGTTATTACACGAAGGCCATGACCTGCAAGTTTGCCGACATATTTAGAGTTCAAATTAAATTGGTTATTAAAAACTTCAAGTCTTGCTAAAGTAATTTACAGGTCTGATTCTGCGGTGTGTAATTTTCTGAGTATAAAACTAGAGGTGGTTTGATAACATTATTACCATTAGAAATGAAATATTATTATAGTTAATGCCATGATTTGACTATTTTTCATTAATTATATATATTAATGCTATATTAATGATATGAAAGTGATTTCAGAATAAAACAAAACACACACTACAATAAACAATAGGTTATTACACGAAGGCCATGACCTGCAAGATTGCCGACATATTTAGAGTTCAAATGAAATTGGTTATTAAAAACTTCAAGATTTGCTAAAATAATTTACAGGTCTGATTCTGCGGTGTGTAATTTTCTGAGTACAACTGTGTATTGGATATTAAAATCTATAAAACTAGAGGTGGTTTGATCACATTATCATTAGAAATGAAATATTATTATAGTTAATGCCATGATGTGACTATTTTTAATTAATTATACATATTAATGCTATATTGATGATATGAAAGTGAAACGTTTTGGGGTTATATAAGTAGATGTAGAGAATATCTTAAATTAGATCTTCATTTCTATAATTTACTGAGTGGCGGCTATTTTACAAATGAATTTATAAAACTTACGTAGGACAATAATATTTTCATAGTTATTAATCAAGTGGGGTTGGGTCTTTTTCATAAACTTATTGGCTGTGTGGTGTAGATATTTATATGCGTCACTCTCTTCTGTATTGGCTCGAGACAGCGCAGAAATTATAGTTCCTAAGGAAATACCAAAAGGTATTACTTACTGATAAAATAAGAGGCCTACAAAATTTTGTAGTCTCCCGATCATTTCAGTAAGATCTCTTAGCAGAATAAAATGATTTTACTCTCTACATTTCAAGCTCTACATGCAGCAGCTATACCAAGATGCTATGTCTATTGTTCGAAAACATAGCAAACCTGACTTTTTTTAACTTCATGACCTGAAATAGCTATGACCTGAAATAGCTATTCTTTACTCCCACATGAAAAACCCACTGATCGTTCTGAAATTGTTACTTGCGTTTTCGCGTTGAAACTCAAAAACTGAAGGTGGATAAGTTCCAGAAAAAGTATTTGGCATAAAAAAAATTCAGAGGGAGTATATTTCATTAATATGGAAGCAAATAAGTTTCAACATGTCTGGTATTCTTCATCGAAAATAAATCTGAAAAATTTGTATTTGAACGTGTAATTAACTTAGTTTGCAGCATTTGCTGCACAAGCCACTAGTTGAGTTTATTGCTAATTCCTCCTCTATATGAATAGATATAACATTTTATAAAAAAAAACCACAAGGAAACGGTATGTCTGTTGTGACACATGAGCTTGAAAATTAAGTTTCGTGGAGAAGACCCAGAAGTCAGTGACAAGGCTGACACAGAATGAAAAATACTATAGCCTAAGCTGTTGTGTTTGGTCACTTAATTACTTTGTGTTTGAATTTTGGATTTGTTAGAATAATGTTGTCTTTTGTGTAATGTATTACTGTATCAGATTATTTCATAATTCCTGTACTAATATAAGCTTCAAGAATAAATTTCTAATACTCCATCATAACATTAACTTATGCTTTAAGAAATATTAAACAATTTAAATTAAATCGTTTATGACAATAACATAGAAGATATTTATTTCTTGCTTTTTATACACGGCTGATTTCACTTTTTACGAAACAAAAGAAGAATACCCAATGTCAACAACAGACATGGCCTACATCGTTTATCCACAGTCTAGTATATACAGTCACGAAGCTTGAGTTTTGAGGGTACTAGGAACAATAAACTGTGCCGGTACTATTTCGAATTATCTGTGATGAGGCGATGGTAGCGATCTTAGTGGTTAGAAACTGTCTATGGATGCATATTCCCTGCGTATTGAGCTTCGTGACTGTATATACTAGACTGTGGTTTATCTATGCCTTGAGGATTAAATTCCCTCCGTGATGATGACCTCATGGATATGTTGTTTAGTCAACTGTCCGAAGATAGGTTTGGACCCCACAAGTGATTCAAACAAGACACCACTTATTAGGCAACTATGCCAGGACATAGTGGGGTAGGGTTACCAGATCCTTTTCCCCTTCATTGCGTACATAGCCGATTAGCTACAAATTACACTCATCAGACGATGTATTATTGCATTACATTGTTTCATGCAGAACTTTATATTATTTATGTCTTTAGTGACATTTTATACAGATTAGAGTAAAATTTGTTCACATGAAGCAAAAATTATGAAGTCAGCTTCTAAATAGTACGATGAAAGAGTAATGGAACGGAGAAAAATTCTCTCCGGCGCCGGGATTTGAACCCGGGTTTTCAGCTCTACGTGCTGATGCTTTATCCACTAAGCCACACTGGATACCACCCCGGCGTCGGACAGAATCGTCTCAGATTAAGCTCCAACTCTTGGGTTCCCTCTAGTGGCCGCCCTCTGCACTTCGTCATAGATGTCTATGAACGTAGGACTGAAGTCCACACATGTGCTGAGGTGCACTCGTTATGAGTGACTAGTTGGCCGGGATCCGACGGAATAAGCGCCGTCTTAAATCACGAAGTGATTTACTCATATCATATATTCCGTCGGATCCCGGCCAACTAGTCACTCATAACGAGTGCACCTCAGCACATGTGTCGAATCCGGTCCTACGTTCATAGACATCTATGACGTAGTGCAGAGGGCGGCCACTAGAGGGAACCTAAGAGTTGGAGCTTAATCTGAGACAATTCTGTCCGACGCCGGGGTGGTATCCGGTGTGGCTTAGTGGATAAAGCATCAGCACGTAGAGCTGAAAACCCGGGTTCAAATCCCGGCGCCGGAGAGAATTTTTCTCCGTTCCATTACTCTTTCATCGTATGATGACGCAGAATATCTGCATTGAAATATCACATGTAGAGCTGAGACGAGATGTTATGGCACCAACCTGCGCGAAGTTTTAAATTGCCGGCCAGCAGGGTAGAGGAGTGGGGGTTGTTTGGGTTACGGCTCTCAAGCTCAGAGCGCGGGCACTTTCATTTCATCTCTTTCTAAAAACATTCGTCTTACCTCAGTACTTTCCTACTCAGAATCCGAAGGTAGTGGAAGTACGCCCGCTATACCATCTTCGTATTCTTCTCCGTCCGAATCAGATGACTGATCTGAGCGGGAATCAGATATCCCTATGTTAATGGAAATGTTTTCCAAAATGTTGTCCATCACGTGCTCACTTTCAATGTAATTGTTCTCTACTTTCTTCACATGATCACACACTGATACCCATTCTTCTTTCGTGATAGAAGAAAATTTTTCTTCTGCTAGTCTTCTGACGTCATCGAGCTAAATGTGACGTTATTTTGCGCCACCCAGTTTTTCACAATACCCCAGATTTTTTCAATCGCATTTGGCTCTGGATGATAGGGAGGCAGACGAATAGTAACATGTCCATGTCGTGCCAAAATACTATCAATAGAAAAAGTTTTGTATCTGGGCTTGTGAAGTTTAACAAGTTCAATTAACGCGATTTTTGTGGCATCGTCCGCGTAACGAATGCCGTGAGAATCTAACCACTGTTTAATTGAATCTTTTCTGCTGTTAGCAGTAGGTGGTCTATTGTCTTGTACGTTGTGGTAGGATGCGTTGTCAAGCACAATAACTGCGTTGGGAGGGAGATTCGGAATGAGCATTGTTTCCAACCACCTAAAAGAATTACACAAAAAATAATTTAAAATAATGATTATATAATAGGCCTAAACTAATAATAAAATTAATTTAATATTCTAATTGTATTAGGTAATATTCTCTCCCAGGCAATTCAAATATATAATAAATTATAAGATCTTCTTAGTTTCAGAAATTAATTATTGCTGATTTTACTTTTAAAATGAAATTATATTGAAATACGGCACTTAAATAAATTACCTCGTAAAGTTTTCTGAATTCATATCCTGGTGATAGTCCCCTGTTTTTAATCACGATTTAAATATTAAGAGGGCATTAGGAACAAAACCATTTTCACCTCCTGAAATTAAAAAAAAAAAAAAAAAACAGTACAGTATAAGAAAAATGTCAATTATATTTTTAAAATGATAATATTCGTATAATAACAAAATGTTATTGTTTTCAAAATGTTAATTTATTAATTACTTCACCTGCATGGACGATGATTAAGCGTTGCCCTTTGTTCATTGGAGCTTTAAGACCTTCTGTACTGCTGTCAGTCCACTCATGAGTTGTAGTGTGAGAACTGTGCAAGTAAGTTTCATCTATGTATATAATTGGTCTTCCATCCTCTCGGAACTTGTGTATAGCTCTCAGGTACGCAATTCTCAAAGCTCTAATTTCTCTGCGTTCGATAATTACTTGACGGTTGTCGGAAGTTTTCTTCCACCTATTAAAATACAAAAGGTAACATTGAAAGATGTAGTAACAACAACACAATATTACAAATACAATTAGCTTTATGGAAACAAAGAAATAGTGTATTATGTTGTGTACCTGAATCCCAGCTTCAACAGGATATGTCTTAACGAAGTCTTCCCTCCTCGAAAACTTGTGTTTTCATGAACTATAGGAAGAAGTGATTTCAGAGTCGGCCTCTGCTTATGTGTAGCGTAGAAATTATAGATGAGTCTCCTTATGACTTCCTCATCAAAATTATCTACAGCTGCAACAATCTTCTTCTTCGGTCGTGATTTTCCCGGAGTGGAGAAAGAAGCTGCTGCTCCTGCGTAATTATTCTTTCCTTCTTTCCTGATTCTTGCCAAGGTTCGCTTTGAAATACCAGTGGCAGCCAGTACTCTTGCACACACGCTTTTCAATGGAATTGGTATTCCATTTACAGCCTCTTTTGACATGAATTTCCATACACTGTATGCTATTTCATGTCCTTGACTATGAACTACTCTGATTTCACAGCTTAGACAATGGAGGGCGCTCAGAAGGACAATGTTTTCAGTATTAGCAATAGCGGTAGTAGCAGAACGATCTGAACACTCGGAATGTTAGTAACCAACTAACCCAACACCCCTCCAGTTGAGTGTGAGGGCGAGTCCAAGCAAACGAACTAAAATGCGTCTCTCGCGCCGGTGCCATAACTTCTCGTCCGGGCTCTACTTCGGTACATTAAAATAATATATATTCTAAATACTAGTTTTGAGTATAAAATTCGTATTATTTTTAACCAAATTTCCAATTAGTTTATAGAATAAAAAGATTGTTTTCTTAAGTCGTTATCAGATTTTGAGGAACCCCATAAATCAAACATTTTCAACATGAATACTCAGTCGTATTCTATTTTTAAAATATTCTTTTGCATACAAAAAATTTATTGAGAAGACTTGCATAATTGATTTTATTTATATAAGTCTTCGCAATAATGGGCCCCATAACATACATAGCATAACTGTTTATATATACAAATGGGAAATATCCGGTGACAGTGGTAACTAATTACACTCAATAATGACAATTAATAATAATAATAATAATAATAATAATAATAATAATAATAATAATAATAATAATAACAATAGTATAATAATATTAACAAGGAGAATCCTAAATTAAATGAAGCCTGATCACTTAAAATAACATATCAAGTAAATCTAATTTGTATCTTAACCCTAAGTTTGAACTTAAACCCTCTAGAATGTTTATACAAGCGCAAGTACCTTTCAGCACTACACTCATTTCGCTGTCAACTCACTCACTGCACTGGAACTACGACACATTTCACTGACACTATCCTGATTTCACTTAACACCTCAAAAACATTTCACTGTTCAAATACTTTGCAATACCACTATAGACTATAAAACTTCACCGACACAAACACACTTCACTGACACAACACTCTTCACTAACACAATATATTTCTTCACTGTCACAAACACACTTCAAATAACAAAACATCAATTACACCCTTATTATTCCATAGAATCGTATTCACTATATTAACCTCAGAAAAGCTAGCCTATACCCTATTGCAAGCTATTTTAAAAAGTTCACTATAACCCACACCCTTTCACTGAAAAAAAAAATCTGTATTTTTGTTGTTATTATTATTATTATTATTATTATTATTATTATTATTATTATTTAGCATTACATACAATAAAACATACATATTCAAAAGTTTTAAATATACTCTAAAATAATGGAAGACATATGTTATGATAGCTGCACATTGCAGATTGATACGTGAAGTACATCTTAGCCAAGTGAACAAAGACTAATTGAAACAGCATATTAAAATGAGTTGAGTCTTTCACAAAACTAGTCGCAAGTGCAAGATAAAACATCTTGAAATAAATATTAAGTTTAGAAATTATATTAAAAATTATATATATATATATGTAAATTATAAATTATGTAATGTAAGGCATCAATGATTACATGTATGTATATTTTCTTTTTTTTTTAGTCTGTGAACTATAATATATATATATATATATATATATATATATATATATCATTTATTATTATTATTATTATTATTATTATTATTATTATTATTATTATTATTATTATTATTATTATTGCAATGCAGCAAAACAATTGCCTTGTTCATACCTATGTACTTAACAAGAAGTCATACAAGCTGTGTGTACAAAAGAATCGGCGACACATTCCAGAGGCTACACAATCATCGAAACATTATATTGTTAAAGCTCTTAATAATTGGCGAGAAATGGGCTCCGTACTCTGCAAGAAGAGACGTTCTACACGGCTAATATACAATATTAGTGATGATGATCTCCAGTGAATGTAACAGAACTTTATACGCCGTTGCTATATAATGTGTGAAATGTAATGAAGGACATTTTGAGTAATTGCTTCGAAATTTGCATTACATTTTCTCCATTTCATTAAATAAATAATTCAAATAACTGACTAGTTATAAAATAGATGGCGTGTCACTCTGTAGTGCCGTAATACGGCAAGAACGTTATCGGGAAAGTTGGTGGTCTGCAGTAGTACTGAAAGACCGCAAGAGTGTCGGTCATTCAGGTTTGACTTACCCTGTGCATCTACCTGAAATTTTATTTACATAAATTAAACATGAAATAAAAATGCGTTTGGTCTGTGGATAAGCTTCGGGGCTTCTACCGCGTTGTCTTGGTGTTGGTGGCTGACGTTTCGACCGGTGTGTTGTGGTCATCTTCAGAGCAGTTGGATAAGGAAATAGTCTGCGAGCTCGTATTTATGGGGGGAGTACTTTCTGTGATAGGTTGTAGGTTCACCTTCTGGCATCTGATTTGTCCTTCGTTGTCCAATCCGGTTGAGGTCTCTATGAAAGGGAGTATTCATATTAAATAATGGCCCTCATAAGGTCCGAAAGAGTGACCTTGATACTGTGCTCGATGTCCGGATGAAGGGGGGGGGGGCGGCGCCGCGTACATGTATGATCTTGGAATAGACTTCCCCATGAGTTGCTGAGTTGTAACCCCTCGTCCTTGTTGAAGTTGTTGGGATGTTGTTTGATGTGGAAGGCTTCTTTGACCAGTCTTCTGTCTTCTTTATCTATTATCTTGATATTGTCGAATTCGATGGTGTGGCCTGAATCTGCTGAGTGTAAGGCTATAGCTGATTTTTCGTATGGTCCGTATTTGCAGAGTCGGATGTGTTCCTTCCTTCTATCTTCCACCGTACGTCCAGTTTGGCCTATGTATTTTAGACCGCAGGAGCAGTATATTCCGGATGATTGGAGGTATGGATGTTTATCTTTGACTTTGACTAATGAGTGGGAAATCTTGTGTGGGGCGTTGTATATCGTCTTGATATTGAATTTCTTTAGTAATTTCCCAATTCTCTCCGTGGTTCCTTCTGTGTGTGGGAGGAAGGCCTTCTGTTTCATATTCTAAGTTCGGGATCTTGTTCCTGTGCTTCTGGTCGTGAGTTTTTGTATGTAGATTTCCTTATAATGTTGTTGTCATATCCGTTGTTTTTTTAAGGTTTTGTGTAGGAATACGAGCTCGCAGACTATTTCCTTATCCAACTGCTCTGAAGATGATCACAACACAGCGGTCGAAACGTCAGCCACCAACACCAAGACAACGCGGTAGAAGCCCTGAAGCTTATCCACAGACCATGTACACCAGCCGCGAAAGCCTACGCGAACACAAAAACTGCGTTTGTTTTCCGCTAAATCTCAGAGTATAATATGATATATCTACCCGTGTATTGGAAGATAATAAAAGAAAAAAATACTGGCACACGGAGTCTCCAGATTAATGAGATTGGAAGTCCACGTGTACCTCCCGAGCATGCGTGGGACCTCCTCGCCGTAATTAATTCTTGACTAGTGTTTATTCATTCTCTGGTGACGCGCTGGTGCTTTCTATTTGAAACAGATTTCGCAATGTAGCCTAGGGCTTGGAATGAAATGCCATTGGATGGGGGGAAGCAGTAATTGGCGCAGCTAAGAGAAGACGCCGCAGGGCATAGGATACACGCTGTATATCCGTTGTCATGGTAACACTACGTTGCAGGCCCAAAAACGATACACGTTTTAAATGTGTTGATCTCTCTGAAGTCGTGGAAGTTTTCATTCGCAAATGAAAAGACACTTCCCCAAATTAAAGGTTAATTAAACAAAAGTTAAGTTCTTTCCAGCACAAGTAAACAAAATCATACAAAATACTTCAGTGTGTGTGGTTATTAATGTTAATGTTATGTTTTATTTAACGACGCTCGCAACTGCAGAGGTTATATCAGCGTCGCCGGATGTGCCGGAATTTTGTCCCGCAGGAGTTCTTTTACATGCCAGTAAATCTACTTACATGAGCCTGTCGCATTTAAGCACACTTAAATGCCATCGACCTGGCCCGGGATCGAACCCGCAACCTTGGGCATAGAAGGCCAGCGCTATACCAACTTGCCAACCAGGTCGATTTGTGTGGTTATTAAAGCATATATTATATATTTTATATATATATACATACACACAGTGATTTACATAGAATTTATTTATTTATTTATTTACTTATTTACTTGTTTACTTTTTTACTTGTTTACTTGTTTACTTGTTTACTTATTTACTTATTTAATTTAATTTAATTTACTTATTTATTCATTCATTCATTTATTTATTTATTTATTTATTTATTTATTTATTTATTTATTTATTTATTTATTTATTTATTTATTTATTTATTTATTTATTTATTTATTTATTTATTTATTTATTTATTTATTTATTTATTTATTTATTTATTTATTTATTTATTTATTTATTTATTTCAAAACGAATGATGCTAGCCACAATTTGTTATACTTCAAATGTAGAGTATCTTTGGGAGACTATTAACCTCTATAACAAATACTAAAAATTCTTTATTTATTCGGCTGGAAATTCACTTAATGACCAGTTTTCAACGTCAAATTAAGTAGGAGTTTTGATTCCTTTCATGAGATGCGCAGATGTTTATTCTTTATTCTATATATAATTGTCATCAAAATTATTATTCTTTCAGAGATCCAGTTTTTTCAATTTCTTTACCAGTCTCAGTATTGTGTTTCTTTGGGGGGATTACGAACACCAAATTCTCTCTGTTATGCCCTTTGAGTAGCTGTAATTGAATTCGTAATCCAGTATTGCTTCACAAGGAAGAGCCGTTGATTTAATGTGTACTGCATTTTCAGTGACTAAAACAAAATGTCGAAAAGAGCTACCAACAATAAGGAATAAAGAATAAACATCTGCGCATCACCTGACTATAAAAATATAACATAACATCAATAAACTCTATATCGGTATATGCAAGTACAATTACTGGGAAAGCAATGATCACTGTGAAATGCAGCTTTTTTGTAACAAGCAGGTATTTAAAACACATTATGAACATTCAGTTTCCATTAGTTAGACTACATTACCTACTTACTGGCTTTTAAGGACCCCGGAGGTTCATTGCCGCCCTCACATAAGCCCGCCATTGATCCCTATCCTGAGCAAGACTAATCCAGTCTCTACCATCATATCCCACCTCCCTCAAATCCATTTTAATATTATCTTCCCATCTATGTCTCGGCCTCCCCAAAGGTCTTTTTCCCTCCGGCCTCCCAACTAACACTCTATATGCATTTGTGGATTCGCCCATACGTGCTACATGCCCTGCCCATCTCAAACGTCTGGATTTAATGCTCCTAATTATGTCAGGTGAAGAATACAATGCGTGCAGTTCTGCGTTGTGTAACTTTCTCAATTCTCCTTTAACTTCATCCCTCTTAGCCCCAAATATTTTCCTAAGCAACTTATTCTCAAACACCCTTAGCCTCTCTCAAAGTGAGAGTCCAAGTTTCACAACCATAAAGAACAACCGGTAATATAACTATTTTATAAATTCTAACTTTCAGATTTTTTGACAGCAGACTGGATGATAAAAGCTTCTAAACCGAATAATTACAGGCATTTCGCATATTTATTCTGTGTTTAATTTCGTCCCGAGTATCATTTATATTTGTTACTATTGCTCCCAGGTATTTGAATTTTTCCACCTCTTCGGAGGATAAATTTCCAATTTTTATATTTCCATTTCGTACAATATTTTCGTCACGAGACATAATCATATACTTTGTCTTTTCGGGATTTACTTCCAAACCTATCTCTTTACTTGCTTTAAGTAAAATTAATTAATTAATTAATTATTAAATTTAACCGAAATCGGTGCAGCCAATTCGTAACTGTTGGTCGAATACAGAAAGGCAGTGAATTCAATAAATACTGCGTGTAAATGTAGAATTGTACTCTAAAAGCAACTTCCATCTAAGCGTTTATTGCAAATAATTTCTTTACTTACAATTCTCGCAGATATAGACGCACAGTTTTGCCTTTTCGGTACAATTTTCTTTATTTTGTAAGACACAAAGGAGCAAAAGAGGAATGCAGCTGCGAAACTATGCGAGTCAATAAGGCTGACCTCAGACGAAACAAATTATGTCACGTACAAAATGGTGGAACAAACTATGAGAATGAAGGAAAACCCAGCATACAAAGTGAATATTAAAGCTTTCAGAATCGCTGTAATAAATTCCAGCGAACTTGAACCGTAATATATTGGATTCTAAGGAAAGAAAAATAAACATCCTCGCATTGATTTAAGAATGAAGGTTGAATGTTTAAAGAAGATAGAGCCTAACGTATAGCCTATAATAACTGCGATATATCTCTAAATAAAATGTAACTGTGAAAGGAGATAGTAATGCATATGATGATTTGGTGATAGGAGCAATAGTCGAGTACGCCACTGAAAAACATGAAATATCTTTTCGTAGGAACGAAAACGCTGGACAACATAAAGAAGACAGAGCTTGAACTGTTACGAAAGATTACGAAGTTGCAAGATTATAGCCTAATGACCATCTGCTTAGCTCGTGAGCTCAGGCGCTTGTCTGCCGATCCGGAGTTGCACTCGGATGCGAGTTCGATTCTATTTGGGCTCATTACCTGGTTGTGTTTTTTCTAGGCTTTTCCCAACCGTAAGACAAATGTCAGGTAATCTGTGACGAATCCTCGACCTCATCTCGCTATCGTCAATCCCATCAACGCTAAATAATCTCGTAGTTGATAAAGTATCGTTAAAAAACCAATGAAAATAATGTAATGGCTTACTTACGATTGCAACCAGTGTCACCGTTTCTGGCGTGTGAAATAAGTAATGGGAACGTTGACAGCGTGTATCTTATCTTTGTCACAAAAAGTGGGCAAGAAAGCTGACAACTGTGATTGGCAGATTGCTGACGTGACGTTTTGGTGGTACCGTTCTCAGCTGCACTGACAACAAGTGCTCACTGACTGGCTTTTTCCTCAAGGACACGCGCCAAAAACGCTGCCACTGGCTATACACTACTCCGCCGATTTAGTAGAAACCATCTGAATCTAAAAAAGCAGCAAAACAGTACAAGGTGGTCTGTTGTGACGAGAATCCAAGCCCCGGCATGCCGCTAAGCATCATGTCACAAACATGTTCACATCTGAACACTGCTTGAAAACGGCGCAAATATTAAGGATAATGCTGGAGAGTTTGAAGTAATATTTATTTATTTATTTATATATTTATTTATTTATTTAGGAACATTAAATGGAGATGATTGAGATAGGCAGGGCATGTAGCACATATGGGCGAATCCTGAAATGCATATAGAGTGTTAGTTGGGAGGTCGGAGCGAGAAAGACCTTTGAGGAGACCGAGATGTAGATGGCAGGATAATATTAAAATGGATTTGAGGGAGTTGGGATATGATGGTAGAGACTGGAATAATATTACTTAGAATATGGACCGATGGCGGGCTGATGTGAGGGCGGCAATGAAACTCCGGGTTTCTTAAAACCCTTAAGTAAGTAAGTCTGTCTAACCTGTCTAACCTATCTATCTATCTATCTATCTATCTATCTATCTATCTATCTATCTATCTATCTATCTATCTATCTATCTATCTATCTATCTATCTATCTATCTATCTATCTATCTATCTATCTATCTATCTATCTATCTATCTATCTATCTATCTATCTATCTATCTATCTATCTATCTATGTATCTATCTATCTATCTATCTATCTATCTATCTATCTATCTATCTATCTATCTATCTATCTATCTATCTATCTATCTATCTATCTGTTTACTTCTTTCTTTATTTACTTATTCATTCATTTATTTATTTACTTATTTATTTGTTATTCTATTTTATAGATATATTGTAGAAAATAAAATTATTTTGTATTAGTGTTGTATCAAATTCACATTTTATAATAAATTAACAACTCCTAGATACCCATTTGTGTATGATAGATTTTTTACTGTCCATAATATTCCCTGACTTTCATGCTGTACCTGAACATGGTGCTTGCCGATTGCAGGGGACTTGCTTCTCCTTTTATATGTAAGTGGGTAAACACTGGCATTCTACTATATCGGCAGTCACAGTATTACTCACGCCGCACAGTTTTGAGTAGACACAATTTAAATGGAGAGTGCTGTAGTGAAACAGGAGAACTCCTAAAAAAAAATCTTTATTTTGTCCGCCACAAATACGACTCTGCCAACAATCGGATTTGAACCCGGTACGTAGTCACCGTAAGCTAGTGGTCATCAGCACTCTCTGAAATGGATAAAGGGTAAGAAGTGTATCGGAATATGCACCGTCGGGTAGAAGGGAGAGGTAGAAAGCATACACGTCAGCAGCCATGGATGCACGTCAGTGCATCTCTTATCCGCGGGTAAAAGACGCTAGCCCGAGGGTGCACTGTGCTGATGACCGCTGCCTTTGGCTTATGCTCTACCAGCCGTACTGCCAGGGCTGTTGTACTAAAGAATTATCTCCCTTTTAAAATATCATCCCTGGGTTTAAATTCCCGAACTTCAGATCCATTGTATCTGCTTACCAACAGCCTCAATACATAATGGATGAACGTAATGCGTTCTGAAAAGAGTTATTAACAGAGTACGAGATGCAACATACAAGTCTTGAAATTCAGCATACGCAACTTACTTTAAGCCTCGAAATGTATGACTTCGAATTTGCAAGGAACTGATCTTCTAAACTAAATAAATTATTCAAGAGCAAAGGCTAAGATCCAGAGACTTCCAAAATAGAGCTAATACGCTCTAAACTCTCCATAGCACTGGATTAAAAGATTGCAGGAGAATCTTCCACTCCCTTGTATGTTCCAGTACAATTAGATTCCACCCTGAGAATAGGAACACAAATGTGGCAAAACTTCTTCTCTTTTGTTAACTTCGTATCTTTCAGTCTTCGGGGAAGATATATTCTTCCTCGAATTCAGTTCATTCTTCGCTCCTAAATATGTGTCAGTGCTGTTGAAAATATTGCGCGACAGTGCGTGAAGTTGATTTTGCTGTATCGATACTGTTAAAATAGCCTATTTTCCTCTAATTTCATGACTAGACCCCGGATGTTTGGCAAAATACCTTTTTTATTCGGTGGAAGTAAATCATTATTTGCTTAGATATAAATGTGATTTGGGGGAAATCAAAGTTATAGGGCCAATTTTTATTTTGCCTTTTTAAGGTGATTCTTACTAATAAATGCTTCTTTTTTGTCATTTTAAAGCAATATTTCTTGTTTATTTGCAATTTTATAATTAATTGCAATGTAATGTGTATGAAATTTAAATATATTTTAAACAATGACTAACTTACTAACAATCTATCTATACTATCCTAATAATAAATCTGTAGCCAAAATGTTTCTGGTAATTTTCGATTTTCCAAAAATAATTGGTGTTAACATGTATAATTAACAATCCTGAAACCGAAAATCGCTTTTTTGACATTTTTGTTTGTATGTCTGTCTGTCTGTCTGGATGTTTGTTACCTTTTCACGCGACAATGGCTAAACCGATTTATATGAAAATTGGAATATAAATTAAGTTCGTTTTAACTTGGATTTTAGGCTATATGGCATTCAAATTACTTTATTTAAAAGGGGGGTTATAAGGGGCCTGAATTAAATAAATCCAAATATCTCGCTTAGTATTGATTTTCGTGAAAGTATTACATAACAAATGTTTCTTTAAAAATAATTTCCGATAAGTTTTATTCTATACAAAATTTTGATAGGACTGGTATTTAATGATATAAATTAGTTTTAAAATTACAATAACAACGCCATCTAAGGCGCTGTACTGAAATAAAAACAAATGACTTCGTCTATAAGGGGCCTTGGACAACAACAATTGAAAGCTATTAAACATAGCCTAAGAGAATGTTTCTGTGTTTGTATGATTTAATTGTTTAATTATTATTTCACCATTGGAAAGTGTAGTTTCTCTAGATGGACATAATTCTACAATGTTATTACAATAACTTCTGAAACGTATAGCAAGTAATATAAAGTATACTTACTTACTTACTTACTTACAAATGGCTTTTAAGGAACCCGAAGGTTCATTGCCGCCCTCACATAAGCCCGCCATCGGTCCCTATCCTGTGCGAGATTAATCCAGTCTCTATCATCACACCCCACCTCCCTCAAATCCATTTTAATATTATCCTCCCATCTACGTCTCGGCCTCCCTAAAGGTCTTTTTCCCTCCGGTCTCCCAACTAACACTCTATATGCATTTCTGGATTCGTCCATACGTGCTACATGCCCTGCCCATCTCAAACGTCTGGATTTTAAGTTCCTAATTATGTTAGGTGAAGAATACAATGCGTGCAGTTCTGTGTTGTGTAACTTCCTCCATTCTCCTGTAACTTCATCCCGCTTAGCCCCAAATATTTTCCTAAGCACCTTATTCTCAAACACCCTTAACCTATGTTCCTCTCTCAGAGTGAGAGTCCAAGTTTCACAACCATACAGAACAACCGGCAATATAACTGTTTTATAAATTCTAACTTTCAGATTTTTGGACAGCAGACTGGATGATAAGAGCTTCTCAACCGAATAATAACACGCATTTCCCATATTTATTCTGCGTTTAATTTCCTCCCGAGTGTCATTTATATTTGTTACTGTTGCTCCAAGATATTTGAATTTTTCCACCTCTTCGAAGGATAAATCTCCAATTTTTATGTTTCCATTTCGTACAATATTCTGGTCACGAGACATAATAATATACTTCGTCTTTTCGGGATTTACTTCCAAACCGATCGCTTTACTTGCTTCAAGTAAAATTTCCGTGTTTTCCCTAATCGTTTGTGTATTTTCTCCTAACATATTCACGTCATCCGCATAGACAAGAAGCTGATGTAACCCGTTCAATTCCAAACCCTGCCTGTTATCCTGAACTTTCCTAATGGCATATCAACTGCGAAATTGTCTAGTATAGTCGTATTGGTAATAGCAAGGGGCGATATTTTGAGAGATAAATCCAAAGAATATGTTATGGTATTGTTTGAGATTAGCCTTAAAGTATGGGAAAATCTCTGAGAAATCGCAAACTTGTATTCTGCCCAATGTGGGATTCGAACCACCACCTAAATGGAGCCACAGATCAATAGGCAAATTTCCTGTCACATGAACTGCACCGATGGCTGAATGTTTTCTCAAGCCCAGGCATTATGTACTGCTCTAAATGGAATCATGACAATGATAAATTGACTCCCAAATACAGTTGTCTACTTGTTACAGTCATAATAGGTATCCATTTCATATCCGACAATATACTGTAGGTTTAATAACCATTCTGGAATAACAGAAGATATTTATTGCGCACGCAATCGAATTGATGGTCATTTGCTTCTGGCAACTGAATTTACATGCGTTCATCTCATATGCATGCATACTAACAAGGCAATAGTTTACAATGCAGTACAATATTTCTGTCACGCTCTAATCTCTTAAAAGCTGCTCTCACGTGACAGTCCTATGAACGCAAAGGAAGCATTAGAAAGCCGCGCTCATTGCGAGAACTTCCACCTCGTTATGTCTGATTCAGATTTAATCTGCAAATTGCCTCAGTTAAACCTTGCAATGCGTGGCAGCAAGAAAGGGCTTCAATAATGGAAATTCAGGCTAACATCAACGGAGGCAAATTGCTTAGATTATGGCTAATATTCAGATATCTGTTACTCAGGGTCACCAGACGCCCACCATTCTTCACTTTCAATTACTGTCCCTGGGGAACAAACCTCTTCGTTTTTTTTGTCCTCAGAAAGTAATTTCGTATCCTCAAGTTTATTTATTTTTTGCATTAGCACTAAACTAGTAGACGATGTGTATGTTGGCGGTAATGTTGCTATTAATCTAGGTTTCTGGACGGTGTCCCCTGCTGGATTAGAAAATATATGACCACGTCACTCTTACTCTTCGCTCTTTCTGTTGCAAGACGGTACTTAAATTTCAAATTGAAATTTATAAATACATCTATATACTTACTTACTTACAAATGGCTTTTAAGGAACCCGGAGGTTCATTGCCGCCCTCACATAAGCCCGCCATTGGTCCCTATCCTGAGCAAGATTAATCCATAATTTACTATTCATGTTGGGAATAATCAGCTAAGCCCCGTGTTAATAACATAGGGAAGAGTCGGGTAGTATCGGACATAGGGTAGTATCGGACAGTGCGTTTCTTTCATCTACCACCATATGGTAGTACCTGAATGGCATGGTTACGTTTCTCTATGCGACATCACAGAAACGTAACCATGTCAATCAGGTACTATCATCGTGTGGTAGATGAAAGAAACTCACTGTCCGATATTACCCGATGTCCGATACTACCCGACTCTCCCCTATATCAAAATATAATTAATTATTTATTCCGTCTTATGGCTTAAGCATTGAATTACATATGAAAGGAAAACATTGATGTGTTACATCATATTTAGTCTTAATACTAAAGTTTTCGCCCTTAGTAGGGCATCTTCAGGTACGAGGTATAACTTTTTGACCCCTTGTCAAAATTTTTCATTTTATAATATAAAAACGAGTGTTGCAGATCAGAATGAATACTCGACAATTTGTCACCGGATTGCAGTATATTCCATTAGAATGATTACGTGTACAAAAAACACATCCCTACAGTTCAACAACCCGTGTACGGTGATTAGACTCGCACGATGTTGTAAGTAATTTCATACCTTCACATGGCATTTCTAAATATTCTCTATTTCACCTATCATAGATACACGTTTGTTTTTCAGATACAAGAGTACAGAACACTTAACAAGAATTTTACTCGATCCATGAAATTAGTTATACAACGCTTTTATGACTCCACATTTAATAATATCAGGTTTTTATATTTCTAGCATTTCATTGATTTTATTGTGATCACCACATTGATTTCCACTTTCTGTATGCTTCTCTATTACTTTCAACACGTTATTGGCAACAACACAATATATTTAGGACCCCATATTTGGAGATCTACTTTGTATGCCAACATCACGTATTCAGTTTTACTTCATAGCTATGCAAATTCACATCGTTTTAAATTTGTTTTTAATATTTTGACAGGATATTTCAATGTTGCTGTGGATGATTAATATTGTCACTATGTCATATTTACTCTAGTCATGTCATTTCAAAATGTAAAGCATGTTTTGTAATTGATTTTAGGTGATATTTTTTTTTATATCTCGTACCTGAAGATGCCCTACAAAGGGCGAAAACGTTAGTATTAAGACTAGATATGATGTAACACAGCAGTGTTTTCCTTTCATATGTAATTCAATGCTTAAGGCATAAGACGGAATAAATAATTAATTATATTTTGATATATGTTATTAAGATTAATCCAGTCTCTATCATCATATCTCTCCTCCCACAAATCCATTTTAATATTATCTCCCCATCTATGTCTCGACCTCCCCATAGGTCTTTCTCCCTCCGGCCTCCCAACTAACAACTCTATAAGGATTCACCCATACGTGCTACATGCTCTACCCATCTCAAACTTCTGAATTAAATATTCCTAATTATGTCAGGTGAAGAATACAATGCGTGGAGTTCTACGTTGTGTAACTTTCCCCACTCTCCTGTAACTTCATCCCTCTTAGTCCCAAATATTTTCCTAAGCACCTTATTCTCAAACACCCTTAATCTCTGTTCCTCTCTCAAAGTGAGAGTCCAAATTTCACAACCATACAAAACAACCGGTAATATAACTGTTTTATAAATTCTAACTTTCATGTTTTTTGAGAGCAGAATGAATGACAAAAGCTTCTTAACCGAATAATAGCAGCAATTCCCATATTTATTCTGTGTTTAATTTCCTCCCGAGTGTCATTTATATTTGTCACTGTTGCTCCAAGATATTTGAATTTTTCCACCTTTTCAAAGGATAAATTTTCAATTTTTATAGTTCCATTTCGTACAAACTCTCCAGAAATATCCTTAATGTTTGCGCTTTTTCAGGGGGTTGAAATACACAGTCGTGGACGTTTTTGTGACATGATGCCTTACCTTTATGCGGTGGCTTGTATTCTCGTCACAACAGACCACGTTGTACTGTTTTCTGCTTTCTTTAGACTCAAACGCATTCTACTAAGTAGTGTATAATCCTTAAAATGCAATATACAGCTCGACCAAGTTAACTCTGCGAGTCGAGAGGGGAAGTTGGAGGCAGTTCTGTAGTGAAAGGAGGCGGTAACGAGAGGAGACCAGTACAGTCTCATATGACAGCAAAGTTTTCCTACTGTGCTTCAGTTCATAGAGCGGCAACAATTTAAGACGCTTTGAAATAGACTGTACTTCTACTTCTGCTTGACAGTGAGGCTTGGCGTTCTGATTGACAAGCGTGGGCGTAGGAGAGAAAGTTGCATGAGGGGGGGAGGCTAAGAGAGAGCGTAACTGTTGCCTTTATCTGAAGACAAGGACAAAAAATGCGTGCGCTCCGTAGTGTATTTTAAATGATGTGCAGATGTTGAAATCTGAGCGTCAAGTGACCTATGTGACAACTGTGTTTTGCCTCTACATTCCATCCCGATATCCCCACTCGCAGACTTGACTTGGACAAGCTGTATCTACTGTATATCGACTGTAGGAATCTCAAATAATTTGGACATAGCAGTCTTATAAGTAAATAAACAGTATAATCTTAAGCAGGTCTATCACCCGATATATGGTTGAAATAAGCACCTACTTTGGATATGCTAATTGCAAGTGTAATGCAATTAGCCTGTATACAAGGTGCAATAAAGTTCACTTAATGTGTATAAGGGCTTTAATATACAATTTATATGCATTAGATGTTTATGCATTGCTGCATACATTACTCTGTTATCTTCTTGTTTCGTGGATGCACATGTTACAATGTACATACTAAATTTATGCTAAGTTAATTGCATACAATTTTTACGTAGGAAGGCCCTCTCTCAGCACCACATACTGTGCGTTGTTGAAGTTGTCAATACCGCGTGTTTCTTACAGGATGAGTAGCATGTTTCTCATGTTACAAATTTCTGCATATCCATCATTTTCCTCTACATCAATTTTCAGTTGATTTTTCATCTTTTCCTTAGCTTGTCCTCGATTTCTTTTACTATGACTTGGGGAGTCAGAAATTTTTAGTACATGCCACTTTTTCTGGAACAATAGAATTGTGAAGGTTGAGAACAAACCGGTCATTTCCACTGAAAATAAAAAAATATTTTTTTTTACGGTATCGGTATTTTTAGAGAGGCATCTTTCCGAATATGTTACTGTTACTTCCTTCTAAAGGCTCATTCACAATGAAAATTAAACATAACGTAAGCGTTAACTTAAGAATATAAACGTTACGGTAAAATCAAGAAGTCTTACCATCATTCACGATGGGAACATAAACATAACAGCAAACATACTTGGTAACCATGGAAACATAACAACGACGCCATTTCCTCATATTCTGTCGTATACTTCAGCGCTCCACGATTGTGTTCTGTTTGCATATCACGTAAGAATAAGCATGAAAGTTTGGAGTTTGCAAACTTTCATGTTGACGTCTTACGGTAATGTTTATGTCAATGCTTATGTGAATCATTGTGAATGATCCCATTTGGTAGCCTGGCGCAAACTTCTGTGATTATGTTACGGTTATGTTTAATTTTTATTGTGAATGGGCCTTTACTATTTTTGCTTTCTTCCTTCCTATTTATTTTTCCTCTTTTCTCCACTCTTATCGTCATTCCTGTTCTCTATTTCCTCTTTTCCCTTTTTCCTTCCCCTCCTTCTTAGCTCTGATATTTCTCTTTTTTTTGTTTTATTGGGTTATTTTACGACGCTGTATCAACAGCTTAGGTTATTTAGCGTCTGAATGAAATGAAGGTGATAATGCCGGTGAAATGAGTCCGGGGTCCAGCACCGAAAGTTACCAACATTTGATCGTATTGGGTTGAGGGAAAACCCCGGAAAAAACTTGCCCCGACCGGGATTCGAACCCGGGCCACCTGGTTTCGAGGCCAGACGCTCTGACCGTTACTCCACAGGTATGGACTATTTCATTTTTTCTTTTACCTTCCTTTTTACCCCTTATTATTCCTTTGTCTTTCTTTTTCCTGCCTTTTCTCTTCTCTCTTCTTCCTTTTTCTTCCTTCCTCTTTGTTTTCTTTCTTAGCTTCCTTTTTTACCTTTTATTACATCCATCTTTCCTCTTCTTTTCCTTTAATTCCCTTTAATTTTCCTTCCAGTTTTACTTCTTTTCCTGTTTATTTTTATTTATATCTTTTTCCAAACCATTTGCTTTCTTTCTTTCTTCTTTACTTCACATTCTCTTTTCTCCTCCATTTTTTCTTTTCACTTTCATTTCATTTGTTTTTGCTTTGTACTTCTACTTCCTTTTCTATTTTATTTTACTTCTCAATACGCTTTTCCTTCTATATTTCTTTTCCTTTTCATTTCTGTTCTATTTCTTTCGATTTCCTTACTTCCCTCTTCCTTTCTTATTATCATCATTTAATTCGAGAAAAATTCGTTCCGACACCGGGAATCGAACCCGAGACCTCTCAGCTCTGCGCGCTGAGTTCTCTTTCCAACTGAGCTATGCCGGGACACGATCCACGGTGCCGGCCGAACTCCGAATATGTGATGTATTCCTTTCTTATCCTTTCATTTATTTTTATATCTTTATTTCATTTTTATCTACCTTTCCATCTTTCTCCTTCCTTTCGTTCTTTCTTGCTTCCCCGTTTCTCTGTTTCTTTCCTTTTTCTCCTTTCTTTATTTCTTTTTTTCCTTTCCTTCATTTTTCATTTATTTTTCCTGTTTTGTTTCTTTCTTTCTTTCCAGGTTTATCTTACGTTCTTTGCTTTTTTCTTATTTTCTCCTTTCTTTCCTTCTGTCTTATATTCCCGTTTCTTTCTCTCTAGGTTTCTTCTTCCTTTCCTTCTCTATTCCTTTCCTTCTCTCTTCCTTTCCTTCTCTCTTCCTTTTTCCTTTCTTGTTTACTCCTTTCTTTTCTCCTGCCTTGAATTCTGCTTTCTTTCTCCCTAGTTTTCTCCTTCTTTCCTGTTTTTCTACTTTCTTTCTGGTTTTTGCTTGCTTCCTATTTCGGCTTTTCTTTCTTGTATTCCCTGTCTTTCTCTCCTTCTTTCTTGTTCTCTTCTTTCACTTCCTTCCTGTTTTGTTTCTTTTTTTCCAGTTTTATCTTACGTTCTTTGCTTTTCTTCTTATTTTCTCCTTTCTTTCCTTCTGTCATATATTCTTTCTTTGCTTTTCTTCTTATTTTCTCCTTTCTTTCCTTCTGTCATATATTCCCCTTTCTTTCTCTCTAGTTTTCTTCTTCCTTTCCTTCTCTCTTCCTTTTTTTCTTTCTTGTTTACTCCTTTCTTTTCTTCTACCTTACATTCTGCTTTCTTTTTCCCTAGTTTTCTCCTTCATTCCTGTTTTTCTACTTTCTTTCTTGTTTTTGCTTTCTTCCTATTTCGACTTTTCTTTCTTTTTTCCCCGTCTATCTTTCCTTCTTTCTTGCTCTCATCTTTCCCTTCCTTCTTTCGACAAAATTTATATTTCAACGTCCTTCAGCGTGAGCTCACAAAATAAATTTCATTCTTTTGTGCAACTAATCCCCGGTGTCGATAACCAACTATCCCGGCAAATACATAACATGGTAGTCTGTATAATACGTCAGAACGGGGCTTTGTAACAACAAATTTCCGTCTCTGTTCCATACAGAGCTTTGTAGCAAGAGGTTCATCTGGGATATTTCAATGACGTCAGTCTGCCCGGTCAGCAAATAAATATGAACTCATAAAAGAAACTCTCATTTTTATTTCACTGGTGAAATCCTTTCCGCTTTTCTCTTTTTTTTTGTTCTGAAATTATTACGGGAACCATGGAAATTTACAATCCGACTTTCGTGTGGGTTATAATATACACTTCTCTTTGTTAACATCCTAAAAGTCGGTTCCTCCAATGGAGTCGTTAATGTGAAATATATTTATATTACCTGGGAGTGAAAACTACCGTGACTTGTTAGTCACAAATTAGAGGCCCGCGGATAAGTTGGGGCATTAGGCTGGCGCCTGGAGCCTTTATTAATGTCGGTCATTACAAAACACGAGCCAGTAGCGATTGGAAAACTGAAGCAGGAATTAGAGCGGCTCGCAATTTCCTCTCGTAATAATACGCTTTAAATTTGTTTTACACGGCACAGAGATGGCTGTTGCAAATAAAACGTTGCCTGCGATAAAAATATAAGCATAAACCCCGAATTACATACCCTACTGACACTCGTGCTCTAAACTACGTCTAATTCCAGCTAGCTTAAATAATCCTTACACAATCTTAAGGTTACACGGCTATTAAAACAGTGGTTCGACGAGATGAATTACACAGAGACATCATTTTATTTTTACTAACATTTCTAATATTAACCTGGATATAACTTTGCTACCCCCTTCCACGACTGGAGTTCGATGATACTGGCGTAAAATACAAACAAATCACTTTACTAGGTATAGGAGGGAAGAAATGGAACTATAAAAGTTGGAGATTTATACTTCGAAGAGGTGGAAAAATTCAGATATCTTGGAGCAACAGTAACAAATATAAATGATATTCGGGAGGACATTAAACACAGAATAAATATGGGAAATGCCTGTTATTATTCGGTTGAGAAGCTTTCATCATCCAGTCTGCTGCCAAAAAATCTGAAAGTTAGAATTTATAAAACAGTTATATTACCGGTTGTTCTGTATGGTTGTGAAACTTCGACTCTCACTTTGAGAGAGGAACATATGTTAAGGGTGTTTGAGAATAAGTTGCTTAGGAAAATATTTGGGGCTATGAGGAATGAAGTTACAGGAGAATGGAGAAAGTTACACAACACAGAACTTCACGCATTGTATTCTTCACCGGATATAATTAGGAACATTAAATCCAGACGTTTGAGATGGGCAGGGCATGTAGCACGTATAGAGATGCATATAGAGTGTTAGTTGGAAGGCCGGAGGGAAAAAGACCTTTGGGGAGGCCGAGACGTAGATGGGAAGATAATATTAAAATGGATTTCAGGGAGGTGGGATATGATGATAGAGACTGGATTAATCTTGCTCAGGATAGGGACCAATGGCGGGCTTATGTGAGGGCGGCAATGAACCTTCGGGTTCCTTAAAAGCCACTAAGTAAGTAAGGAGGGAAAAAAAGTAGTTCATCCATTTACGTAAACTAGGAATTATCGCGATTTTGAGTTTCATAATTTTCATTAGGTTTTCCGTTAATCAAAATACAGTACAATATTAACAATAAGTGTTTTTACTCATGAACTGAGCTATCCATTCAGACATATTCATTATGCAGTGTATATATACTGTTTACAGCACATTAGCGTACAACATAGAGAATGAAGTTAAATTGAAAAATAAGCATAATATTGATATTTACACATATTTTTGAAAATGGTGGCGCTTCATTTCGATACAGGCTTCAGTTTTTGTGCATATTATCGTACTATAGACTATTGTACCTAATTCCAATTACCAGTTTCGTCCCTTGTACTAGTAACTCATGTGAAAATAATTCTGTACTTAATCTGTAAAAGATTACCTGACGTACTGTAAATTCAATCTTCACTTCTGCTCGATCCGAAAAGATAAAATTACTGAGATATGCTATCTACTTTCCTCCAAGTAGTTACGTCGCAGGCTCGTAGAAAGGAAGGAAGTCCTTTTATTTAAGTTATTTTAAACAGTTGTATAATATTACGTAGACGCTCAATTCGTAACAGAAATTAATGTTTTCAGAAAAGAGCTAAGACAGCCAAGCCACTAGCCTTTACAGAGAGGCGAGTAGAAGTAGGTGGAGAAAATCGGGATGAGACGTAGGCAAACGGACGACAGGACCTGTACGAAAACTCTTTCGTCACAGAAAACGTGACTATATTTATGGAACGTACTATACTCACTAACTCAGTACTGTTTAGTATCATCGTATGCACTTTGACTGCATACGCAGCCTTGGTTCTGTGTAGAGGACGATTGGAAGTTTAGTAGTAGAGGGGGTGGGAGTGAAGTACATTCAAAAACTCAGGTATAATAAAAATTGAAGTAAAAATAAAATGATGTCCCTGTATATTTAGAAGTAATTATTAAAGCTACATATATCTGTTTGTGCTTGTGTATGTGTGTGTACATACAGAGTAATTCAAGAGGATTTACAGACTCTTATAGAGCTTATGTATTTCCGAAGACATTCTGAGCAAAAAATTCCATTTAAACAGTTGTCCTAATGTCAATATTTTCAGAGTTACACTTATTTGAAGTTGATAGTAAAATACATTTTTTATTTTGTTTTAAGGGTAAAAAAAATATTACAAATAGAGAATGAACTATTCAGAAGTATCATTTCTTAAATTAGCTAGTATTCTAAAGTTAAAAATGTGTTGTTAATTGCTTTGTACAGATTTTGTTTTCCAATTTTTTACGCACTTACCACAAAAATTGTTACAAATCATGTGACGTTAGGAACTTGATTCTTTACAGTTTAATTATGCATCCTAATATACAGTCTTAAAGAATTTACAAGAGTGGCGTGATTTGTAACAGTTTTTGTAATAAATGCGTAAGAAAATGTAATTTTGTAGTTAATAATCAGAAAAAAAAATTCTGTACGAAGCAATTATGGAATTCACAACACATTTTTAGCTTCAGAATACTAGCTAATTAAAGGAATGATGAACAGTTCATTCTTTATCTGTAATATTATTTCACCTTTAAAACTCAACAGTAATGGTTAGGACTATGAAAAGGGAGTAGTTAAGGCTGTGATGGTACTGAGTATAGCTGCGGCGGGTGGAATGGGGTGAATTTCCTTTACAACATGACGTAAGCAGCTCCCTTTTCATTGCCATAATAATGATATTTTACAAACAACTTCAAATTAGTATAACTCTGAAAATATTGAGATTAGGACAAAAGTTTATATGATATTTTTTGCTTAGAATGTCTTCGAAA
The DNA here is from genome assembly GCF_040183065.1 of Periplaneta americana. Lineage (NCBI taxonomy): Eukaryota > Metazoa > Arthropoda > Insecta > Blattodea > Blattidae > Periplaneta > Periplaneta americana. The sequence goes on from NC_091130.1 coordinate 17,234,662, forward strand.
ATAAGCTCTTTAACCGACGGTAAATCCTTGTGAATCACTCTGTATATATACAGAATGTCCCATTTATCTTGTGCACCTATTATAACTTTTTTGTTTGGATAAGCATTGGAATTTTTGTTCTTGAGAGTTATGTTAGAACGAGGGGCTAATATGAGTGTAGAAATTTGGTGCATGTAACTACATTATGGTACAAGATACAAGTGACGTCATCAATTTTCAAATAACACTACATATTTTAATCATGGTACATTGATTACACACATTAAGACGAGTTCAAAAATGTATCACAATGTTACCTTCCCAATCAAGAACAACAAAATGCAAAATGAATGCCATCAGAATGTGCCGTTTGTTGTGGTGCCCCATTCATCTTGTGCATTAACTTACACAAAACGAAAGACGACTGACGTTCGTAAACGTCGAGTGTTGTGTGTTTGCTGTCTTAACATGTAAAAAAACCACAACTGTCGACGACACAATCCACGTACAGTGATCTGCACGTTCTCCGGACCTGTCGCCATTCGACTTCTTCCTGTGGGGAACTGTAGAGGACAGTGTGTACCAGAACATTCTGACAACACCAGACGACATGCAACAACGCATTCGACAGGCTTGTGTGTCCATACAGACAGCAACATGCTGGGCAGTCATACGGTCTTTCGGGGAACGCCTTCGAATGTGCATTAATGTGAATGGTCACCATTTTGAACATCTTCTGTGACTCTCAAAGCATAACATTATCACATTGGAAGTACGTTTTTGTTTCGTTTTGTTGTTGTTATTTGTTAGGAAAGTGACATTGTGATAATTTTTTTAATCGTCTTAATGTGTGTAATCAATGTAACATGATTAAACTATATAGTGCTATTTGAAAAATTAATGACGTCACGTGTATCTTGTACCGTAATGTATAGTTACATGCACCAAATCTCTACACTCATGTTAGCCCCTCGTTCTAATATAACGCCCAAAAACAAAAATTCTAACACCTATCCAAACAAAAAACTTATAATAGGTGAACAAGATATATATATATATACAGAATGGGCCATAAATCATGTCATTAATTTTAGGAGCGTGTATCTTTCAGACAATATGGCAAACAGAAATATTTAATAAAATTTTGCTCCTTTCTGCTCACGTTCCCAGAAAAAAAATACCGGTAATCGCGCAAGGAATTCACAGGCTTCTGCATATCTATGCTGCTATAGATCGAAAGCCGTTGCCGAGGATATAGTGCTGTGATGTCAAAGTAAGCACATTTTTTCTGACTATGACGTCGTGCGCGGGCATCAAGCGCTAAGTATGGAAAGAGGAAGGGTTGTGTATATGAATAAGCAGCCTCTTGGATTAAGAAAACAGTGGTGCACAAACTTCAGACGAAACGTGAAATATTTTGTCGTTATATTTATATGGCTTCTTTCTGTTTGATATTATCTATATTATCTGTAAAACAAAAGTACTAATACCAATTTCTTAATATTGCTGTTGTCTTTTAAATGTTAATAACGTAATAAATAGTTAAGAAGGAATTTTCACATAAATTCCGTAGTAGTACAACTATACTGTACTAAGTGAATGAAAGACATTATTCATAAAGAAAGTGATATCCCGCCCCCCAAAAAAAAGAGAATGAGAGATTGAGTATGACATGATAAGTTGGAATTGATTTTGATGGTACCTTAGCCTTATAAATTAATCAATGAACTAATCAAAACAATATTACAGTACAAAGAAAAGTTATCTAGGTGCTGTATATGTTTTAAGTGGAACTAATATTACATAACAAAACTCTTATCGCATTATGCTTTTAAGGTGATATTGGTGAGCAACTTCCTATCATCAGAATATTAAATTATTTTCTCGAAATGTGCTGAAGCTATAGAGGTGACATTTTTACAACACATGGTCACGTATCTTTTGTTTATAATGTAAAAGTTGCTACTTTGTTAATTCATTTCCTTACAAACAATTTCCATACGAATATTTTCAAAATGTTCAATACACTGTCTTCAGTAATACGTATTTACGGTATATTATATTTACGAAAACATTCTGTAAGGCTACTAAATAAATAGACCTATATCTGAAAAATTCCCTTTTCTATAATAAAGTTGAGAAAATATTTCTTTTGAACAAAAGAATCAAACTTGTCAAAAATTAACATTAAAATTAAAACTTACATTCTTATAATGCACTTAGGTATACTTCTCAGAAAAATCTAAAAATTAACATGGATACAGTTTTAATAAGTTCTCTTTGCTTTGTCTATTGAATCAGTGCTCGCTATCCCTGAATACAGCTCGACCAAGCGGCATATACCACCTCTTTCGTCTGTCTCTTTCCTTTCCGCTGTAAAGCGCTCAGGCCCTCCTGAGCTCTAAAGCGCGCGCTTGCTCCTATGGGCATCAATTGACATGACTGATATAGTGTGTACATCAATCATCTGTGATTTTCCTAGATGCGAGCCTTTATTTCGGTGAAAAATAAGTAACGTCATATTATGAACTGTGCTTGGCACTCGGTCCAGTGTTTCTCCATTTCCTCTCCTTACTTTTCTTGAATAGAGTGTAGTACTGAAGTCAAGAAAACGTTGTGTAAGGTCCCTTACTCTTTCTTCTGTGGCCTTCAGTACATGAAAATGTACTTTTCCACTTGAACCTCCACTTTTACCGTGGGAAAATACGACTAGAGCTAGGTGCTAACCTTCTTCTAGTAGCTAGGTCAAGGAAGAAACAGTCTTCGTACCTAGCTCCTTTGTGTTCCATTTATCTTTATGATATATTTTCCTATCCTTGGAATATATTTTAACTTATTTCAGATTCAGAATAATAACTGACTACACTCTCAGAAGCACCACAAAAGATATGAAAATTTTATTTCCCTTCCGTTGTCTTGATGAGCATCAAATATTCCAGTAGTCTATACTTTGTGTCCAGATGAAACAAAACAGAGGCCCCTTTGTGCGGATTGCAATTCCGTGTGTAGTCAAGTCATGAATAATGCAACATCCCCTCTGTTAGTGGACGTCCGGCGGCCCTGAAACACCCAGCGGACGAAGAGATTTACGTCAAACAAGGTATCGAAGGTATTGACATTGCACCGTCGTTCACATTCGCCATGTGAAACCGCAACATCTCACCGAAACGATCGGCCTGCCCTTGAGAGCCATGCCGGGGAAATGCGGAGCTTGTGGCGTGGCACTGCAGGGGCTGAACGACGTCATCAAATGCATGGGCAAATGTGGGCTTCACTTCCATTTTGTGTGCGCAAATTTAAGATCACAAGACGTCAACAGATTCATCACGCAAAAGGCGCAATGGATATGCAACTTCTGCAGTCGGTGTAGGAAGATAGAGAAGTTAAATTCAGTGGAATCAAAATTTGAGGAAGTACAAGGACCAAATAGTGTGATGGACGAGTTTATTTCTGTTCGGAAATCGATAGAACAATTAACAAAGAAGCTTGAGGAACTTGAGGTTACTGTTAACGACTTCAAAACGGAGTACAGGCACTCGAGAATGGTTAATAGTTTGGGGACTGGGAATACTTATTCCAGAGGTTGTAAACAAGACAATGAATTGAGAATTTCTGAGTGCGACGCTGAAATAACTAATATTCAAGAAACTCTCAATGAAAACGTGCTGGAATTAATGGGAAGAATTGCAAAAGCATTGAACATCCATGTGCATTTGTTGGCCATCATAGCTTCTGTGTGTGTCATTTCGAAATTCAGCAATCGTTGAGTGATGTTCATTGGTTCACTAGAGAACTTTGGTGTCGGACGGTTTGTGTACATTAAGCAATATTGTGATCCACGCATGTGTTTTTGTGGAATACGTATTTGTTAACAATATTATATTGCGATACAAGCGTGGTAAGTGCATTATAACAGAATCGAGGAAAAGGTAGAGAAGGGAGACGAAGTCGAGTCTCCTCTATTTCCGAGATTATAACGCATTTAACATATGTAGGCTGTTCCATACCATTTTTTGGCCGATCTGACTAAAAAATGACTTTTTATTAATTATTTTTAATTTAAATAAATACTGTAGTTTGTTTTTGGACGCTAAAATTTTCATGTGTGATCGCCGTTTGTTATTTGTCCATAGGTCAGTAGCGGCCCGTGGTTACAAAGGTTGGCAGTTCTGCATGAAAAATAGTGTATTTAGCAAACGCATGCTGTTTATTGCATCTAAATCGGATGACGCGTGTAATTACAGCCCCTTCTCGAAGTTGACTGTGCACACGAAATTGTACTCCAACAATCCGTGCGCTACATCTCTCCCACCTGGTACAACTAGTCACGTAGTGGAGATATGCCCCACAAGCTTTTCTAGTTTTTTAAGTCAAATTAACTAAATCATGTGTTTGTCCATGTATTTTCTCCTCTAAACAGAATACACGGGTGGGGAAGAAAGCGTTTTCATGAGCGCAGCAAAAAACCAATCGTTTCCATTACACATTTCGATATTAAAATGACTAGCAGGCTACATGATTTCCTCGACGTTTTTCAGAAATTTCAATATTTAAATTTTGTGTAGGACGTCCTAATTTTTTACGTTAACATGCAATTTCTCTTTTAATTTCGAAAAGGATTGGTCGATTAGGTTTTCATTTCATTCATTTTTAATATAAAATATTTCCTTAGACACACTGACTAATCACATCACACCACCCACAGTACTATAACACACTGGAACTGTAATGATATACAGAAGTCCAGAAGCCTATGTGTTCTAACGAAGGTCATAAAGAGATGAGGGTGTTGGCGGTTCTTTTGTAATTTCGGAGAGAGCTGCTTCGGTTACAGCTCTAATGCAGTCTTATGGGACGGTGAAGAAAACCAGTTTCCTGCTGCCGACTACCCTACGTTGAGCTTCAGGAACTGCCGATCACAGATCCGAAAAGTACACTACAGCTAAAATTTTCGAGAAGTTCAAGGCTCCTACAGACAGTAAAATCTCGAATCGAAGGAGAATAAATTGGAAAAACAAATGAAACAATGAACTAGATTACATGAAAGCATGTTTCACATTTTTAATTTTTTCAGGTCCATTTAAATGGCGGTTCTGCAGCTCTGCAGTTCTTATTGTAGAGCCGCCCCTGCCATAGGTGCAATTCATTTGCTATTATTCGGCGGCGATTGTGGAAATGTTGTAATAAAATAAATTATAGAACGTTTAGTTTTGCCTTCAAAGAAATAGGTAGGTGACACATTAATTATACATTAATATAAATAAGTAGCATATAGAAAATGTTTGTAGTGACATATTAAAGAGCCTGTTTCTTCCAGTCTATCGAATAATCTTAATATTGTAAATACAGAAGATACGAACCTGTGAGGAAATTTATGCCTATACAATCGCTTCGTTGTACCACATTATTTCCTGTTCTTTATTTATGTGTTATATAGAATTAACTTCAGTAATTTGCCGTTAGAATTGTAAGTAATGAGAAATGTATCCCAAATCGTTTTTATGATGCCTGTGAATGACAAATTCTTGAGAAGGTGTAAAATATGTATGTTGTTGTTTATTCAACTGTTCGAAGACAGGTCTGAACCTCACAAGTGATACCAAGAAGGCATCACTTATGAGGCAAATAGGCCAGGAGATAATGGGGTAGGATGGCCAGTTTCTTTTCTCCTTTATTGCATACATCGCCGATTAGCTATATTACACTAGTCAGACTTAGGATTAATACAAACAATTGTTCTTCCTCTGACACATATCGTCAAGTGAGATGTAATAATAGTTTTATTTTAGAGAATATAATCATTAGATACAGCATCTTCTGTTTTCCAGTTAACTTGCCTTGAGTATGCATTTTCGTTTAGCGTTACAGACCTGGCTGCCTACCTGGTACGCAGTCGATCAATTTCCCCAATAAATAGCTCAGACGCACTTCACATACAGGGCTTCTATTACAGAGCGTTCGCCTACGGGTGGGGCCAGGAAAGCGGCCTGCCTGCGGTGTCGCTTGCGGGAATCGTCTATCCGTAAGCTTCCGCTTTCTGTACTATACTCTGTAGGGTTTTAATTTTAAAAGTTCAGCAGCAGTAAAGACTGATGTTTTTGAAACACTAACTTCCTGTGAAACACGTCTTAGAGATTTATTAGGAGAGCGTGTAAATGATGCACTAATTTCATCAATTTTTTCTTCCGTCAATACTCTTTGTTTTCGCTTAGAATTGTAGCATTTATCGACCCTGTTGTCCTTAATTTGTTAACAAGACGTCTAACAGTTTCTCTACTCTGATTTGGAGCACCCGGATATTTCACTTCAAATTGCCTACGCACCTCTCTACATGACTTTGTTTTCACATATGCATCATACATAAAAACTCTCTGTTCAAGCGTGAATTTTGCTTTTGCATTGTTAACAAATTTTACACACACGCTGAATGTTTAAGCAACTGTGTCTAGAAACTGCACTGTACGTGTTAAATACTGCAACATCTGGCTCACAACTCATAACTTGTCGACCTTGATGTCCTTGATTGTCGAGCGTGTCTCAACAACTGCGCGCACAAAGCGGCGTATCAGTACATGCCGCTTTCCTGGCCCCACCCGTACGCGAACGCCCTGTATATGTGTTCACCGCTGGCGCGGTGTTTTGCTTCTCGGCGGCTGGGCATGTTGCAGCCGACCGTACCCGTACGTTAACCCCGCTACTTAAAACGTGTAAAAAATCGTACCTTACAGAAGATGCTGAAAATGTCGTCCTCCCTCGGCTAAACAGGCGTTGTATCAGGAAAGCACATTTTAATTGACACGATTAAGTTCGGCCACTGTAAGGTTTCTTACTTCATTTGTTTCTACCAGTATATACCACATTATAAGTCCAAACCTGTGGAGTAACGGTTAGCGCGTGTGGCCGCGAAATCAGGTGGTTCGATTCCCGGTCGGGACAAGTTACCTGGTTGAGGTTTTTTCCGGGGTTTTTCCTGAACCCAATACGAGCAAATGCTGAGTAACTTTCGGTGCTGGACTCCGGACTCATTTCACCGGCATTATCACCTTCATCTCATTCAGACGCTAAATAACCTAAAATGTTGATAAAGCGTCGTAAAATAACCTACTAAAAACCATATTATATAACCTCACAATAATTAAAATGTTCAATTTAAGAATATTAAAAGTAGAAAAAGTGTGTTTTACTCGTAAAATTCGGACCGATTTTTCATCTTTGCTAACAGCACACTAAGCTCAAACTGTCCTATCATGAACAGGTTTGTACACGATGTGGATTTTTAGAACCCCAATAAAGAGTGATTTGATTGTTTACACAACTAGTTAGGTGGAACCACACCTCGTCTGAAAAGAATACGAGCTGTGGGTCGATTAAACCTTTAGTTGCTAATGAAAAAAAATCACTCGCAATAACGCATTCGTGCTACTGAATCGCCTTGTTGTAAACAATGGACATGTGTATACTTGTAAGACTTCAGTTTTAACAATTTGGTTGCTTTATGTGCAGAAGATACTGAAACCCCCAATTGTTGTGCTAATTTTAGTATTGATTTTGTAGGCAACCTTTCAAGATGTGCACCAATTTGGTCTAATTTGTCCTCTGTTAGAACTGTACCTTTTCACACGTGTGTTTTTTTTTTATTTTGCAATGAACCAGTAGATTCAAATCTGTTCGCATTATCATTAATTACAGATCTGGAAGGAGGTAACTGATCAGGGAAATTCTGAATAAATTCCGCATGGACACGACGTGCTGATTCGTATTTATAATAAACTTTAGACACAAAAATGCGTTGTTCTAGAGTCAGCTGTCTAACCATCTTCGCGAACGAATGTACGCTGCATATTTATATTGGGGGAGCCCCGCCAGTCGCGGCAGCGGTCAGAACATATAATAGAAGCCCTGTATTAATCAAATATGTACATGTACTCATATGTTATCTGTACAATTATAACATAGTATCAATAAATAATCTTCAACATGGTATTATAATACTATTACATTTTAATCCTCACAAGCTACTCATTAAAATTAAATATTATATATTATTGATTAGCCAAATATTCAAGTAAAAATGAATACATAGTCACGCAACTAATCATATTTCAAATTACCTTTCACTTTTTCTTTTCATAAATTTAATTTAAATTCGTTTATTTCTTCTCTCTTGATCCTACCTATTTTGCAGTCTCTTATTCTTCTCAAGAATACCATTTCTGTTGAATTCCAATTTTCCCTCATGTACAGTGACATCATTTTATTTTTACTAACATTTCTAATATTAACCTGGATACCTTTGGATTAACGGTTGAGAACCGGAAACACCATTTGCTACCCACTTCCACGACTGGAGTTCGATGATACTGACGTAAAATACAAACAAATCACTTTACTAGGTATAGGAGGGAAGAAAAGTAGTTCATCCATTTACGTAAACTAGGAAATATCGCGATTTTGAGTTTTATCATTTTCATTAGGTTTTTGTTTAATCAAAATACAGTACAATATTAACAATGAGTGTTTTTACTCACGAACTGAGCTGTCCATTGGGACGTATTCATTATGCACTGTATATTATGCTGTATATAGCACATTAGCGTACAATATAAAGAATGAAGTTAAATTGAAAAATAATCATAATATCAATATTTAAACACATTTTTTAAAATGGTGGGCGTTCATTTCGATACAGGCTTCAGTTCTTTTGTGTATATTATCGCACTATAGACCATTCTACCTAATTCCAATTACCAGGTAAATTCAATCTTCACTTCTGCTGGCCTCACGTTCACATACCGAAGCAGAGGTGGACGATCATCCAACCATAATGGAGGTATCGTGTGGTTAGCACGATGATCCCCCAGCCGTTATAACTGGCATTCGCAACCGGATTTTGTATATAGCACATTAGCGTACAATATAAAGAATGAAGTTATATTGAAAAATAATCATAATATCAATATTTAAACACATTTTTTAAAATGGTGGGCGTTCATTTCGATACAGGCTTCAGTTCTTTTGTGTATATTATCGCACTATAGACCATTCTACCTAATTCCAATTACCAGGTAAATTCAATCTTCACTTCTGCTGGTCTCACGTTCACATACCGAAGCAGAGGTGGACGATCATCCAACCATAATGGAGGTATCGTGTGGTTAGCACGATGATCCCCCAGCCGTTATAACTGGCATTCGCAACCGGATTTTGTTACCTATCGTAGCTGCCCAATTGCATCACGAAGCTGGGTGATCACCGGTCCCATACAATGGCCGAAATTTATGAGAAAATTTCTTCCCCCATGTGGACTCGAACCAGCGCTCGATGCACTATCCGATTTCATGCCAATTTCGAGAGGCGATCAATAAAAAATGTTTTCCTTGTTAATTTTCTGTCATGGGAATAAAGTAAGCATTGCCATCTATGATATATTTTATTTAATTAATTTGGAACGTCTTTCGTCTCAATATATTTATTAGTTCGGTGGCGAAGCTAAGGTGTAAACATTGGGTAGGCTGAAGAAATCTGCGCATCTTACATCGCTATATACAGTAGGTGTTTCTCGGCTTTTCTATCAATATTTTGTAACACGGACCCCACATGAAGATGATGACCACTCATTTTCACCCCCAAGCAGAACACAGGTATCTTCTTCATCGCCTATTTTAATATGTAAATGTAGTGACGATCGCCTATCTTTGTAAGCCCGTTTTATTTCACACCTCCAACTTGAAAACATTTTCTCTTTTAATTCTGCAAGTAATGACCTTAATGTTGTCTCAGTATGAACCATTTTACACAAAATTAGTATGTAACACATACAGGCATGCACTTTTGATTTAACTAACACTAAACAATGCAGCGGAATCACAGAACACCAACATAGCGCGGCGTATTATATTACGGTTAAGACTAGCCCCCGCGTCCTGCTACTGAGTCGTAACGAACCGATACCCCCTCCTCCCCTTCTTCTCACAAGCATGCAGTCGCGCGTCGCTACTAGGCTTCTGCCACAGTGGAATGACTGCCAACAGTGAATTTAATACATGGAAGGATCGGAGTGAAACAGTGGAGGTTGTGAACAAAACCGGTCATTTCCATAACAGTATTTTTTTCAGGAAGTGGAAAAAAAATCTGTATCGAGTCTTCACTTTACTCCGAAGTGAACGGCAAATTTGTATGTTGTGCATGTTACGTTCGTTGTTCTAATGGTGTAAATAATCATGATGCCATTTTTTGTGCATTTTATAGGCAAAAATATTTTGAAAATGTCCGATTTTTTTTTTTTAATATGAAAAAAATGTTCACTTTTGTTAGAAAAAAATTGACATTTATAACAGTAAAGCATACACATATCCCAAGATATCCTTCACTTTCATTCTACTGTATTGTGGAAAAAAGAATTTAGGTATTATAACACTTTCGCAATAATTTTAATTAGCAATAAGATATCACTTTTACATATAGAAGTGAAAATGACATATTTTTAATGGATTGGTAATTGCAACACATGTAGAATGTTGGAAATGTCCGTTTTTTTTATACAAAAAAGACAATGAAAATATTGGCATTAGTATGATATGGAATTATCCGATTTTGATTGAAAATACTGATTTTACCACACTGTTTCTTATGGAAATAACAGAGTTAGAATAAAAACAATAAATTGTTTGAAACGACGTCTCTTTAAACAAACCAAAGCCTTAAGAAACTCACTTTTTGTTTCCGGTGGAAATGACCACGTTAGAGTAAAAACAGTAGTAGTCTATATTCAGAAAGATGTCGCCTTACACAAACGGAAACGGTAAAATCTCATTTTTTGTTTTCGGTGGAAATGACCGAGTTAGAGTAAAAAAACAGTAGTATATTCTGAAAGATGTCTCTTTAAACAAACCGAAACGGTAAAATCTCATTTTTTGTTTTCGGTGGAAATGACCGAGTTAGAGTAAAAAAAACAGTAGTATATTCAGACAGATGTCTCTTTAAACAAACCGAAACGGTAAAATCTCATTTTTTGTTTTCGGTGGAAATGACCGAGTTATAATAAAAACAGTAACATATTCAGAAAGATGCCTCTGTAAACATACCGAAGCCGTAAAAAAACTAATCTTTTGTTTTCGGTGGAAATGGCCGAGTTATAATAAAAACAGTAACATAGTCAGAAAGATGCCTCTCTAAACATACCGAAACCGTAAAAAAACTAATTTTTTGTTTTCGGTGGAAATGACCGAGTTAAAATTAAAACAGTAACATAGTCATAAAGATGCCCCTCTAAACATACCGAAACCTTTTAAAAAAAATATTTTTTTGTTTTCGGTGGAAATGACCGAGTTATAATAAAAACAGTAACATATTCAGAAAGATGCCTCTCTAAACATACCGAAGCCGTAAAATAACTAATTTTTTCTTTTCGGTAGAAATGACCGAGTTATAATAAAAACAGTAACATATTCAGAAAGATGCCTCTCTAAACATACCGAAGCCGTAAAATAACTAATTTTTTCTTTTCGGTAGAAATGACCGAGTTATAATAAAAACAGTAACATATTCAGAAAGATGCCTCTCTAAACATACCGAAGCCGTAAAATAACTAATTTTTTGTTTTCGGTAGAAATGACCGAGTTATAATAAAAACAGTAACATATTCAGAAAGATGCCTCTCTAAACATACCGAAGCCGTAAAAAAACTAATTTTTTCTTTTCGGTAGAAATGACCGAGTTATAATAAAAACAGTAACATATTCAGAAAGATGCCTCTCTAAACATACCGAAACCGTAAAAAAACTGATTTTTTGTTTTGGGTAGAAATGACCGAGTTAGAATAAAAATAATATCAAATTCAGAAAGATGCCCCTCTGAACATACCGAAACCTTTAAATTTTTTTTTTTTTGTTTTCGGTGGAAATGACCGAGTTATAATAAAAACAGTAACCTATTCAGAAACATGCCTCTCTAAACATACCGAAGCCGTAAAATAACTAATTTTTTCTTTTCGGTAGAAATGACCGAGTTATAATAAAAACAGTAACATATTCAGAAAATGCCTCTCTAAACATACCGAAGCCGTAAAAAAACTAATTTTTTCTTTTCGGTGGAAATGACCGAGTTATAATAAAAACAGTAACATAGTCAGAAAGATGCCTCTCTAAACATACCGAAACCGTAAAAAAACTAATTTTTTTGTTTTCGGTGGAAATGACCGAGTTATAATAAAAACAGTAACATAGTCAGAAAGATGCCTCTCTAAACATACCGAAACCGTAAAAAAACTAATTTTTTTGTTTTCGGTGGAAATGACCGAGTTATAATAAAAACAGTAACATAGTCAGAAAGATGCCTCTCTAAACATACCGAAGCCGCAAAAAAACTAATTTTTTCTTTTCGGTAGAAATGACCGAGTTATAATAAAAACAGTAACATATTCAGAAAGATGCCTCTGTAAACATACCGAAGCCGTAAAAAAACTAATCTTTTGTTTTCGGTGGAAATGGCCGAGTTATAATAAAAACAGTAACATATTCAGAAAGATGCCTCTCTAAACATACCGAAGCCGTAAAAAAACTAATTTTTTCTTTTCGGTAGAAATGACCGAGTTATAATAAAAACAGTAACATATTCAGAAAGATGCCTCTCTAAACATACCGAAACCGTAAAAAAACTGATTTTTTGTTTTGGGTAGAAATGACCGAGTTAGAATAAAAATAATATCAAATTCAGAAAGATGCCCCTCTAAACATACCGAAACCTTTAAATTTTTTTTTTTTTTTTGTTTTCGGTGGAAATGACCGAGTTATAATAAAAACAGTAACCTATTCAGAAACATGCCTCTCTAAACATACCGAAGCCGTAAAATAACTAATTTTTTCTTTTCGGTAGAAATGACCGAGTTATAATAAAAACAGTAACATATTCAGAAAATGCCTCTCTAAACATACCGAAGCCGTAAAAAAACTAATTTTTTCTTTTCGGTGGAAATGACCGAGTTATAATAAAAACAGTAACATAGTCAGAAAGATGCCTCTCTAAACATACCGAAACCGTAAAAAAACTAATTTTTTTGTTTTCGGTGGAAATGACCGAGTTATAAAAACAGTAACATAGTCAGAAAGATGCCTCTCTAAACATACCGAAACCGTAAAAAAACTAATTTTTTTGTTTTCGGTGGAAATGACCGAGTTATAATAAAAACAGTAACATAGTCAGAAAGATGCCTCTCTAAACATACCGAAGCCGCAAAAAAACTAATTTTTTCTTTTCGGTAGAAATGACCGAGTTATAATAAATACAGTAACATATTCAGAAAGATGCCTCTGTAAACATACCGAAGCCGTAAAAAAACTAATCTTTTGTTTTCGGTGGAAATGGCCGAGTTATAATAAAAACAGTAACATAGTCAGAAAGATGCCTCTCTAAACATACCGAAACCGTAAAAAAACTAATTTTTTGTTTTCGGTGGAAATGACCGAGTTAAAATTAAAACAGTAACATAGTCAGAAAGATGCCTCTCTAAACATACCGAAACCGTAAAAAAACTAATTTTTTGTTTTCGGTGGAAATGACCGAGTTAGAATAAAAACAGTAACAAATTCAGAAAGATGCCTCTCTAAACATACCGAAGCCGTAAAAAAACTAATTTTTTCTTTTCGGTAGAAATGACCAAGTTATAAAAAAACAGTAACATATTCAGAAAGATGCCTCTCTAAACATACCGAAGCCGTAAAAAACTAATTTTTTTGTTTTCGGTGGAAATGATCGAGTTAGAATAAAAATAGGAACATATTCAGAAAGGTGCCTCCCTAAACATACCGAAATCGTGAAAAAAAAAAAATAAATAATTTTTTGTTTTCGGTGGAAATGACCGGTTTTTTTCGCAATCTCCACATAAATTAACTCATCTTTAAGCCTCTTAAGAGGTTTGCCACTGTTTATTGCGTACGTACGTTAATTACCTTATTTCGTTTCAGTGTGCAACAAGACTTACTACGGGGACGTGGGGAAGACGTACGAGCTGGAACTGCACAAACCCCGCGAAGACCGCCTGCCCTTCCTCTGCCAGCTCACCTTCATGGCCAACGGGCACAATCACGGGGAACTCGTTCAGGTAAGAGCACATTCATATCATGAAAACAGTACGAGATTTCGGTATCTGTGCGACTCAGTTTAAAATTTGTTCCATACACGTACTGTGACATGAGCTCGTGAGGAAATCAAATTCACTGAATTGCTAGAAGCAACAATAACTTTTCATTACTACTTTATATTACATTATAGATAGTAGGGCCTATTTATTATTACTGTTTTTTAGGGTGTCTCTAAGTTATCGACAAATTTTGGGATCGGGTATGTATGTATGTATGTATGTATGTATGTATGTATGTATGTATGTATGTATGTATGTATGTATGTATGTATGTATGTATGTATTTTTTAAACCTTGTTTACAAGCATGTTTCCTTTACAAAAATGCAATACTACATGCTAATAGACTACACATTACAATATTGCTAACTCTTCCGAATACAATGTATACACATTATTGCTAGCCTATTCTACTTTCCCTAAATTTACTATTTACAACATGTGAACATCTATGCTACTGTTGAAGCTTTTAAATACTTTTTACAACACTATTTTAGTACCTATTCCTTTTCTATTTACAGATAAAAAAAATCAATACTATTGCTAATCATTTTAAAAACTATGTTTAGAAATATACTATTTAACAAATTAACCTACTTTCCCTAAATTTACTCTTTACAACGTGTTAACATCTATGTTACTGTTGGATTTTTTAAATACATTATGCAACACTATTTTAGAGCCTATTCTGTTTCTTCTATTTACAAATTTAAAAAAAAATCTATACTATTGCTAATACTTTTAAAAACTATGTTTAGAAGAATACTATTTAACAAATTAACCTATTTTCCTTAAATTTACTATTTACAATGTGTCAACATCTACTGTATGGTACTGTTGAATCTTTTAAATACATTGTACATCACTATTTTAGAGCCAGTTCTGTTTTTCTATTTACAAATTTAAAAAAAACAATGAATACTATTGTTAATTCTTTTACAATCTATGTTTAGAAGTATACTATTTATAAAATTAACCTATTTTCCTTAAATTTACTATTTGCAACGTATGTATGTATGTATGTATGTATGTATGTATGTATGTATTCACACTGCAAATGGGTATATACCCAATGGTAGTGGTAACTAATCACTCAATAATGACAACTAATAATAAACACAATTAATAAAAGTACAATGAATAAAAATTAATTAATAATAATAATAATAATAATAATAATAATAATAATAATAATAATAATGGGGAGCATCCTAAATTAAATGAAGCACGATCACTTAAAAAAACATTTGAAGTAAATCTAATTTGTATCTTAACCCTAAGTTCGAACTAAAACCCACGAGTATGATATGTTCATATCTGCACAAGTACCTTTCAACATTACACTCATTTCGCTGTCAACACACTCACTGCACTGGAACTACGACACATTTCACTGATACTATCCTGATTTCACTAACACTTCAAAAACATTTCACTGTTCAAATACTTTGCACTGCCACTATAAACTATGAAACTTCAGTGACAGAAACACACTTCACTTACACAACACACTTAACTGTAAATTCACACTTCACTGACAACACACTTCACTGATACAAAACTTCAAATAAAATATCAATTACACCCTTTAAATAGTGTGTATAATATATTACCGTCTATTAGTAAAAATCCTATTTTTAAATACTCCTTAAGCCTATTTTAAACACAAAACCTATTTTTAAATATAAGCCTATTTTTAAATAGCCTATTTTTAGATATGGGTAGAGAACCTTTCTCAAAAAACGTTTTGTTAAGGAAGACTGCTAATTCAGCACTGCAGTAACTGTCTCTCCCTTTCTTTTAGTTCTTAATTTGTTTGTGTGTGTGTTTTTTTTTTTTTTTTTGCATGCCTGGGCCAATTGAAAACTTATAACATTAATTATTTTATACATCTTGATTACACAACTCTTAACACTATATCACTTAGAAATACAATATAATGGTGATTGCTTTCATGAGTTACTTTGAACTAATTTCTGGAATTCAGTTGTGTGTTGAGGATTTGTTGTGAGTGTGTTTTTATGTATGTGTATATTTCGTATTGTTCTAGCGTGTTTAGTTTCTGGTTTTTCGGTTGGATATGTAGAATTTCCATGTCTGTGTCTATGTTGCTGTAGGTGTGGTTGGCATTTGTGATGTGTTCTGCGTATGTGGAAGTGTTGTGTGATTTGGTTATGGCTGTGATGTGTTCTTTGTAACGCGTTTGAAATGATCTGCCTGTCTGTCCGATGTAGAAGTTGTTGCAGCTATTGCATGTTAGTTTGTATACACTTGTGAGGTTGTATTTATTTGCTTGTGTTGTTTGTGTGTTGAGAGGATTTTATATAGCTTTTTGTGTTCTGTATGCGATGTTGTAGTCTAATTTATTGAATGAAGATGTGATCTTGTACATGTTTTTGTTTTCGTATGTTAGTGTGATGTATTTTTTTGTGTTCTTGTATTTGTGTTGTGTTTCTATGTTTCTTGTAATTATGTTTTGTTCTTTTCATTATGTTTTCTATTGTCTTGAGGTTTTATCTATTTTCTTGTGCTATGTATTTTATGTTATTTATTTCTTCTTTGTAGTCTTGCTGGCTCATTGGTATGTTGAGTAGTCTGTGCACCATAGCCCCAAATGCAGCAGGTTTGTGTTGTGTTGGGTGATTGGATGTGTTGTGTATGTGTGTTGTTGTTGTGGGTTTTCTGTAGATTTTGAAAGTGTGTTTGTTATCTACTCTCGTTACTGTGATGTCTAGAAAGTTCATGGAACGTATGTATTCCTAAATTAATTATTTGTTAATTAAATTCATTAATTACTTTTCAAACACCTGATTACCTCAGTCTCGCCCTTTAAGATCGCCCAATTAATGACATACACCGGTGTATCTCTTGCTCCTATTTTTCGGAAAGTAGGCAACATTTCATTTTATGGAATGATATTGAAAATCAGATGACCTTCGTATGGGTAATGTCCTTGCAGACAAGTCAGATGCTTTACCCTACACTACTGGTGACTTTGATAAAAAAAGAAAGCAATTAGCTGTATTTACGAAACTGTCGTCAGAAGTGATACCCACCCAGGCTTTAGGAGCAAAGATTCGTATTTACGGCACTGCTGTGAATGTGCGGGACTACATAACTTCGAAAGAAATAGGGGCAAGAGTTACATCAGGAATAATATATATATATATATATATATATATATATATATATATATATATATATATATATATATTAGACACACGCACAAACACACACAAAATTTCTTGTAAAAATGCAGTAGTTCTTGAAAACTTCAAGTGCCAATCTACGCAACTTTTCCAATGTGACAAAAGGAATAAAGAATAGCCTAATAAATATTGTGTTGCTATGCAAGAAATGCTGATTAGTGATTGTGATTTATGTCCTTAATGACTAGAATGAAGTGATAATGTAATATACAGCCGCAAGATTTCTTGTAAAAATGCAGAAGATATTGTAGACTTCAAGTGCCTATCTACGCAACTTTTCCAATTTGACAAAAGGAATAAAGTATAGCCTAATAAATATTGTGTTGCTATGCAAGAAATGCTGATTAGTGATTGTGATTTATGTCCTTAATGACTAGAATGAAGTGATAATATAATATACAGCCGCAAGATTTCTTGTAAAAATGCAGAAGTTCTTGAAGACTTCAACTGCCTATCTACGCAACTTTTCCAATGTGACAAAAGGAATAAAGAATAGCCTAATAAATATTGTGTTGCTATGCAAGAAATGCTGATTAGTGATTGTGATTTATGTCCTTAATGACTAGAATGAAGTGATAACATAATATACAGCCGCAAGATTTCTTTTAAAAATGCAGAAGTTCTTGTAGACTTCAAGTGCCTATCTATGCAACTTTTCCAATGTGACAAAAGGAATAAAGAATAGCCTAATAAATATTGTGTTGCTATGCAAGAAATGCTGATTAGTGATTGTGATTTATGTCCTTAATGACTAGAATGAAGTGATAATATAATATACAGCCGCAAGATTTCTTGTAAAAATGCAGAAGTTCTTGAAGACTTCAACTGCCTATCTACGCAACTTTTCCAATGTGACAAAAGGAATAAAGAATAGCCTAATAAATATTGTGTTGCTATGCAAGAAATGCTATTAGTGATTGTGATTTATGTCCTTAATGACTAGAATGAAGTGATAATATAATATACAGCCGCAAGATTTCTTGTAAAAATGCAGAAGTTCTTGAAGACTTCAACTGCCTATCTACGCAACTTTTCCAATGTGACAAAAGGAATAAAGAATAGCCTAATAAATATTGTGTTGCTATGCAAGAAATGCTGATTAGTGATTGTGATTTATGTCCTTAATGACTAGAATGAAGTGATAATATAATATACAGCCGCAAGATTTCTTGTAAGTAAAAATGCAGAAGTTCTTGTAGACTTTAAGTGCCTATCTACGCAACTTTTCCAATGTGACAAAATGAATAAAGTATAGCCTAATAAATATTGTGTTGCTATGCAAGAAATACTGATTAGTGATTGTGATTTATGTCCTTAATGACTAGAATAAAGTGATAATATACAGCCGCAAGATTTCTTGTAAAAATGCAGAAGTTCTTGTAGACTTCAAGTGCCTATTTACGCAACTTTTCCAATGTGACAAAAGGAATAAAGAATAGCCTAATAAATATTGTGTTGATATGCAAGAAATGCTGATTAGAGATTTATGTCCTTAATGACTAGAATGAAGTGATAATATAATATACAGCCGCAAGATTTCTTGTAAAAATGCAGAAGTTCTTGAAGACTTCAAATGCCCATATATGTAACTTCTCAAATGTGGTCAGAGGAATAAAGATTAGCGTAATAAATATTGTGTAGCTATGCAAAAAATGCTGATTAGTGATTGTAATTTATCTCCTTAATGACTACAATGAAGTGATAATATATATCCACAAGATTTCTTGTAAAAATGCGGAAGTTTTTAAAGACCCCAACTACGCCTATCCATCTACGTATCTTCTCCAACTTGTCCAGGGGAAGGATATGGTAGTTGAAGCATGGTAAATTAGGAAACAGGTTTTACAATGACTCATTCCAGTCAAAATAGGATTTCTGATACACCTGCAGGCTACACCTTGCGAGACAGGAGAAATCCAGGTATACCAGACTTATAATTATACCAATAAGCCTAATAGATTGCATTAATCAAGGGCTGCAGAACCGGGCGACAGTTATGGCATACATCACAAGCCAGATTACGTCATTCATCCCCCTCTTCAACTCCACGTGTCATTCACGTAATAAGGAGGAGGATTTGTATTCACTGCCTAGTGTTGGAATTCAGCGCAATGTCGTTCGAAAATACTAGTTTAACGAGCAATGGAAAAATGATTACGTGTGTATTCAAAACAATCACAAAGCACACGAGCCTCCGCTGCACGTATGAGTTCTCTGTACAAATATTTTTACAGCGGGGCGACGGTATATATAAATAGAGCTAACCATTTTATAACAGACGGAATCGACATGGTATTATTTTTATTTTACGTTTTTTTTATGGGAATTAAAAATAATATATTACGAAAGAACATTTGCGACAAATTATTTTTCAGACTAACATAGTCACTGTTCTGTTTTACGTACCAATGTTGTTTACACTCTTCCAAGTTGACAGTACGACACGTTGCCTGGTTCCTATACAAACAAAGGAAAAACAGTGTTGTTATGATTACTTACTAGAGAGTAACATGAACAAAAATCTATTCAAGTACAACTTACATATATACTGTAATATTTATTTATGTACTTATTTACTTACTTATTATTTATTTATTTATTTACTTACTTATTATTTATTTATTTACTTACGTATTATTTATTTATTTATTTATTTATTTATTTATTTATTTATTTATTTATTTATTTATTTATGTCTATAACATGGCAAAGCCCCAATTACAATAGACAGTACAGATATTCGTCTAAAAAACACAGAATTGCATATAACACGAAAAAAAGAATGAAACAGATACAAATGCCAGATACAAGTGTAAATACAAATTAAAATGGAAAATGAGAAGAAAAAAAAAACAGACAAATAGATACTACCTAAATAAAAGACACAGATATAGATATAAATGAAAAATGCGAAATAAAAATAAATGTAAAATAGATATCATAGCCAAAAATGTAAAATATAAAATATCTGAAGTGTGATTATAAATATGCACATATGTCACACTGTATTTTCACCGAATCGAGACGTTTATTCACTTATGTCACACAACTTGTATTTTTCAAAAGTACTACCCCAATAATTTGAGAAGTTAAGTCATTTTCTGAAATAAGTTTATATATTTTCACAGCCCATACCCACTCCAGCTCTTTCAGGAATCATTGACATCCAGGCGATTTTGCATGATTCTTTAATGTCTTCATCTTCTTCAGCTTCTAAATCTACGACTTTTAATTCATGAAATTGTAGTTCCTCCAATTATGATTCTTTGAACACGATACCATTCATGATTGAATTGATAACAATGCAGACTCACGAAAACAAAAGCTGTATTTAGTACATCCACACAGAGAAACATAAGCTGTAGGTTGTAATGTCATAAGTAATTTATTTATTGATCACTTAAGAATTGTTTGTTTCTTTGTTTTTTCTATTTACTTATATATTCATCCATTTACTCATTTATATATTCATTTATTTATTTCATTTACTTTGTCATTTAACGACGCTGTATCAACTGTGAGATTATTTAGTGTCGATGGACTTAGTGATAGCGAGATGGTATTTGACGAGATGAAACCGAGGATTCGCCTTAGATTACCTGACATTCGCCTTACTGTTGGGGAAAACCTCGAAAAAACCCAATCAGGTAATCATCCAAAGCGGGAATCGAACCCATGCCCGAACGCAACTCCGGATCAGCAGGCAAGTGCCTTAGCCGACTGAGCTACGTCGGTGGCCATTTATTCATTAATTAATTTATTTATAATTTAATTGAATGACGATCGTCTAAAAAAGTATACAATACACGTGTAAGTGCATTACGAAAGTACCAGTATTTGTAACTTACTAGTGAATTGTCAAGAATTCTCTATCAATGAAAGGAGACATGCATATATGCACTAGTGCTATTTAAATATATTTATTTCATAATAGTAAGATATATACATAATATATTGATAAATTCGTGGTCTAGAATATCTTTTTTTGCTTCTATTTCCTTCAAAAGAAATAATTTCTTCTCTTTTGACACCATTTCAATAATTTTACAATATTTGTAATTTCGCAACAATTAAGTTTAGCGGGTGAAGATCGTTATTAGTGGCATCTGTTGACTAATATGGGAGACTATCGCGGAGAATTATGCGGGGATTGTGTAAGAACGTAATAATAGTAAAGAAGTCATATTTCATTATCAAAGAAGTAAACTAAACTAAATAACATTGGAGTCTTACTAAATTCATAGAAATATTACAGTACTATTAATCTTTCCTGTATAACCTACATTAGAATACGACATTACGTTTGAAGAAACAAAGATAATCTAATTCGACGAATGAAATACGAAGATAAACGACTGTTTCATGTTATGACGTAGTACTTTTATTGATTTTATGTAACTTGTAGCGATTCATTTGTAATGTACAAAAACTTTAATTCCTTCGTAGAACAGAAAGGTACAAGTCCATACTTCACAATATTTTTCACCAATAATTTATAATGAACAAGAACTTTAATTTTTTTATTAAACAAAAAGATACAACTCCATGCTTTACAACGTCTTTCACCAGTAATTTGTAATGTACAACAACTTTAATTATTTCGCAGAAGAGAAAAGTACAACTCCATACTTCACAACATTTTTCACCAATAATTTATAATGTACAACAACTTTAATTCTTTCGCAGAAGAGAAAGGTACAACTCCATACTTCACAACATTTTTCACCGATAATTTATAATGTACAAGAACTTTAATTCTTTCGTAGAACAGAAAGTAATAACTCCATACTTCACAACATTTTTCACCAATAATTTATAATGTACAAGAACTTTAATTTTTTTATTAAACAAAAAGATACAACTCCATGCTTTACAACGTCTTTCACCAGTAATTTGTAATGTACAACAACTTTAATTCTTTCGCTGAAGAGAAAGGTAAAACTCCATACTTCACAACATTTTTCACCAATAATTTATAATGTACAACAACTTTAATTCTTTCGCAGAAGACAAAGGTACAACTCCATACTTCACAACATTTTTCACCAATAATTTATAATGTACAAGAACTTTAATTCTTTCGTAGAACAGAAAGTAATAACTCCATACTTCACAACATTTTTCATCAATAATTTATAATGTACAAGAACTTTAATGGAGTTTACAACATTTTTCACCGATAATTTATAATGTACAACAACTTTAATTCTTTCGCAGAAGAGAAAGGTACAACTCCATACTTCACAATATTTTTCACCAATAATTTATAATGTACAAGAACTTTAATTCTTTCGTAGAACAGAAAGTAATAACTTCATGCTTCACAACATTTTTCATCAATAATTTATAATGTACAAGAACTTTAATGGAGTTTACAACATTTTTCACCGATAATTTATAATGTACAACAACTTTAATTCTTTCGTAGAAGAGAAAGGTACAACTCCATACTTCACAATATTTTTCACCAATAATTTATAATGTACAAGAACTTTAATTCTTTCGTAGAACAGAAAGTAATAACTCCATACTTCACAACATTTTTCATCAATAATTTATAATGTACAAGAACTTTAATGGAGTTTACAACATTTTTCACCGATAATTTATAATGAACAAGAACTTTAATTCTTTCGCAGAAGAGAAAGGTACAAGTCCATACTTCACAACATTTTTCACCAATAATTTATAATGTACAAGAACTTTAATTCTTTCGTAGAACAGAAAGTAATAACTCTATACTTCACAACATTTTTCATCAATAATTTATAATGTACAAGAACTTTAATGGAGTTTACAACATTTTTCACCGATAATTTATAATGTACAACAACTTTAATTCTTTCGCTGAAGAGAAAGGTACAACTCCATACTTCACAACATTTTTCACCAATAATTTATAATGTACAAGAACTTTAATTCTTTCGTAGAACAGAAAGTAATAACTCCATACTTCACAACATTTTTCACCAATAATTTATAATGTACAACAACTTTAATTCTTTCGCAGAAGAGAAAGGTACAACTCCAAGCTTCACAACATTTTTCGCCAATAATTTATAATGTACAAGAAATTTAATTCTTTCGCAGAAGAGAAAGGTACAACTCCATACTTCACAACATTTTTCACCAATAATTTTTAATGTACAAGAACTTTAAATCTTTTTCGTAGAACAGAAAGGTACGACTACATACTTCACAACATTTTTCACCAATAATTTATAATGTACAAGAACTTTAATGGAGTTCACAACATTTTTCACCAATAATTTATAATGTAAAAGAACTTTAATTCTTTCGTAGAACAGAAAGGTACAACTCCATACTTCACAACATGTTTCGCCAATAATTTACTACGTACAAGAACTTTAATTTCTTCATAAAACAAAAAGGTACAACTCCGTGCTTTACAACGTCTTTCACCAGTAATTTGTAATGTACAAGAACTTTAATTCTTTCGTAGAACAGAAAGTAATAACTCTATACTTCACAACATTTTTCATCAATAATTTATAATGTACAAGAACTTTAATGGAGTTTACAACATTTTTCACCGATAATTTATAATGTACAACAACTTTAATTCTTTCGCTGAAGAGAAAGGTACAACTCCATACTTCACAACATTTTTCACCAATAATTTATAATGTACAAGAACTTTAATTCTTTCGTAGAACAGAAAGTAATAACTCCATACTTCACAACATTTTTCACCAATAATTTATAATGTACAACAACTTTAATTCTTTCGCAGAAGAGAAAGGTACAACTCCAAGCTTCACAACATTTTTCGCCAATAATTTATAATGTACAAGAAATTTAATTCTTTCGCAGAAGAGAAAGGTACAACTCCATACTTCACAACATTTTTCACCAATAATTTTTAATGTACAAGAACTTTAAATCTTTTTCGTAGAACAGAAAGGTACGACTACATACTTCACAACATTTTTCACCAATAATTTATAATGTACAAGAACTTTAATGGAGTTCACAACATTTTTCACCAATAATTTATAATGTAAAAGAACTTTAATTCTTTCGTAGAACAGAAAGGTACAACTCCATACTTCACAAAATTTTTCGCCAATAATTTATAATGTACAAGAACTTTAATTCTTTCGTAGAATAGAAAGGTACAACTCCATGCTTCACAACGTCTTTCACCAGTAATTTGTGATGTACAGCACCATACCTTTGTAGAATGGGCTCCAGGAACAAGATTTGCTGGGACATTACCAAAAGTTCAGAGCGAAATAATGTTAGTTCTGACAACAGAATTTTGTCTTATTTATTTTTGTTTTCATATTAAACTCATGCGGAAATGACTTTGGAGAAATATCACATGGAACTGCTGGCATAGGAATAATTTATCACACTCATAAACTCTCTCCCGGAATTAAGTCAGGTTCCACTCCCACTTAAATAATAAGCGCAGTGACAACATAGGAAGGCCCGGCCGGGCCTGGTGCTGACATGGGCGTGTGTGAGAGTGGACATGATGTCTTTATTAGAATCGCTGCAATGCAATGATTGCTGGCGGTGAGTGTGGTCGCTGCATGATGGATATGGATGCGATGTGGTTAGTACCCAGCCGACCGTGGGGAGGGCGTGAATGTTGTTTGCTGCCTGTCCTCTCTGTTGGCTGGCTCCAGTCCACACCACAAATTACAATGCATGTTACTAAGAGGCGTGCGGACCTTCGTATCTTAGCGACGTTTGCTGTTATGAAATTGTGTCTGGAGAAAAAAAAAGTCCTAAGCGAAATACATTCCCAGTTGTTATATAAATTACATATATAGGCTGTAAGTAATACAGGGTGTTTCATAAGTAACTCATCACTCGAAAAATTTACTAATTTTTACGATTTTTGGCTGTGTTGTACATTTCTGATAGTTAGAACCTTTTGCATGGTAGTGTGTTTTCTCGTCTTTACAACAAACGTCCGCCACGATTTGTATGTATGTATGTATGTATTTATTTACATTGCAAGTGGGCATGCACCCGGTGGCAGTGGTATACACAATATAAACAATACACAATAAAGAAATGATAAACAATATTTACAATACACAATACAATTATACAATACACAATAGGCCTACAATTTTATACACAATACAATAAGAATGCACAATATAATTTAACACAATAATAATAAAACATAAATAAAATACCTAATTTTACATTACAACCTACATTATTATGTACAGGCCCTACATAAGTTTCAATAGTCTCTCACTTTATTCTTATCTCACTCACTGTAGTGGCACTATGACGCATTGCACTGACACTTAAGCACACATTTCACTGACACTATAGAACACATTTCATTGACGCTATAAATTATCACTGATCGGAACTATTCACTGCACTGTAAAACCATAACTTCACTGACTCACCTCGCTTCACTGATACAACAGTTCAAATAAGTCAAATAATTACACCCTTATGCATACTGTACTTATAAACAGAACTACATTTAAACTAAACATTTCTAGTCTAAGACCCACTTACACGCTATTTTTAAATAATTTACAATTCAAACCAAGGAAGTAACTCGTCAGGCTAATTAAATACATGTCACCTTAAAAAATTAAATGTTAAATGTCGCCTTAATTTTAATTTGCACTTTATACACAACTTTTTAAATTATTCTTGAATCTCCTTAAGGAAGGACAGCCCTCAAAGACCGCTCAAAGTTGATTTTACTGAAATCAGAGGTTGCCAACCTATATAGGTATGATGTAATATTGCAAATGAAAGTCACTTTCTTCTATGCACGTAAAATTCGTACGCAAAATACAGAGTTAATTAAAATACCTTATACGAATCAAATAACTACATTTAAAATGTACTGAACTTTATTTAAACAATTCAAACTTCACTTAACAAAAAGAAATAAAAATTATTCCAATTGAACACGAAATATTA
The DNA here is from genome assembly GCF_040183065.1 of Periplaneta americana. Classification (NCBI taxonomy): domain Eukaryota; kingdom Metazoa; phylum Arthropoda; class Insecta; order Blattodea; family Blattidae; genus Periplaneta; species Periplaneta americana. The sequence continues at coordinate 17,260,920 of NC_091130.1, forward strand.
AATATTATTATTATTATTACTATTATTATTATTATTATTATTATTATTATTATTATTATATACAGTATATATACAGACAGATGCGTTTCCTAATCACTATGGGCTAAAGCAGGAGATGCACTATCACCTTTACTTTTTAACTTTGCTCTAGAGTATGCCATTAGGAAAGTCCAGGATAACAGAGAGGGTTTGGAATTGAACGGGTTACATCAGCTGCTTGTCTATGCGGATGACGTGAATATGTTAGGAGATAATCCACAAACGATTAGGGAAAACACGGGAATTTTACTTGAAGCAAGTAAAGAGATAGGTTTGGAAGTAAATCCAGAAAAGACAAAGTATATGATTATGTCTCGTGACCAGAATATTGTACGAAATGGAAATATAAAAATTGGAAATTTATCTTTTGAAGAGGTGGAGAAGTTCAAATATCTGGGAGAAACAGAAACAAATATAAATGATACTCGGGAGGAAATTAAACGCAGAATAAATACGGGAAATGCCTGTTATTATTCGGTTGAGAAACTTTTATCATCCAGCCTGCTGTCGAAAAATCTGAAAGTTAGAATTTATGAAGCAATTATATTACCGGTTGTTCTTTATGGTTGTGAAACTTGGACTCTCACTTTGAGAGAGGAACAGAGACTACGGGTGTTTGAGAATAAGATTCTTAGGAAAATTTTTGGGGCTAAGAGGGATGAAGTTACAGGAGAATAGAGAAAGTTACACAACACAGAACTTCACGCATTGTATTCTTCACCTGACATAATTAGGAACATTAAATCCAGACGTTTGAGATGGGCAGGGCATGTAGCACGTATGGGCGAGTCCAGAAATGCATATATAGTGTTAGTTGGGAGGCCGGAGGGAAAAAGACCTTTAGGGAGGCCGAGACGTAGATGGGAAGATAATATTAAAATGGATTTGAGGGAGGTGGGATATGATGATAGAGAATGGATTAATCTTGCTCAGGATAGGGATTAATGGCGGGCTTATGTGAGGGCGGCAATGAACCTCCTTGTTCCTTAAAAGCCAGTAAGTAAGTAAGTAACTGTGAAGAAAATTCGTCACATTCTTTAAATAAATATAGGGTATATAGGCCTAGGTCTACATTAACTGAAACACAGCTTACAAATGTCAAAGATCACGTTTTTTGCTAGCAGTGTTGCTGAAAACGTGTATTTTCAACGTGTATTCTAAATACAATTTTTATTCAATCATATTTTCCATATACTATGTAGAATAAGTTACGGATGTTTCAATCATTACAAAACATCAGGAGAATTAAACATACAGTAAAAGGCCACAGAATTCAACCCCATGTGCTTATCTAATGTGGGTTAAAGGCAGTTATATCTACAAAGCTAGTATTTTCCTCAGTGAGGGCAATATTTAAAGAAAAACAAAAATAAATCCCAATTCCCTACCTACAAAAACAGCGTTTAGATGTCTCTGTGGTGGGCGGTACAGGTCAATAACTAAGCTTGGAAATTGGAACAGAGCCTGAAGTAGCCTTGGGATCTTGGAAAAGAGAGACAGGTTTATAGGTTAAACATGGGGAGGGAATTTCCATGGTGAATTCACCTTCCTGTCAAAGAACGGGAGAGGTAGGACAAAGCCAGAAAGGAAAAAAGAAAAGAACCAAAAGAACTGAAGTAAAAGAGAAAGAGAAACTAAGATTAGTCCTTGCCTCCATCCTGCAGACCACGCGCTTTTCTTCTTATCTCTCCGCTACACATAGATACGTCAGTATTAGTCTCACTTCCCCCTCCCTCTATCGTGCAAAGTGACCCGAAAAAGTCAAGAAAACTAGAAGAGAAGTTAGAGGTATGCAGAGGACAATCATTAAGAAGACACCGATAAAAACTGGGAATTGTTCCCGGAGCTGGTGGAGGGTGAAGAAGATTTAGGACCCTCTGCTTTCTGACCTAGCGCGACGGCCAAGGCGGGCATGGATTGCGGCGATGATATATACCGGGACTCCAGCTTATTTTCTTAGTAGCTGGAGGCAGAGTCATGGAAATATAAAACTTTCTCAAACTGCTGAAGGTAGGGATTTCGGCTTAGTGATTCTGATAGATTAAAATTTCTTTTCCATACACGGAAATCGTCGTTCTTGACTTTTAGAGTGGATTATTCTGTCGGAATGTAAAGGCCTTCCCCTTCAGAACCACCGCAGATGCATATTAAGTAAAGAACAACAAGAACAATTTGAACTAACGAAGTTACTCCTCATTTTGTTTGCACAGTTTCTCCGCTCCCACTCCTCCCTCTGAACGGAGAATTGGTTGGCACGTTGCCTCGTGCGACTTTTAATCGGAAAGTGTGTGCTTCAAAATCTGCAAAGGAACATGCCATACCACAAGGTCTTCGTAAAAACTTTAAACTTATACAGGGACATCATTTTATTTAAACTTCAATTTTTATTGTACCTGGGTTTTTGAATTTACTTCACTCCCACCCCTTCTACTAATGAAGTTCAACCGTCCTCCACACAGATCCAAGACCGCATATACAGGGACATCATTTTATTTTTGCTTCAATTTTTATTGTACCTGAGTTTTTTAATGTACTTCACTCCCACCCCTTCTACTAATGAAGTTCCAACTCCACACAGAACCAAGACCGCAGATAGTAAGCGTTACTGAGTATAGTACGTTCCAGAAATATGTTCGCGTTTTCCAGTAACGAAAGAGTTTTCAATATTGAATCATATTTTCGCACAAGTACTGTCCGTTTGCTACGTCGCATCCCGATTTCCCCCACCTGCTTCTACTCGCCCCTCTGTAAAAGCTGGGCTGTCTTAGCTCTTTTCTGAAAACATTAATTTCTCTTAGGAATTGGACGTTTACGTAATATTATACAGCTGTTTAATTTAACTTAAATAAAAGGGCCTCGTTAAGTAATTAACTGTCACGTGATTTACTCCCTTTCTACAATCCTGCATAACCACTTGCACGGACAGTAAATAGCATGTCTGAGTAATTTTATATTTTCGGGTCGGGCAGAAGTGAAGATTGAATTTACAGTACGTAGAGTAGGTACAGAATTATTTCAACATGAGTTACTAGTACGAAGGACGAAACTGGCAATTGGAATTAGATGCAATAGTCTATAGTGCGATAATATGCACAAAAGAACTGAAGCCTGTATCGAAATGAACGGCCACCATTTTCAAAATTGTGTTTAAATATTCATATTATAATTATTTTTCAATTTAACTTCTTTCTCTATATTGTACGCTAATGTGCTATAGACAGTATAATATACACCGCATAATGAATACTTTAGCATGGATAACCCACTTCGTGAGTAAAAACACTTATTCTTAATACAGTACTGTACTTTGATTAAAGAAAAACCTAATGAAAATTATCAAACTCAAAATCGCGATATTTCCTAGTTTACGTAAATGGATGAACTACTTTTCTTCCTTCCTATACCTAGTAGAGTGATTTATGTTTTACACCAGTATCATCGAACTCCAGTCTTGGAGGGGGGGGGCAAGGGGTGTTTCCGGTTCTCTAAAGGTATAGACAGGTTAATATTAAAAATGTTAGTAAAAATAAAATGATGTCCCTGTACATTCATAGTAGCCTTACGGTCATAGTAAACAGTACGTACCAAAAATATGTTGACGTTTTCCAATGACGAAAGAGTTTTCAATATTGCATCATTTTCGCACAGGTACTGTCGTCCATTTGCCTACGTCGCATTCCGGTTTTCGCCACCTGCTTCTATTCGCCTCTCTGTAAAGGCTGGTGGCTGGGCTGTCTTAGCTCTTTTCTGAGAACATTAATTGCTGTTAGGAATTGGACATCTACGTAATATTATACCCATACAACTGTTTAAAATAACTTAAATGAAAGGGCTTCGTTAAGTAATTAACTGTCACGTGATTTCCCTCCTTTCTAAGATCCTGCGACATAACCACTTGGACGGACAGTAGATAGCATGTGTGAGTAATTTTATCTTTTCGGATCGAGCAGAATTGAAGATTGAATTTACAGTACGTAAGGTACTCTTTTACAGAATAGGTACAGAATTATTTCAACATGAGTTACTAGTACGAAGGACGAAACTGGTAATTGGAATTAACACATTAGAACTGAAGCCTGTATCGAAATGAATCGCCACCATTTTGAAAAATGTGTTTAAATATCCATATTATGATTATTTTTCAATTTAACTTCATTCTCTATAGTGTACTCTAATGTGATGTAGACAGTATAATATACACTGCATAATGAATACGTCCGCATGGACAGCTCAGTTCGTGAGTAAAAATACTCATTGTTAATACTGTACTGTATTTTGATTCAACAAAAACCTAATTAAAATTATCAAACTCAAAAGCGTGATATTTCCTAGTTTACGTAAATGGATGAACTACTTTTCTTCCCTCCCATACTAGTAATGTGATATGTTTGTATATTACACCAGTATCATCGAAGTCCAGTCGTGGAAGGGGGTAGCAACCGTTGATCCAAAGGTATAGCCAGGTTAATACAGTATTAGAAATGTTAGTAAAAATAAAATGATGTCCCTGTAGGCCTATATGTGAATAATGATTAAATAAACTTTGTTTTACTTTCATACAATTTAAATTTTATATTAAATATTTTTGTAATGACAATACATTTTATCATTCATTTTCCAAAAAAATATAACTTTTATATAGGTTATGTCATTAGTACAGTATGCGCCAAAACAAACAGGCCCTACTGAAATAATCGCTCATCTACTGTTCACGTTTCGCGAGCAACGAAGTATTTATCTATTGCATATAATGGCTTGAGAAATTGTAAATTCAATGTTTTTCCTCTCTCTCTTTCTCTCTCTCTTTTTCTCTCTCCCCCCCTCTCTCTCTCTCTCTCTATGTGTTATTTATACTCGCTTTAACATCTTTGGTCATATCGCGAGTTAATCTTTTGGTTGAAATCCGAAGGCCTGTGTACTGTTGTTGAGACTGGTTTTGTTGTTGTGAACTAGAGACGACTATAGATGTATTACATATTTGTTATGAATATGATTTCGGTGATGAATGAGGCCGGTGATATTCAGTTTCCTATACTCCAAACCAAAATTATTGCTGCCAACATAACAGTTAGAAAATAAATGCCAGTTGTCGCATTTGTCATTACTCGAATTTCGAAACAAAGTTGATAAAAGAAAATTCGACATGATATCTAGAAAATCTCTCCCAATCCAATAGCATAATATGTAGTAATAGGGGATAAATGGTAAGGTTTCATCCCTAGGGTATTACCCATATAGTCGCGTCGCTGTTATTTCCGGCGTAGATCCTCCTCTTTCCTTACGCCCTAGGAAGTATAGGATCTATAAAGACTAAGTAAGTATAATCGTTAGCCATTTTAGTTCTTTCGTTGCCAATTGCGGTTAGCACACGACACTCTTTGCCGCACCTTTAAACATTATCATGTCGCAGTTCCTATGATAGTCATTCGCACTGTAATTTTTAGAATTAACAGATAAATGTCTAAGGAAAGAAGGACTGAAATGGAACCTTGTATTTCTTAAATAACGTGAAAATTGTGGCAAAATATTAATAGATGAAAAATTAACGAATATTACAAATATTCTGTACGTTAAAGGTACATGGAAAGTATAATCCATTTAGTTAAAACCAACTCATTTTTACCAAAAATGTCCAATAGAATTTTGACTCTCTCAGCTCACGATTTTGGTAGCAGCGCGGGGATTTCTACAATAAGCAACCACCCGTCCTTTCTCCTTAACATCTAAAAATTGAGTGTTCAGTTCTACGCGAAGCAAAATCGCTCCTTTGTTTAACTCGCCGTAACTCGCAAACTAGTAAGATTTTGAGTAGCAGCCCCTTTTAAAATTAATTCCTATTCTTTCTAAATGTTTCTCTCGCTTTGACCCTCCATCTAACGTGAAAAATAAAAAAGTTTGTCACTTATCAACTTTTGAGGGTGTGAATGTATATTTTGAACAGGTCACTTAGAAGTTAGCAATTTTTTTTGTCAATTTCCAAAAAAGATTTTGATCACGAATTTTTTCCAATGCTTTCCTTAGACATTTATCTATGAATCCAAAAAAATACAGCACGATCGATTGATTCTCATAGGAGCTACGACATTATGTTTAACAATGCTGTAAAGATAGTTATCGTCTGCTTGCTGCTAACGACAACGAAAGAACCAGTAATTTATAGAGCCTCAGGAAGTGTATAACGTCATCAGCAGCAAATGACAAGACGCAGATATTTAAATGTAGCCGACCTGCAACGTGATTGGCTGTCCGAAATAAGAGCGACGCGACTTTAAGGTCTATATTACACTAGCAAATTTCTGTGTCACAGAAGTTTGATAAAATGCATATGATAAAATCTTTTACAGTGTAATATAGCAGCTTTGATCACATCTAGTTGTGACATAGTTCTGTGATAAAAGTTATGGTCATCACCATACCTTTGATAAAATCTTTGACTAAGAAGAACGAAAATGGTGGACATTAAATGCATATGGTCTGTGTGACAGAAATGTGAAGGAACATGAGCCACTTGGGATGCTGTGCTTAATGACAATAAATCATAGATTATATCATATCATATCATATCATATCATATCATATCATATCATATCATATCATATCATATCATATCATATCATATCATATTATATTCATATCATATCATATATCATATCATATCATATCATATCATATCATATCATATCATATATCATATCATATCATATCATATCATATCATATCATATCATATCATATATCATATCATATACGGTCTGTGAAACCACATGACTTTCAACATCACATTATGAGTCACATGAAATGTTACGTCATCCATTCTTAAATACGGAGTAGGTCTATAGGATTTTACATGTTCACACTGAAATTCTCTCAATAGAGTGTGATGGATTCCTTTTGTATCTCTTCTCCCTGTCTAATCTTTAACCCAAATATGTTTTTTTTTCTTTTATTTCTTCTCCAGTATTAATGCAATGACCATTACTGAACTTAGAGTTGCAACATGCATAGAACTGTCGTGGATTGATTATTAGAACTGTGATGAAAGATGTGATAAAAGCTTTGATATAGTGTAATATACCCAAAATCAGACATTTGATCATATATATAATTGATCAAAAATGTTATCATATTCTGTGACACAGAAATTTGATAGTGTAATATAGGCCTAAGTAAGCTGATCCGGATCATAATTATTTCGCTTGAAGATCAAGGGCCGTATTCATAAACGAGACTTTGGATGAAGACTTCCCAAAGTCGACTTTCGTACTAAAGTTTAACTTTGTTCAAAGTCCTATTCATAGACAATACTTCTGAGACTTTGACTTCGACTTCCGTAAGTCAAGATTTGACGATCTTGTTCTAATGTTGGCAATCAAAATCACTGCCTTGTAAACGAATTAAATTAGTACATAGTTGAAATAGAGTATGTATTGCCACAATCAAAGCCATCTTTGGAGTCACATATCAATGAAACAATTGAACATCGGTACATGTTAAGCGATTGTTAATCGTTCTTGCAGCTTTACATAAGAATAATAATTATTCGGAACTAACGTAAGTACAAAAATTGACATTTTTAGGTCTTTACACCAACCGATAATAAATTTGTTCTACTTGATCACAAAAAATCGTAACTCAGTTCGAACAGTCTTGTATATAACACAATTCGCAGCTACAAAACATGATGGTAGAGTTCATATGAAATAGTACTGCCTGTTAAGAATTTTTTTTTTTTGTGAATAAAACATCGATTGTAGTTACATTAGTTTCACATTAAGCCCTCAAATTATTTCACTGTAAAATAATTTTATTCTGAAGTTATAGATGAAAAGAAGATGCCACCAATGACAAGACTATGAAAGACACATATTATAATGCTTACAGTTGCCATAGTTATTCCCTGCATGTCTGCAGAAACTACTTAAAAATTACTTGAAATCAATATGCAGAAAATATTATTATGACGACCGCAAGGATTATAAATTAACTGCATATCCAACTGTATAACCTATCCTCTATAGAATTAAATACCGTACTCAAAATCATTATTAAGCTATCAATCCTTGCCTATAGCATCAAATCGCGATTAAATAAGTTATATTATTTATTAGTGGAGCAGATAATCCTTTTTGACTATTCATCAATGAAAGTTGAAACATGACGAAGATATTTAATACGGTCTGTTTATCAAATCTGTACCTTGATTTGAATTTTTTAATCTGTAATAATACGCTAAGGAACATGAGGTGCTTTAATAATCTCCTGGATGTCCTCAATATTCTCGGAAAATTCAACAACTTCCCAAGTATCAGCCATTTTCCTTATGTGCACGAACGAAAGTCAAAGTCAAAGTCTAGATTTTCGGCGACTTCGAAGTAAAGTCACAATTGAAGTTTACTTTCGTCAAAGTGTCGACTGTGAATAGGAAAATGATGAATTTGTACAGGGACATCATTTTATTTTTACTAATATTTTTAATATTAACCTGGCTATACCTTTTGCTACCCCTGCCCACGACTGGAGTTCGATGATACTGTGTAAAATAAAGACAAATCAATTTACTAGGTATAGGAGGGAAGAAAAGTAGTTAATCCATTTACGTAAACTAGGAAATATCGCAATTTCGAGTTTGATAATTTTCATTAAGTTTTTGTTTAATCAAAATACAGTACAGTATTAACAATAAATGTTTTTACTCACGAACTGAGCTGTCCATGCGGACGTATTCATTATGCAGTGTATATTATACTGTCTACAGCACATTAGCGTACACTATAGAGAATGAAGTTAAATTGTAAAATAATCAAAATATGGATATTTAAACACATTTTTGAAAATCGTGGCCGTTCATTTCGATACAGGGTTCAGTCCTTTTGTGCATATTATCGCACTATAGGCTATTGTACCTAATTCCAATTACCAGTTTCGTCCTTCGTACTAATAACTCATGTTGAAATAATTCTGTACCTACTCTGTAAAAACGAACCTTACGTACTGTCCGATCCGAAAAAATAAAATTACTCAGACATGTTATCTACTGTCCGTCCAAGTAGTTATGACGGAGGATCGTAGAAAGGAGGGAAATGAAGTGACAATTAATTATTTAACGAGGCCCTTTTATTTAAGTTATTTAATATTACGTAGACGTCCAATTCCTAACAGAAATTAATGTTTTCAGAAAAGACTAAGACAGCCCAGCCACTAGCCTTTTCAGCGGCGTGAGCAGAAGCAGGTGGGGAAAATCGGGATGCGACGTAGGCAAACGGACGACAGCACCTGTGAGAAAATATGATTCAATATTGAAAGCTGTATCGTCACTAGAAAACGCGAACATATTTCTGGAACGTACTATACTCAGTACTGCTTGACTGCATGTACGCGGCCTTGGTTGTGTTGGAAGCAAAGCTCGGAACTTGGGGACTTGTGTCTTTGCATGTGGCTAAGCGACCGGACTTCAATGTCAACAAACTCCCGTTTCCAGCACGGAGGTACTGTCAGGTCTGCTATAAAAGTGGTTTCTGACTGGAACAACATATTGATAGTATTATGGTAGGTTGAAACATGTAATTTTATAGCAAATAAAATAAAAATAAACATGAGAAATATATCAAATTTACTGTTCTGCTCTGTACATTTTATTACAGTGTATGACTACGTACATTCGAATATTTTCAAACCCATAACTTCTTCGCTGATATGAAACAAGAAAAACTTATTTCCAAGTCACATGAAGTGACGGGAGCAAACTTAAAACACTGAATGTTTTCACTGTCACTGTTTTCTGTTTGATTTTCAGCAATTGCTAGCTAATCTCGTATGTGAGAAAGAGAAGTATATCCTAAATTTTTCTCAAAAATAGTTTTCAATTTGTTCTACGGTAGGGTCCTATGCTACTTGATCCATGGCTATGGACAAATCTTCCACAATTTAAGGGACTGCAATGTCTTTCAATGAATGCCGGTTTCCAGCCTCTAGTTTGTGTGGCACAACTTACAAAATATAAACTCTCCATTCGAAGAAAATAATGTATCTCCTTCGAATTCCTCCACGAAATTCTGTACGTAAAATTTTAAAAATGTATTTTCAAACTTGTATAATATCCATTCGAATAACACGTATTTTCTAATTCCTCAAACAGGCCGTTTATCTGTAATTCTCTGAATGTCATTTTCTTCGACATGACACAGTTTCCTCGTCCGTCTTCCTGTCATTAGACGTGATCACTTTCTTAGTACATACGACTATCCCTGAGCACTTGCAGCGTGAGCTGTGTGTACGTTGTACCTGTAACCTTACTCATGCACATGAAACACAAGTCGTCAATTTCCGAGCTTTGGTTGGAAGTTTACTAGTAGAAGGGGTGGGAGTGAAGTACATTCAAAAACTCAGGTACAATAAAAATTGAAGTAAAAATAAAATGATGTCCCTGTACTTTCCATAGTCAACTTGGTCCAAAGTCTCGTCTATGAATACGATCCTTAAGAACACTGCACACACACACTGACGTCGGCAACGATAGGGGACTTAACCTCTGTGATACTACCGCCGTGCTGTAAATGACAAACACGAATTATGGCACATTGAAATTCGTTACTGAGGCATTGATGCGCATATCCGCTGGGATTGCTCTAACGCAATATTAACGAGCTGATTTGTTGCAGTTAATATTCGACGCGTTCAACGTGGGCCGCTACGAGGCCTCGGCGCTGGACGGCTGCCCCGACGGCTACATGCAGCTCTCCGAGATGGGGCGGCCGTACACGGGGGGCTCCTGGTGCGGCTCGTCCACGGGCTACGCCGTATACTACAGCGAGACCAGCACCGTTACCGTGTCCGTCAAGCTCTTCCACTCGCCACTCCACGCCGCCAGCCCCTTCGAGTTCCAGCTCCGCTACAAATTCGTCAGCCACGACGAGGCGATCGTCAGATTCGGAAGTGTCGGCGCGCCTCTGGAGCGAGGGGAAGTCGTACCAGGGACCTACTGCTCGCGCAACTTCTACGAGTGCTACAGGAAGCGTTGTCGCCTGCAGTCGCCCAACTACCCCGGCATGTACCCTCGAAACGTCACGTGCTACTTGACTCTGCGACAGAAGACGATCCCCAACTGCAAGCACGCCATGATCGCGGTGCGGCAGGAGAGCGAGCACAAGATGCAGATCAAGAGGGCGGTGACCATGGCGAGCCTCAACAAGACGGGGCGCGCGCTGAGGGCGTGGAGGGACTGCACCGGCGAGAGGGACCATCTCATCTTCTACGACGGCTCCAGCACGGACGACCCCGTGCTCGTCAAGTTCTGCGGCGGGGACTGGCTGCCGAAGGTCGTGTCGCGAGGTCCGGAGATGCTGGTGGCCTTCCACTCCTCGCCCTTCAGCATCCCGCTGCACTCTGCTACAGCGCCGTCGCCGCTCAGGGGCTTCGAGCTCGACGTCGACGTGGTCTTCTCGGACTCTGACTCCCTCGACTATTCCAGAGAACCTCGCAGGTACGGCAACTATGCTATGATACAGCCAAATGTTTCTGGTGTTAAAAGTTTTTATTTTATTGTAATCAAAGCATTGCTTTGCTATTCCTTTCATGGGTATTGAAGTAGTTCTTTAATAGATGAAGGACGAGAAATAACATGTTACTGAATTGTCTATAACTTTCACATTTTTGAACCTAGAACCTTGAAATTTGAAATATTAGTTTAAACCTGGATTTTCTTCGCCTTCATTTTTCTTTCAGAATTTTATGAATAATAGTTTTTTTTTTAATTTTTCATTAAAAATAAAAAATATACTAAACCAATAAACCTAAAACTTTGCATATATATAGGGGAGAGTCGAGTAGTATCGGACATCGGGTAATATCGGACAGTGAGTTTCTTTCCTCTATCACACGATTATAGTACCTGAATGACATGGTTACGTTTCTGTGATATCGCATAGAGAAACGTAACCATGTCATTCTGGTACTACCATATGGTGGTAGATGAAAGAAACGCACTGTCCGATACTACCCGATGTCCGATACTACCCGACTCTCCCCTACTTATTGACACTGCAATGGGTATATACCCGGTGGCAGTGGTAACTAATTACACTCAATAATGACAATAATAAACTTATTAATTAAAATACAATTAATAGTAATACTAATAATATCAATAATAATAATAACAGGGAAATGGGAAGATAATATTAAAATGGATTTGAGGGAGGTGGGATATGATGATAGAGAATGGATTAATCTTGCTCAGGATAGGGACCAAAGGCGGGCTTATGTGAGGGCGGCAATGAACCTCCGGGTTCCTTAAAAGCCAGTAAGTAAGTAAATAATAACAGGGAACATCCTAAATTAAATGAAGCAAGATCACTTATAATAACATTTAAAGTAAATCTAATTTGTATCTTAAACCTAAGTTCGAACTAAAATCCACGAGTATGATATGTTCATATCTGCACAAGTACCTTTCAACACTACACTCATTTCGCTGTCAACTCACTCACTGCACTGGAACTACGACACATTTCATTGATTCTATCCTGATTTCACTAACACTTCAAAAACATTTCACTGTTCAAATACTTTGCACTGCCACTATAAACTATAAAGCTTCACTGACAGGAACACGTTTCACTTACACAACACACTTCACTGACACAATATAATTCTTCACTGATACAACACTTCAACAACAAAATATTATTTACACCCTTTAAATACTGTGTATAATTACCGTCTATTAGTGAAGTCCTTAAGCCTATATTTAAATACATTTTTGGTTGTTGGTAAAGCCTTTAGTAAGTCTGCAGATAAAGCATTCCAGTCCCTCATAGTACGATTGAGAAAAGAAAACTTTCCAGTGTCCGTCCTCTGTCTTCTTTCCCTCAGTTTATATGAGTGGTCGTTCCTTGAAGAGTAATTTGGCGGCTGCAACCTATTTTTTAGTTCTTTCCAATACCAATACCTAAAGTAACATGTCCCTGCAACCAAATATTTTATTTTGGCTTTATATTACAGTGGACTCTCCTAAGTCGACTGAACAGAATAAGGGTAGTGGATGTGGCAGATGAAATGAATACAAATTCTTATTGGTTATCCATCAACGAATACAGTACTGTACTTGCATTTCCTGCCCGCCCCGAGACTTGTGTATGCGCTTCTAGTACCACAGTGGATTTCGACAGTTCCGTCTCACAAACGGCACAATTCTCAAATAGAAGAGTTCATTAATTTAAAATCTGTGATTAAATATGGATGTTCTAATCAATAAAATATTCTGTTTTCCTTTAACAAAAGTATCACTACAAGACACAGAACCAATTCCCATTCAAATGGCAAACCCATTTCTTAGTGCCCGTATAGGGGCGTGTCTAATTCTCTTGCGTAAGCACTCGAACTATGGGATGTCGAACTTAAGAGCTTCCACTGTATTTTTAGGCAGTACTTTACAAAATTTAAATTTAAATTACATTAGTTAGAACGTACATATCTGAACAGACTATATGTCTCACAATACAATAAATCACTAATAACTAGCATTTATTCACCCACATAATAAGCCTCTCTGTCTGCGACTGAACCAGAGCGAGATGTGCTAGAAAGAACCCTTGTTGTTCATACCCTTCTAAAAATAGCTTGCCGCTGATAAAACACTAAAATATATTCTTCACAACATTCTCTAAATGTTAAGGAACAATGAATTCATATTCAGCTATGCCTAACTAAACAAGTCGAAATTTGATTTTTGTCCATCTAGATTGGGAAAATTTCACACTGTGCGCCAGTTCGAAATGCACAGATAATATTTGGAATATCTTTGTTTTTATTAGTTATCCAGTCTATTTAGCATCAGAATGTCACAAAAGTCGGGGAAGAGATTCAACTTGACATGACGTAAAATAACCATAATTACTTAAGATAAGCTCATTTCCACCTCATGTATCGCTTCAGTAAATTTTTATATACCTTTTTGCCTCTAAAGCCACCGGCGTGGCTCAGTGGGTTAAGGCGCTTGTCTGCCGGTCTGAAGTTGCTTTCGGGCGCGGGTTCGATCCTCGCTTGGGCTGATTACTTGGTTGGGTTTTTCCGAGGTTTTCCCCAACCGTAATGTGAATACAAGGTAATCTATGGCGAATCGTCGGCCCCATTTCCCCACATATCATCTCGCTATCACCAATCTCATCGACGCTAAATGACCTAGTATTTGATAGTAACAAATATAAATGATACTCGGGAGGAAATTAAACGCAGAGTAAATATGGGAAATGCCTGTTATTATTCGGTTGAGAAGCTTTTGTCATCTAGTCTGCTGTCAAAAAATCTGAAAGTTAGAATTTATAAAACAGTTATATTACCGGTTGTTCTGTATGGTTGTGAAACTTGGACTCTCACTTTCAGAGAGGAACAGACATTAAGGGTGTTTGAGAATAAGGTTCTTAGGAAAATATTTGGGGCTAAGAGGGATGAAGTTACAGGAGAATGGAGAAAGTTACACAACGCAGAGCTGCACGCATTGTATTCTTCACCTGACATGATTAGGAACATAAAATCCAGACGTTTGAGATGGGCAGGACATGTAGCACGTATGGGCGAATCCAGAAATGCATATAGAGTGTTAGTTGGGAGGCCGGAGGGAAAAATACCTTTGGGGAGGCCGAGACGTAGATGGGAAGATAATATTAAAATGGATTTGAGGGAGGTGGGATATGATGGTAGAGACTGGATTAAACTTGTTCAGGATAGGGACCAATGGCGGGCTTATGTGAGGGCGGCAATGAACCTCCGGGTTCCTTAAGTAAGTATGTAGTTGATACAGCGTCGTTAAATAACCAACTAAAATAAAAAGAATTGCCTTTAATTTGTACAGTATACGGAAATCCGTTTTCTCCCAGTAAAGTTTTGTCCCACGCTGTTTAATATCGTTTTTGCATGATGGTACATATTTTTTTCGTTCTGCACAATCACTGGTTTCATTATTCTAGATTTTTAACAGAGTCAAATTAAAAAAATGTTATACAAAAGCAAACAAATATATATTTATGAACTTGACTCGGGATGACTTTTAAATTGAATAAAACCCTCTTCATAATAAATGAGAAATGAAAACGATTGGAGATGTGCTCGAACTCATAATAGTTTAGCAAACTCTAATATTCATAACAGAACGGCAGGAACACAGCTCGATCCCCTGTCGGGTCACTCGTTTTCTATTTGCAATGCAAATTATTCAATTCATTTTAATCCCTATAGCTTTCACGTTGTGTGTAATATATATACATACGTACATCCAACGAGCAATCCTTTTTATTCCATCGCTTAATTAAATTGAATCGATTCTATTAGTCTTTAATTGACTCGTTCTCCGAGCACGCTAGCACCGTCTCAGTTGAAACTGTCATTAAAATGGCAAGTGGATCGTTTCGAGACGTACAAAGAATTCCCAGACCTTCAAGATCCTTTCCTTAGATGAAACGAGAAGTAACATGAGATACGTTTTAGTTAAATTCAACGAAGGATTTACTGCGCAAGGCGTAACAAAGCTGCGAGAGCCTCACTGATATTCAGCTGAAGTAAGAAATGCATTAACAGACTTCGTTTTCGGAATGAAACTAACGTATTACAAGTTACAATTTATTTTCCGTCTAAAAATCTCAGATTTCATCAGGAGAATGAACATTTGTGAAAATAGTAATATGCGTTACAAGAGCGCTATGTTGAAGTTTTCATGTTCGAGGAAAAGTTTGAAAAAGCGAAACGTAGTTGAGCTTTTTTAATTTCCGAGAATTGAAAGAAAACACATCGCTCGTGTATCGTACATTATTTTGTGCGAAGATCGTTTATTACATACCTGAAAGAGGAATTTCTAATTAGTTGCAATGAAATCTCCATCTTGGTTTCTGTCCAATGACGGCAAATTTGCAAAACAAAAATATCTATCTTCAACATTGTTGCTTTAAAATGTTTTCTGTGTTTACTATACTCCAGCAGGCCGTGATATACGTCTGTCTTTTTTTCCCCCCAGTCTATGACGAACTGGAATCTTGTTTTTTTCACGGCTTCCTTAATGTTACTTGCATCACGAAAGGAGTAACTTTAGTGGAGTTGTAGAGTTTACTTAATTTTTGCAAATATTTAAAAACAATAATTAACAGTGCAATTTAGGTGAAATTGTAGTGGTAAGTTTCCAATTTATAATTATTACTATATTGAACGTCTCTAAAAATAATATGTTAAAAGCCTAAAGCAGTAAAATCAATATGTCACTTAAGCGGTAAGAAGAGGGAAATTGTTATGTGTGTTAGGTTGGGAATACTGAATGTGGAATTTTAGACTTTCCGCGGATTAGTATTGTGCGGAAACCAAGCAAATACGTACGATCTCGCACAAAAATACAAAACTCGTGCAGCAAGCAATTTGGGACTAATTAATTACAATATTATACCGACATATAAATTTAAAATATTATTATTATTATTATTATTATTATTATTATTATTATTATTATTACTGTTATTATTATTACTTACTTACTTGCTTGCTTTTAAGGAACCCGGAGGTTCATTGCCGCCCTCACATAATCCCGCCATTGGTCCCTATCCTGAGCAAGATTAATCCATTCTCTATCATCATATCCCACGCCCCTCAAATCCATTTTATTATTATCTTCTCATTTACGTCTCGGCCTCCCCAAAGATCTTTTTCCCTCCGGCCTCCCAACTAACACTCTATATGCATTTCTGGATTATTATTATTATTATTATTATTATTATTATTATTATTATTATTATTATTATTATTATTATTATTATTATTAGGGCAGGTCTTTCACTGCAAACCTAGGATTCTCCAAACTTTCCTATTTCCTGTTTTCCTTTAGTTTCTTATACCTTGATGTTGCCTATCATTGCCTCATAACATTCCTAAGATCTAAGAGGAGGATGTTATTTGAAGTGGAAAGGGTGCAAAGAGATTTATTATTAGGAGATAATGGATATACCTTAAAATCCAATTTCATGACACCTCTCCTGAATCCTGCCACTCAAGCAGGGCAAAATTGTTACAGAGTACATAATTCTGCATGAAATACAGTGGAAAAGTAGTATGCAATTTATGGAAGAAGCTATTTCCCGTCCTAAAGTTAGGCTTAAGAACAACTGCTGAATTTGCTGTCTAGTATATAATTGTGACATCAATTCTGAATATTAGAAATATTTATTTTTCAGTCACTGACTTTACTGCAATATTTGTAAGGTACAAAACCTTTACATTACATGTTTTAAAAATCGTATGAACGTTTTCGTTGGACTATGCCTACATCATCAGATACGACATTCATTCTAGCAATATCATTAGTCTCTACAAATACAATACATATTAAATAGCATACAGAATAATAATATTATAATTATATAATATAATAATATTAGCATCACTGTCTAATTAAGCATATACTGCTAATCAACATAAAACAACCTAACATGGAAAATATTGTTGGACATTAAGACATCCATAATAATTTTGAACAAGCACTCAAGGCAAACCTACAAGATATACACCACGATGCACACACACATCTGAACAGAGGATAGACGTACATCAATAAGAAATAAGAATACGAACATAAACAAATTCACTAATATAGTTCAAAAGCTGTAATTGCACCTCTTCATATTTTACAATATGCAGTTCATTCCATTTTATTTATTATTTTTATTATTTTACTTGTGAAGACTTGCAAACACACACACACACACACACACACACACACACACACATATATATATATATATATATATATATATATATATATATATATATATATATTGTAATTTACATGTGTACTTTCAACTATTAGATAATAAGGGCAGTCACACAAGAATAACATTTGTATCCTAATTATCTTGGTTTTAGTATGTTTTTATTACTCTGTATGTTATTTAATATGTATTGTATTTGTAGAGATTAATGATATTGCTAGAATGAATGTCGTATCTGATGATGTTGTCATAGGCTTAGTGCAACGAAAACGTTGATACGATTTTTGAAACATGTAATGTAAAAGTTTTGTACCTTACAAATATTGCAGTAAAGTCAGTGACTGAAAAATAAATATTTATAATATATAGTACATACTTTTCTGAAAATGAATCAAAAATGAATTGCAAAATATAAATTCTGAAGTTGTCCATCTTATCATCGGCAAAATTCTTCTTATATTTCCTTTTGAAGTTACCATTTAACTGCTCTATATTCCTCCTATTTACATTTGGAAAATTATTTAATTCTTTTTATAGGCCTAATGTTACTCAAATTTCTTCTTTTTTAAGTTATTTCATCTATTTGTTTTTAATTGCTGTATGACAATATACAGTATTCAGGAAGAATATCAAGAAATAAGAACTTTTACGAATAGATGTTCCTAAAATTACTGCCTCTTACCCGTTTCCCTATCATTGTTTCCACATGCCAAACAAAACAAAGTCGGTCGTGATCACATGTAACCAATGAAATTCGCGATTTCGAAGCCTTGGTCGCAAGAGAAATACAACATGCAAGAATACAAGTACGAAAGCCTAACGTTAGTAAACGCGTGTTAATTTTAAAGAAACAAGACTTGGTGAAACAGTCAACTTTTAAAGTTCTCGTTAAAATTAAACGACCAGTTTGTTGACAAGTCGTCTGTGCTGATTTAGGCCTTGGTTTTTTCTGAACCGACACTTGCGAGTTGCGAGGTGCGAGGCCCGCATCGCACAAATCCAGACTACACGCAAGATAGTGAGTCGTTTCTATGAGCGTGTTCCGAATCTCACCGGTGAGCAATCCGATGGCATCACGGTGTTCCGAATTCCACCGATGACGTCATTGGTGCTCCACCGATGTCGCACCGGTGCCATCAGCTTGCAGAGGTGGTGGCAGTCTCCATCAGCCGCCATCAGTGAATCTGATTGGTTCTTGTATAGGGCGGGAATTAGCAGACGAATAACATCGTGCACTATTGTGTCATGGCGGTGTGTTCTGCTGTATTGTTTGTAATGAGCACAACGTAAAAACAATATGTTAATGGCTTATGAGCGAACATGTCAACGGACCCGTTATTACTACCGGTTCAAGAAATAAATTGTTTATGCTATCTTTTCTTTGAACGAGATGGGAGTACGAAAGTTTCACAAAATTTCGCTAGCGTAGCACAGAAAACAACTTGTACAGTCGCCATGACAGCATCGATCCTTCCAGCAGTTTTGTTCCTTATTTCGCTGCAACGTGACGTCATTGATGCCACCGGACCGGTGAGATTCGGAATACGCTGAATGACTGCGAGTGGCGAGATCTGCGTATGTCGCAGTTATAGAAACCACTCGCTATCTTGCGTGTTGTCCGAATTTGTACGATCCGGGCCTCGCACCTCGCAACTCGCCTGTGTCGGTTCAGAAAAACAAATGCTTTAAAGAAGTTTGGTGAAACCGGCCATATAGGCCTTTCTCTTGACATGGAAACAGGTGTGAGGCCTAATTCCATGAAGTAGAAGAAGAATAAGAGATTAGACAGTATTTTCTGTCCACAGAAATAGTATTTGTCATGACAGAAGTGTGTTGTCACAGATGCGAGTTCTGGGTGAACGCCAGCAACCCGGACGGCGAGGACTGGATGCTGCGGCCGAGGGGCCGCGCCGGCAACGTCGTGAGCCCGCGGCACACGCTGCCACCCAACACCACGTGCACGTACCGCTTCAGGGGCCGGCCCGGCGACCTGGTGTGGCTCTACTTCGTCTCGTACTCCCACCAGCCGCTGCTCACGGCCTCCAGCGACCCCGCCTCCACGTCGCCGCCCCCCGGCCCGGGCTCGCCGGCCGCGGCGGGCGGCGGCGTCAACCTCACCAACACGTGCTCCACGCGCCTGCGGATCTGGGACGGCGGCGGGACGGAGCCCGACCTGCTGCTGGGCGACCACTGCGACGCGGACCCGCCGCGGCTCTGCGACCACACGTCGCTGAGTAACGTGACGCGCGTCACGCGGCCGTGCGGCCCGCTGGAGAGCTACGTGTCGTCGGGGCCGGAGCTCACCCTGGAGCACTACTCGGAGGACGGCACGGCGCTGCACCCCGCCAGCTTCCGCCTCAAGTACGAGTTCGTGGACACCCGCATGGGCGGCGAGCACTGGACCGGGCGCCGCGGGGAGGAGCCGCCGCCGCAGCCCTGCTCTCGCGTGTTCCGCCGCACGCGCTCGGGGGAGTTCTCGTCGCCGCGGAACGTGTTCCTGTTCGGGCGCGGCGGCGCCAGGAACCTGTCATGCGTGTACCGCCTGGAGGCGGGCTCCGGCGAGAAGATCCGGCTCACGCTGCACAACGCGTCGTTCGGCGACGCGGCGTCGTGCGTCACGGAGCCGGACCCGCACACGGGGCGCCCCAAGTGCGCGGCCGTGCCGGGCGAGGAGCGGCGCGTGTCGCAGCTCAAGATCCTCGAGGTGCCGTGGCGCGACGTCAAGGTGCCGCGCGCCTGCCTCTGCGACAACTCCACGCTGTCCGCGTCCGGCTCGCGCCACCTCGTCTTCATCTCGTCCTCGCGCATCATCGAGCTGCACTTCACGGTCACGCGCCTCAACATCACGGAGGACTTCGTGGACCTGTACTTCCACGCGTCCTTCGAGATCGTGCGCGCCCCGGAGTGTCCGCGGCGGCAGCGGCTGCGGGGCTCGGGCGGCGAGATCGAGTTCGTGAGCCCCCCGCACTCTCGGTCCGACGCCTATTGCGAGGGGCTGCCCTGGCTCGTGGAGGCGCACGAGAACCGCAGCCTGTTCCTGCTCACCTGGGGCACCTTCCTGCCGCTCGAGCCCTCGCCCGACGACCCTGCGCGCTGCCACACGTCCAACAGGGTGCTGCTCTACTCGGGCAGGCCTGCCAAGTAAGTTTGTCCAACTAGTTCATAGCTGTGGTATGACATCGCTGACATGGTAAACGTTGTAAGTCATAAAAATAAAATTGTACAGGCGAGGCGAAAAGTAGCTTTGAGAACAGCAGAAAATATATTTTATTACAAAAATATACATATTATTGTTAATGGAACATAAAAAATGTTATATGATTACAAAAAAAGCTATATTTTTGTTGAAAGAACACCAGAAAGCAGATTTTATTTAACAAAACTTCATTCTGCTTGTACAAAAGTAATTAAAAATCAAATTCAAATGAATTTAATAAAATCAATTTATGCCACTTCTTACTACTCAAGCACAAATTTTCCGATAAAAACTCACGGTCCTTCTTGTTCAGAAAGCACTGCCAAATGACACAGTTCATTTCTATGTGCCATTTCCTCCTCGTCCTCTCCTGTGATCACTTTGATCACATTTCCGTCCCCCTCGCGTATGTGGTACCTAAGAGGTTACGTCCATTTTCGTTTTCCCCTTCAAAATTTTCTAGAGCTCCTTCAGTGGAGCAGCGTAACCCGGAGTGAGACTAGTGGCCAACAGGCTTGGAGCTCACATATTTAGTTTCTTGCAGCCCCGAACCTCTTGCAAGGACGTGTTTTGCGTACCTTTTAAATTTGTCCTCCCAATTCTCCTCTTTCAATTCAATTCAATTGTCCAGAAAATCCAGCATGACCTCAGTTAAGACCGACATCTTTGTAAGAGGTTGTAATGAGTGCATATTTACGATGGCCTGGAAAGTCTGCCCTCTTTTGAAGATCTTGAAGTCTTTCCACGGTTCGTCCTCCTTGAATGACTGACTTGTCTTTATTAAAGGAAAATCGGTCCTTGATACCCTTACTCAGGAGAAATTGCTAATCTTGATAGAAATCTGTCATATTCCTTGGAAAAGTCACAAACATCATCATGCATCATCGTGATTACACCTGTATTGACTTTTACAAGTACCATACACTAAGAAAATAACGAAATTAATGTATGTATGGGTATGTACAAAATCGAAGAACGGTTATGAACTTACGAGTAATATTCTTGAGGAAGAAGACTTACTATCCTGAATGCAATAGATTTCGGAGGCATTTAGGACATCTGTAGCACTCTTTCAGACAGACAATAGCAATAAAGTACTTTGTTTATTGTCGCACACTGGAACAAATCAGGTATGTCGGCGAATAGTGACTTACTATCTTCCCTGAGCCATACCCGTGGACTTAACACACCTGCCGTCTTATGTCGAACATTGAAACGAATCGAGTACATCTACTGACCTCCACTGTTTCTCGTCATTGGTACGAGCGCTTACTATTTTTTCCATGACAAAACGAACTGCCTTACAACCTTTCCCATGTCATTGCCTCAATTATCTTCCCGAGGTATTAGAAAAGTCTGCCTGGTTCACATGCAACGAGAGCAGAGTTGTTTCCGAATTAGCATTATGCCTCACTTTAAAATTTGGAGGCGCACGAAGGTCTATATATAATACGTCAATAACTTGTTATTGGTACACAGTGAACTACAGTCTTTCCCTAATGACAAACACATTATTACTGAAAAACTACGCTACATACAGGGACGCGATTTTCAGCAAATGATAGACCTACCTCAACTTACGAAGTTTTCATGCATACACTTCCACAGGCGCTCCGATTGTTGTCCGGAAAAAAGTCTGATCAATACCCGATTTCATGCCATGTTTCTCGCCAACATCTCACCTTTCCGACACCCCCCCCCCCAAAACCGAACATTGTATCTGTTGACTTTTCCGGAGGTGTGAAAGACTACCGCATCTCTCAGGTCTATCAGAAAATCGAACTTACTTAAAGTAGTCACTGTGTCCCTTGTGGTGGCTGAGTGTCCAGACCTCCAGCCTCTCACGGTCAGGTCTGGGATTTTTCATTCACAATATTACACTACTACGTCATACTTACTTACTTACTTACAAATGGCTTTTAAGAAACCCGGAGGTTCATTGCCGCCCTCACATAAGCCCGCCAACGGTCCCTATCCTGTGCAAGATTAATCCAGTCTCTATCATCATACCCCACCTCCCTCAAATCCATTTTAATATTATCCTCCCACCTACGTCTCGGCCTCCCTAAGGGTCTTTTTCCCTCCGGTCTCCCAACTAACACTCTATATGCATTTCTGGATTCGCCCATACGTCCTACATGCCCTGCCCATCTCAAACGTCTGGATTTTAAGTTCCTAATTATGTCAGGTGAAGAATACAATGCGTGCAGTTCTGTGTTGTGTAACTACGTCATACTACTTTTGACTAATAAAACGGTACGAAAGGACGTATTTTAACCAATCATATATGTTTATCACTACAATTTTATCATTTCCCTATCATTTGTTTTTATCACTTCCCTAGCAACCGAAAAATTCATTTCAACAATCCAACAAAATTCCCACAAAAACTTGACAGTTTATGATTACTTACTTACAAATGGCTTTTAAGGAATCCGAAGATTCATTCCCGCCCTCACATAAGCCCGCCATTGGTCCCTATCCTGAGCAAGATTAATCCACTCTCTATCATCATATCCCACTTCCCTCAAATCCATTTTATAATTATCCTCCCATCTACGTTTCGGCCTTCCCCAAGGTCTATTTCTCTCCGGTCTCCCAACTAACACTCTATATGCATTTCTGGATTCGCCCATACATGCTACATGCCCTGCCCATCTCAAACGTCTGGATTTAATGTTCCTAATTATGTCAGGTGAACAATACAATGCGTGCAGTTCTGCATTGTATAACTTTCTCCATTCTCCTGTAACTTCACCCCTCTTAGCCCCCAGTATTTCCCTAAGAACCTTATTCTCAAACACCGTTAATCTCTGTTCCTCTCTCAAAGTGAGAGTCCAACCGGTCATATAACTGTTTTATAAATTCCAACTTCAAGATTTTTTGACAGCAGACTAGATGACAAGCGCTTCTCAACCGAATAATAACAAGCATTTCCCATATTTATTCTGTGTTTAATTTCCTCCCGAGTGTCATTTATATTTGTAACTGTAGCTCCAAGATATTTTAATTTTTCCACCTCTTCGAAGAATAATCTTCAATTTTTATATTTTCATTTCGTACAATACTCTGGTCACGAGACATAATCATATACTTTGCCTATTCGGGATTTACTTCCAAACCTATCGCTTTAGGCAGTTTATGATTAACAAGCAGATAACGTGTCTCAATAGTTTGTTATTTAAATCTGAATTTGTAAAGATTTTATGTTGACACCCTGTATAATCGTTCCATTGATATGTGGTCAACTTTTAATTCGATTTTGCTTCATATGATCTTAGTCTCGCATCATTTCATGTGAACTATGGCAGAAGCAATGACACTCCACCTTTACGTTTGTTTCTAATTCCCTCAATGTCGAAAATGAATATGCTAAAATAGAGAGTTCGTACATTTTCCACGAGTCTGGAAGTGATATTATCAACAGCGTAGTTCCACCCTAACTATCGAGCCACTAAATTCATAGAAATTACACTGCTCTTATGAAATCTTGATCATTCTGCAGTCTCGCATTGACTTGAGGCAATATGGATGTTGCTCTGGTACCGGTAGTCCATGATATTCCCTTTGAATTCCCCTAACAGCCATTGAAATTTCGTAAATCCTTCAGAACCTGAGTAATGTAACCTCTAATATAGATAAGGACTCATCATCCTAAAAGCTATGGGCTGTGCTTGCTGGGAATTGGTAGCACCGCAGTTCGAATTGAGATTTCTCCAGTCTCCCTCCCAACGTTACGGGAAGTTACATGGGAGCAGACTGTTCATAAAACAAAAAATGTGTTAAGACTAGAGTCCGTGTTACTAAATAATGTATTTAATTCGTAAATTTTAAATCATCTCTTAGTATAGCTATTTATTGCTTACAAAATAATATGTATAATAGCTGTTTTATTTTTATATATATATTTCTTCTAGTTCGATTAATTAAAATGTGTCTCAGTGAAACGTGCAGCAGAATTCGTATAGGTCAGATTCTGTCAGACACGTTTACAATTCACTGTAGGCTAAAGCAAGGAGATGCACTATCACCTTTACTTTTTAACTTTGCTCTAGACTATGCCATTAGGAAAGTCCAGGATAGCAGAGAGGGTTTGGAATTGAACGGGTTACATCAGCTGCTTGTCTATGCGGATGACGAGAATAAGTTAGGAGAAAATCCACAAACGATTAGGAAAACACGGGAATTTTACTGGATACAAGTAAAGAGATAGGTTTGGAAGTAAATCACGAAAAGGTAAAGTATATGATTATGTCTCGTGACCAGAATATTGTACAAAATGGAAATATAAAAATAGGAAATTTATCTTTTGAAGAGGTGGAGAAGTTCAAATACCTGGGGGCAACAGTAACAAATATAAATAATACTCGGGAGGAAATTAAACACAGAATAAACATGGGAAATGCCTGTTATTATTCGGTTGAGAAACTTTTATCATCCAGTCTGCGGTCAAAAAATCTTGAAGTTAGAATTTATAAAACAGTTATATTACCGGATGTTCTTTATGGTTGTGAAACTTGGACTCTCACTTTGAGAGAGGAACATAGGTTAAGGGTGTTTGAGAATAAGGTGCTTAGGAAAATATTTGGGGCTAAGAGGGATGAAGTTACAGGAGAATGGAGGAAGTTACACAACACAGAACTGCACGCATTGTATTCTTCACCTGACATAATTAGGAACATTAAATCCAGACATTTGAGATGGGTAGGGCATATAGCACGTATGGGCGAATCCAGAAATGCATATAGAGTGTTAGTTGGGAGACCGGAGGGAAAAATACATTTAGGGAGGCGTAGACGTAGATGGGAAGATAATATTAAAATGGATTTGAGGGAGGTGGGATATGATGATAGAGAATGGATTAATCTTGCTCAGGATAGGGATCAATGGGGGGCTTATGTGAGGGCGGCAATGAATCTCCGGGTTCCTTAAAAGCCAGTAAGTAAGTAAGTAAGTATATATATATTTCTTCCTATTACCATTACAGGTTGCCATTGACATAGAGTACCATGATACAATAAATATAGAGAAATGCCTTGAGGCTTTATGAAACATATTTTTGTTGTTACGGTGAAAAATAACAAACTAAAATAGATAGAAACACAAAATAATATACGAAGTAACGTCAAGAAGATGTGAATTAAAGACATGGTCCATGTATATAATGCCTAAAAATAGCTATTGATCCTTTGCGTGTTTGTTTTTAAAATAATGTGTTTAATCAGTAACTACAGTCAGTGTATTGTTATTAGTATCTCTTTGTTGTTACCTATAGCTTTAAAAATAATGTGTTTAACTTGTGATTTTAAGTCAATGTTTCTACTATTCCTTTACTGTTTACATTTGTTTTTAAATCTTTTGTATTGCCCCTACTATTATAGATTGCCCTTCAAGAATTTCGTTATTCGTTAGTTATAAGTCATTACTTGTGTTATTATTTTAATTATTGTACTTGTTCCTGAATCACGTATGTAACTTGTAACCGTAAATCATTGCTTGTAATATCCTTTTATTACTCTTAACTCTTCCATTGTTCATGAATTAAATATTAATTTGAAAGTGAAAGTCTAACTTTCTTATATTAATGTACTATTGATAATTATCTTTTTAAGGTCATGTATTTACTCTGAAACGGTTAGACATTCTTGTATATCTTTTGCATTGATTATTCCTCAAACATCTCATTAATCTTTAACAGGATCTATTCTTTCATTAAGGTGAATTCTTCTGCATAATTCATGTGAATTGTAACTGTGACCACAATTTTATATTATAATTTTACTATTGTTTATTGGTTATAAAATATGTATTTTGATGCCAACCATTACCCTAATACACCTCAGGGTGAAATAGGGTTTATTAAATTGGATAATAAAAAAATAGAGTTCGGATTTTTATGTACTTACTATTCACTAACAACATAAAGTCATCCGCAATATTTCTCACCAAATATCGAGCAGCACCACCATCATTTCTTTTCCTCAGAAATGTTCAAATCTTTTATGTCCTGAAAACAAAATACTTGGCAATTTATTCTTCTTTATTGGCGTCTCAACTGGAAGGAACACATTCTAAAAAATAAATACGCTGCTCTAAATCGTCTAAAACAGATAACGTTTTTGCTCTCAAGTACTGTCCTCTCCCTACAATTCTAACTTACTTACTTACCGGCTTTTAAGGAACCCGGAGGTTCATTGCCGCCCTCACATAAGCCCGCCATTGGTCCCTATCCTGAGCAAGATTAATCCAGTCTCTATCATCATATCCCACCTCCCTCAAATCCATTTTAATATTATCTTCCAGAGGTCTGCATCGGACGTTTTCGCTCGAGCGCCAAGTAGTTCATAGCATAATCCGATAGGTAGCGCACATGCATGATGGGTAAAATTGTCGCGAGCGATAAATCCTCGAACGGTATAAGCCGAGCGTTAGACATTCGCTCTTCTTACAATGATGAACTGTGTAGTAATATCATAGATGTTTATCATTTCAAAACTTTGCAATGTTTAACTAACCTCTCCATAGTACAACTACAAAACTTGCTTTAAAATGTAATATAAATGTTGTAGGTAAATGTTCCCCCCCCCCACACAGGAGTGATTTTGTTTTTGCCACATCTAATAGATGTTATTGGATGTAAATGTAATTATTATAAACGGAGAACACAATCACGATAATGCAAGAAATGTATCAAGTTTTCTAGTAATAATAGGCCTAATAATAATAATAATAATAATAATAATAATAATAATAATAATAATAATAATAATAATAATAATCTTTAATAAAATTAGTGTATCAATCTTTGCGTCTGTAACAGTTGTGCAGCATGATTATTCGTTTTATTATATTTTCTGTGACGTTATCTCTGTACTAATATTGTTATTAATTTACTGCTATATAATAATATTTTGTGAAACGTTTCTACATTGTCGCAGTATATAGGCGGAGCACTATGTATGGACCTATCATATTATATATGTGGTAAATCAAATATTGAATAATTATTAATAATTAGGAATAATAATAGCTGTATATCGAAGTTTTTCATACTATTTTATTTATAACTTCATGTTACTGTTTTGGTACGTTCCATTAAACGTTTGTCATAAACGCAGAAAATAAAGCCTTATTTTTACCGTGTGAGCAAAACATATGTGTATCTTACCTGTCGCCTTTCATACAAGATAAGACATGTCGGTGAGATGACCTTGTACTGTGCTTCTATTTATTACGAGCGTATCACGACCGATCTTATCTCACTCCAGCGTGCGACATTCGACCGAGTTCAAGCGAGCGATTTAACTCCAATGCAGCACTCTGTTATCTTCCCATCTACGTCTCGGCCTCCCTAAAGGTTTTTTCCCTCCGGCCTCCCAACTAACACTCTATATTATGCATTTATGGATTCGCCCATACGTGCTACATGCCCTGCCCATCTCAAACGTCTGGATTTAATGTTTCTAATTATGTCAGGTGAAAATACAATGCGTGCAGTTCTGCGTTGTGTAACTTTCTCCATTCTCCTGTAACTTCATCCCTCTTAACCCCAAATATTGTCCACACCTGTGGAGTAACGGTCAGCGCGTCTGGCCGCGAAACCAAGTGGCCCGGGTTCGAATCCCGGTCGGGGCAAGTTACCTGGTTGAGGTTTTTCCCGGGGTTTTTCCTCAACCCAATACGAGAAAATGCTGGGTAACTTTCGGTGCTGGACCCCGGACTCATTTCACCGGCATTATCACCTTCATTTCATTCAGGCGCTAAATAACCTAGATGTTGATACAGCGTCGTATAATAACCCAAAAAAAATATTTTCCTAAGCACCTTGTTCTCAAACAACCTTAACCTATGTTCCTCTCTCAGAGTGAGAGTCCAAGTTTCACAACCATAAAGAACAACCAGTAATATAACTGTTTTAGATTTTTTGACAGCAGACTGGATGATAAAAGGTTCTCAACCGAATAATAACAGGCATTTCCCATATTTATTCTGTGTTTAATTTCCTCCCGAGTATCATTTATATTTGTTACTGTTGCTCCCAGGTATTTGAGTTATATTACCCTTTAATTAAGTCCATCGACCTCGACGAGATTTGAACTCGTACACAACTAGCAAGACCATTGCACGCAAGAGCAAGATGTAAGAACCCTAGTAAAACACCATCACGCAACCAGCTTCAAGGTCTGAGTAACATACTATAAATCATGACTGTGTTTACTATCGATATCGCAGTATTCATTTGTGTGTAGGTATAAATACCAATTCTAGTTTTGAATTCATCTTCTCATTGTACCATTACACCGTAGGCAATGGCTGAAACGGTTACACTTTACAACGTGTATCTATTGCAGACTCCAGTAACTGCTGGACAATGACGAACCTTGCGGCAATTTTTTTAAACAAAGCGAACCAGTTTTTGTCGCCTAAAACTTCGTTATATTCCAGCATTGTATATTGTATAATCACGCTGACTAAATAGAGACCCAATCCCAGTGATTGCGCAACCAAAAGATTGATGTTGCTCCGCTAGAGTTTCCGGGTTCGGAAATTCTTGTTCCAGTCACTGAAGAGATTAAACCGGAAATAACATATCGCATATACGTAGTCACTCGAGACCCTGTTGTCATGAAGTAGATCAATACTCCAAGATTGTTCAGCATACGCATTTGAAAGCTTTCATTGGCATCAGTTGTAAGAACAGCGAAGTTAACTGATGCTTGACCTATAAAGGGTGGATGCGAAATAACCCTGCAGATGTTCACAGGGAATAGCTCATGTTGTATGTAACAAAAAAGTGTGATACCATATTATTAAAAATTTCATAGTTTTCTCAGATTTTTTTCCCAAATGTTTAACACCCTCTTATTCGGCAACTATTGCGAGTAGGATCGTAATTTTTGTCAATATCGATAGAAAATCTAATAAAGAATCATTTACTCCTCTGGCGTATTTCAATTGCATGTACGGTTTTCGTGTAGATTTAATTCAAAAACCACTAATTGAGGCATTCAGAAGTCAATATGATTAACTCATTTTCCAAAGATTTTGAGATATTCAAGGTTAAAGTTGAATACACATAATTGATTCTGTGTTGTAGTCAAAAAGAATATTGCATTCTGTGGGATTTTTACTGAACTATGGAGTTAATCACATTGACCATTAAAAATATGGTCAATTTAATACATTGCCAACATAGAAACACTTACTTACTTACAAATGGCTTTTAAGGAATCCGAAGGTTCATTGCCGCCCTCACATAAGCCCGCCATCGGTCCCTATCCTGTGCAAAATTAATCCAGTCCCTATCATCATACACCACCTCCCTCAAATCCATTTTAATATTATCCTCCCATCTACGTCTCGGCCTCCCCAAATGTCTTTTTCCCTCCGGTCTCCCAACTAACACTCTATATGCATTCCTGAATTCGCCCATACGTGCTACATGCCCTGCCCATCTCAAACGTCTGGATTTAATGTTCCTAATTATGTCAGGTGAAGAATACAATGCGTGCAGTTCTGTGTTGTGTAACTTTCTCCATTCTCCTGTAACTTCATCCCTCTTAGCCCCAAATATTTTCCTGAGAACCTTATTCTCAAACACGATTAACCTATGTTCTTCTCTCAGGGTGAGAGCTCAAGTTTCCCAACCATACAGAACAACCGGTAATATAACTGTTTTATAAATTCTAACTTTCAGATTTTTTGACAGCAGACTAGATGTTAAAAGCTTCTTAACCGAATAATAACACGCATTTCCCATATTTATTCTGCGTTTAATTTCCTCCCGAGTATCATTTATATTTGTTACTGTTGCTCCAAGATATTTGAATTTTTCCACCCCTTCGAAGGATAAATCTCCAATTTTTATATTTCCATTTCGTACTATATTCTGGTCACGAGACATAATCATATACTTTGTCTTTTCGGGATTTACTTGCAAACCGATCGCTTTACTTGCTTCAAGTAAAATTTACGTGTTTTCCCTAATCGTTTGTGGATTTTATCCTAACATATTCACGCCATCCGCATAGACAAGAAGCTGATGTAACCCGTTCAATTCCAAAGCCTGCCTGTTATCCTGAACTTTCCTAATGGCATATTCTAAAGCGAAGTTAAAAAGTAAAGGTGATAGTGCATCTCCTTGCTTTAGCCCGCAGTGAATTGGAAAAGCATCAGATAGAAACTGACCTATACGGGCTCTGCTGTATGTTTCACTGAGACACATTTTAATTAATCGAAACACTAAAATAACCAAAAGTGGAGTTTATCATGTTGACTTCTGAACGCCTCAATTATAAGCCACTGAACGATGCGAACAGATTGTAACATTGTCTGCCAGGGAGAGGTTCACTTAGCGGTAATCATGTCAAGGTCATTCTCCACTACGAGATGGTTGTGGTTCGAGTAACAATAGTTTAGTATCATAAATTTAACGTAAGAACATTGTGTAACATTTATAAGTATCTCAAGGCTGTAGTTCGTAATAGACAATTTTTTATAGGAGACAGCTCGTTGAGGGGTCTGTGAAAATGAGAATACCATCAGAGTCACTGACTTCAATTGATTCGTCAAATAAATCAGTCGTAATCCCCAGAAACTGTGAAGTTTTGTGTCACAAGGTATAAGGAGCATGATATGGATCACGACAAGATCACGATAATGTCCACGACAAGGTCGAATACAAGTATCACGATAAGTACCATGACATGGACTATAAGGCTCACAAGAACACCAAGGATCATTTAAAAAAAACCGCGATAAGGATCACTACATGGGCCACAAAAATCTCGACACGGATCGCGATATGGACTAAAAGGACCACGATAAGGATCACGACAGGGACCACGACGAACACCAAGACAGAGATCAAGACAATGACCACGATAAAGATCATGGCATGGACTATGACAAGCACCAAGACAGGGACCACGACAAAAATCTCGATAATGGACACGACAAAGATAACAAAGACAATAATGAGAACCACGACAAGAACCTTATAAGGACAATGGAAAAGATCAAGATAAGGACCGTAGAAGAAATACGACAAAGACAACAAGGATCATGACAAGGATAATTACAGAGACAATGACTATACAAGTACCACAATAACCACCACAACAAAGACCATAAGGATCACGACAAGGCAACAGGGATCATTTCAAAAACAAGAACCGCTATAAGGATCATTACATGGACCACAAGAATCACGACACGGATCACGATATGGACTAAAAGGATCACGATAAGGATCACGACATGGACTACAACGAACACCACAACAGAGATCAAGGCAAGGACCATGATAAAGATCATGGCATGGACTACGAAAGCACCACGACAGGGACCACGACAAAAATTACGATAAGGAACACGACAAGGATAACAAAGACCATAATGAGAACCACGACAAGAACCTTATAAGGACAATGGAAAAGATCAAGATAAGGACCGTAGGAGGACTGCGACAAAGACAACAAGGATCACGAAAAGGATGATTACAAATACAATGACTATACAAGTACCACAATAAGCACCACAACAAAGACCATAAGGATCACGACAAGGCAACAGGGATCATTTCAAAAACAAGAACCGCAATAAGGATCACTACATGGCCCACAAAGATCACGACATGAACTAAGACAAGGACCACGATAAGGATCACGACATGGACCACGGCAAACACCACGACAGAGATCAAGACATTGACCACGATAAAGATGACGACA
This sequence comes from Periplaneta americana, assembly GCF_040183065.1. Classification (NCBI taxonomy): domain Eukaryota; kingdom Metazoa; phylum Arthropoda; class Insecta; order Blattodea; family Blattidae; genus Periplaneta; species Periplaneta americana. Next base: position 17,293,624 of record NC_091130.1, read on the forward strand.
TGGACTACGACAAGCACGACAGGGACCACGAGAAAAATCACGATAAGGAACACGACAAAGATAACAAAGACAATAATGAGAACCACGACAAGAATCTTATAAAGACAATGGAAAAGAGACCAAGATAAGAACCGTAGAAGGACTACCACAATGACTACAAGGACGACGACAAAGACTATGACAAGGACTACGACAAGGACCATGGTGCTTGTTATGGTCCAAGTCGTTTTTTATCATGGTCCTTGTTGTCTTCGTAGTGGTCCTATACTGTTTTCGCTGTAAGAAAAATCCTAATCTAAACACAAGCACGTGGCTGTCATACCGTGATTGGTTCCCAGTCGAAACACTCACACGATGCAGGAAAATATAGTCCGTATTTGGAAACTATCATCTTGTATTATTTGAAAATAAAAAATTGAATTCTAGTTCTTAAATACAATGAAACACATAACTTCACTCATATGTAAAACGATATGTAAAAGAAAAGCTACTTTTATACTGTATTTTGTTATGTGCTATGAACGCGGATGAATACCAACAGTAATATCGAAGTAGTCTGTTCTTGTAACAAGCTGGCATCACTTGAACTCGTAGTTGTTCACGTAAGCACGTGGTACTGAAGTATGGCTTCTGCATCCTGGTGTGTGTGGTTATTAAACATAAGAGTGGAAACCCTCTCAAAAGCGGAGAAAAGCAAATAGTCTTAAATGTATATAATAACTTAAGTGAGGCTTAATTACAGTAATTATAAAGTAAATGTTTCCTAAGCAAATGAATGCATAGTAGTGAGGTTAGGCCTACTTCACATACTGTATGTATTACACTGTGGCCTACTTGACGAGTAACGGGAAATGTTTAACATGAAACAGAATGTACAACAGTAGGCGGGAACACGTACTGAGAATTATGGCGTCAAACTGCGGCCAATGAAGCCTCACTTCAGTCACGTGCTATTGTTTATATTAGGATTTTTCTTACAGCGAAAAGATTATACATTTGCCATTCGAAAATGATATTTTCTCCATTTGGCAAATGGCTTTTCTGTCATACGGTATTATAAATTATTTTTTTAAGGAAAGACGTTCTAATCTTATTTTCTCATTTGTTAGTTTATTATACGAAATATAAAAACCACTAAGAAAATAGTCTGCTGAATCTTGACGGTGATCTGCATTGTATTCTTTATTATTTTAAATACTTTTTTACATAAATAAATATTATATTTTATGCCCATTATTTCTGGATAAATAGACTCGTAGAAGTGAATATGAAATAAAATTCAGAGTAAATAGTTTTCAAAAGACAAATGACATGCTCAAAAATACATTCTTTCGCCATCAGGGTTGCTGGAAACTTATACTTTCACAAAAATCTTGACAGTTTTTTTCAACACCACAATAGCCTACTCTCTTTTTATACTTCGTGAAATTTTTAAATATTGAACATTTTGGGAACCTCTATGAAAATATGCAATTCAATTACAACCTACTTAAACAAAAGATACCTGTTATTTACTGATAATTTTCACACAATTTCAACGTAATGTTAGTTCCACAATATTCTCAAAAGTACGTACCTACACGAACTGATTTATACATGAATAATGACCGACATAGATACAATTTCTGAATGATATCGAAAATGTTTATCTTGCTTTGGTACGCGTTAATTGAACTTTTAACAGTTCACATTCCGCTGTGATTTGAAACAAACCACTCATTAATTTCACATTTTTGTTCCTGCAAATCTCAAGGGTATTAAGATCAGTAATCGGAAACAATTTCACATTGGAGCTAACAATATAAACAAGTTTCATATTCCTACAGTAGGCCTGCACCGCATATTATTCATCGAGGCTTAAAAAGGAGTGACTGCGGTACCAGAGAGACCATTTGTTATTCATCCCAAAAAAATTAGATTACAGAAATAATTTATTGAGAACTATTGCCAAATATATTGGAAATTATTTAATAATTTCGCTGCGCTGGTTTAAAATTTTATATTAACTAATGTCTTCTTTCTTGATAGAGGATTCTAGCAGAAAGATCGATAACATATTTTTATTCTTTAACCGTGCACAAGTTAGAGGTACAGTGCGCCTATTAACACCACAGAATATACTCACACCTGAAGGAAGTGTGAAAAAAAGTAAAATCTCTTCTCCACATATATTCCCGTACGATATTATTCTTCTCTACAAATCTCAATAATTTATTGGTTCAAACTTGCACTTACGTCTGGTTTTAGTGTATGTTTAAACCAATCGTGATAACCATTAAGACTTTAAACCTTATTTATCTGCTCCTTTTCACAATTTAATTGTAATTATTTAGGTCTTACTTTACATAATAACTTATTATTTCAAAAAATGTGCTCAGATGTCGACATAATGTAAGTCATGAACCTGAATTAGCTGACTCAATACATTCTACCCATATTTCTTACAGTATTTCCTTGTCAGCAGAAACGTTTGCGTAACTTCAATGAAGACTATCACATACCAGCTTAAACACAAACTTGCCAAGTTGCTTACATAATCAACCTCAATTTAGTTTCATCACTGTGTCGCATGTACTCATTATCAATTCATTACTATTATAATGCCTACTAAATTTATTATAAATGCATTATTATTGAAATTAAGACATATTAGTAAAGCAATTTATAAAGTCAAAATTATCTTCTGAACCTTTACTAAATAATATAGCTATCTGAATACATTAATAACTACCTTAATTCTCTATTTTCAATTTTTATTATTTTAAAACCTTGACGTAATTCTATCTTATTTTCAAAACCTGTCTGCTTATCTAATTTAATTAATACTAAGCGTTTCTGATTTTAGGAAAATTTAGTCTTTGCTGATGCCTATCTCTTAGTAGGTAGTTTCGTTCAGTATCTATAGTTTTGATTGAATGTACTTTATTTCTGATAGAGTTTCTATTTGTCAATTTACCTCTTAAAAACTGTTCGTCACCTTCTCCTAATCCATCGGTCGGTAACGCACAGTTCCTCCATCAGTAACAACAGTTGATGAAACATCACTTCCGTTAAGTTTACTGTTAAACTGCCCTAACGACATGTTAAATATGTAACAAGGGTTGGTGCAACTGGGCCGTAGTCTATTGAACTATAGTACTGAAGTCTATAGAGTGGTTTCTTTAGTTACTGAATGGCGTATACATACTTTTTGTTAAACTGGAACTAGTAAAGCGACTAACGGATTTCTTTTCGCAGGTTACTCCGCGTTGTGTGTCCCGCGTCGCCCAACGCGAGGCAATTCGCCGTGCACGTCTTCTCCGAAGAGTGGTTCAGCGTGGGAGCCGTGGGCGAGGACAACCCGGCGACCAGCAACAGCGGGACTTCCATAGAAGGCAGCCGCAGCTTCTTCCTGAAGTCCCCGCGCCCGCCGAGTTTCCTGGTGGAATTCGTGGGCCGCGAGCCGGGGGTGGCGGCCCTCAACTGGCTGGAGATCTCCCGCTCCAGGTCGTCCCTGCTGCAGCAGCTTCAGATCGACTACGTCGGAAGTGACAACGATTCGGCGTCGTCGTCACTTCCGGCCGACTGGGAGTGCCCCCACCGGTGTCCCGAACTGAACGCCTGCATCAGTGCGAGTCTTTGGTGCGACGGGCGTTCTAACTGTCCCTCAGGGTTCGACGAGGACGAATCTCACTGCGGTGCCGGCAGGAAGTTCTTCGCGTTTCTACCGGGCGGGATATACACGGCGCTGGGGGTGGGTGCGGCCACAGCGGCCGCGTTAACTATTTTCCTCTGTGTGGCGGTCGTGCACAGAATACGGACTCAGAAGAGGAGGAGGAGGTTGGGTAAAAAGAAGCGGGGAGGAGGGGGAGGCGATGTCGGGCCTCGGCGGGTGCCGACGGAGGAGATGCTCCTCGACCCGTCGGGCTCGACCACGTCTTCCTGACAACCGGCTCAGTCTGTGGAGTTTATACATGTGGACCGGGAAACTACCGTGTGACACTGCCAGATGACGACAGCAGCTCTGCTGGGTTAGGAGCTCGTACAGACACTCCTCTTGCAGGTAGTGGAGGCTCTGCGGAACGTCCCCACCTTCTTTGTTAGCAAACATCGGTGAACTTCCGAAGCAACCAATTGAACGGCTAGCCAAAAGTTTACCATCACTTGCATACGTAAGCATATACAAGGTGAGTAGAAAGCGTCCAACACAGCATGTAGCTTTGCTATTTTTTAATTTGATAAAAAAAACTCTAGACAAAAATTATAGGGGTGTAAAAAAGGAGTATTTTGAGCATGTTTTCAAAACTATGTTTTCCTTTAATAAATGATTGGGCCAAAATAATATGCGTAATTAAGTAACACTATTCTACCATCAGTTACTTAGCAACGGCAATGAATTACGTAATACTATTTTGACATCACTTACTTAGCAACGGCAATGAATTACGTAACACTATTCTGACATCACTTACTTAGCAACGGCAATGAATTACGTAAAACTATTCTGACATCACTTACTTAACAACGGCAATGAATTACGTAACACTCTTCTGACATTAGTTACTTAGCAACGGCAATGAATTACGTAAAACTATTCTGACATCACTTACTTAACAACGGAAATGAATTACGTAACACTATTCTAACATCAGTTACTTAGCAACGGCAATGAATTACGTAAAACTATTCTGACATCACTTACTTAACAACGGAAATGAATTACGTAACACTATTCTAACATCAGTTACTTAGCAACGGCAATGAATTACGTAAAACTATTCTGACATCACTTACTTAACAACGGCAATGAATTACGTAACACTATTCTGACATCAGTTACATAGCAACGGCAATTAATTACGTAATACTATTTTGACATCACTTACTTAGCAACTGCAATGAATTACATAACACTATTCTGATATCAGTTACTTAGCACGGTAATGAATTACGTAAAACTATTCTGACATCACTTACTTAGCAACGGCAATGAATTACGTAACACTATTCCACCATCAGTTACTTAGCAACGGAAATGAATTACGTAAAACTATTCTGACATCACTTACTTAACAACGGCAATGAATTACGTAACACTATTCTAACATCAGTTACTTAGCAACGGCAATGAATTACGTAAAACTATTCTGACATCACTTACTTAACAACGGCAATGAATTACGTAACACTATTCTGACATCAGTTACTTAGCAACGGCAATTAATTACGTAATACTCTTTTGACATCACTTACTTAGCAACTGCAATGAATTACATAACACTATTCTGATATCAGTTACTTAGCACGGTAATGAATTACGTAAAACTATTCTGATATCAGTTACTTAGCAACGGCAATGAATTACGTAACACTATTCCACCATCAGTTACTTAGCAACGGCAATGAATTACGTAAAACTATTCTGACATCACTTACTTAACAACGGCAATGAAATACGCAACACTATTCTGACATCAGTTACTTAGCAACGGCAATGAATTACGTAAAACTATTCTGACATCACTTACTTAACAACGGCAATGAATTACCTAACACTATTCTGACATCAGTTACTTAGCAACGGCAATGAATTACGTAATACTATTTTGACATCACTTACTTAGCAACTGCAATGAATTACATAACACTATTCTGATATCAGTTACTTAGCAACGGCAATGAATTACGTAAAACTATTCTGACATCACTTACTTAACAACGGCAATGAATTACGTAACACTATTCTGACATCAGTTACTTAGCAACGGCAATTAATTACGTAATACTCTTTTGACATCACTTACTTAGCAACTGCAATGAATTACGTAACACTATTCTGACATCAGTTACTTAGCAACGGAAATGAATTACGTAAAACTATTCTGACATCACTTACTTAACAACGGCAATGAATTACGTAACACTATTCCACCATCAGTTACTTAGCAACGGCAATGAATTACGTAAAACTATTCTGACATCACTTACTTAACAACGGCAATGAATTACGTAACACTATTCTGACATCAGTTACTTAGCAACGGCAATGAATTACGTAAAACTATTCTGACATCACCTACTTAACAACGGCAATGAATTACGTAACACTATTCTGACATCAGTTACTTAGCAATGGTAATGCATTACTTAACATTACTCTGACATGAGTTACTTAGCAGCGGCAATTAATTACGTTATACTATTCTACACCACTTCTTAGCAGTAATTCCACTGTGCATATTTGTGCATATATATAATATTAACGCATATTCCTCAATAAGAACAAATTCTTTGAAAATCTGAATATCACAGTATCACCCAACCGATAACAAACTTTTTTCTCAATTGCACAGATCTTATAAATTCACTGTCACGTTTTGTATTTATGTTTCCATTTCTCAGTTCTCAATCCCAAAACGTATAGAAACCGTATCTTTCACCGTGTATAAATTGATATTTTATAAAAATTGCCTCACATTTTTGACAAATACAAATATTTCGGTATATTAATTAATCACTACGGAGAATAAGGGGGTCATTGATTAAGTAATTCCAAAGAAAAACTAATAAAAAGAACAACTCAACAATGATCTTTGATGGCCTCCAAGATACCCTGACCTCAACCTATTATACCAGTTCTTGTGTACTATTTAAAGAGGAAGGTCTACCAGAACAGACAAAGAGACCTGGAAAAGCTAAAACGAAGAATTAGGAATGGGATACAACAGATCGACCAAACATTCTTCATGAAAACATTAAGCAATTTGTAACATAGTGAAATGAATGTAATGCAACTGTCGTACATTGTTTGATAGTGTAGGGAGACTTATGAACACCTTCTGTGATCTGATGTGAACACGTAACACAATTGGAGCATTCTGAAATTGTTTTTCAAGATTTTCCTTTCTTTATATTCTATGCCTTGTATTGATATAGTAGTTTGAATTCCAACAAAGCATACCCATTTCCTAAAGCCATTTGTGTGTGCTCTTTTATTTACAAAATAAATGTTTTCGTATTGAGACCTAAGGAATGTAAAATTTAATATATATACATATATATATACACACCCATTGTAAAATTTATTCCAAACAACAATGTAATTTTATTATTAACAATTACTCTTCCCTTTCTACAATTTAATTCCACTCCCGTCAACAATGGGATTTGCTCTCCACACAGTAACATAGTTCGTTAGTGCACTCCACAGACGACAATGACAATTTACTTGGACTATTACGAAAAACAATTAACTGTTAATCTTAACTAATATTTACAACACAGAACTGTCAGTTTTCAGTTCACAGCTCGTTTGTCTTGGCTAGTTCTTTTAGCTCAGTCACACGCGTTCACAGAATCTCGAACCCCAGACCTTCAGAGACGATGCGCTGCACTTCGGACTCAGGTCCCCCCAACTGCGGTCCACTGCATTCGAACTCCGGGCTTCTGGCTCCACAGTTACGGACACAACTCAAGTCGCGCTCTGGTCTCGAAGCTGGCTTCACTGCTACACAAGACTGTCTGGCTTGCTCTCCACTGATTTTAACAACACTGGCTTACTGACGGACTGAATGACTGTCCCAAGTTCACTCGCGTGCGTAATTTATACTCACACCACAGTTTCTGTAAAGTACGAGTTCTCGATATTTCGACGCGTCTGTCCATTCTCGAATCATCTCGCACGCTGCTGCTCCCCTCCTTAACAGCGCGTAGCACATGCCCCAAAAGCAGATGCGCGCGCAACCTCTAGTTTGCATGGCTGCAGCTCCCTTCTCCACGTCACCTGAACCTTGCACGCGCACCCTGCCCTCTGTGGGACGCGTGATCGAGTCTCGATGGGCTGTCACAATATATATATAGTGACGTTAATAGAAACAGGTCTCCATTTATAAATCAGAAACATGGTTTTTGCGAACATGTTCAAAATATTCCTTTTCTCACTCCCTGTAAGTTTTGCATGTAGAATTTCTTCAGAAAATTAAAAATTGGTAATCTATAAGCAGTGGTCCAGATTTTTCACTCACATTGTATGCAAAAAAGAAATCCCTGGTCTTGAATTTTTTTCTGAAGTTACTGAAATCTTCATGAATAAATATGACTGATGAAAATTATACAGGGTGCATCATTACAAACAAGAAATAGCTGTAGCAAGATTTAAATTTAAAACAAATAACTTTTGTTCAATCGCTAAGTGAGAGAAAAAAATGGGTTATTAAGAAGAGTATACGTTTCGACATTTGTATGGTGGCGAACATTAAGGTTCCTTTTCACTTTCACTGTTGATAAATAGGCCTATTGGTTTTTACAGAGAGTCCAATTCGACTTCCGGTTTGAAATGCTCGCACGATCCATGCATGCGTGGCCGGCCTAGGTTCCGTCTAGGTTACAGATCCAGAACCTCCCGCGTAATCTTAGTTGCATAACTGTAATTAACAGTAACATGCACACAGTTGAAGGGTTCAGAGCCATAGTGGGCCAAGCGCCAAATATTAATAACGGAGAAAACAAGGGTTAAAATTAAGACAATACCACAATTTAATGAAACAAATAGCAAGTATGAATAATATGAAGGATGCACATTAAAACTAAATGATATGTCAATTTTAATTAAACTGTGGTGTTCACAGCCATAGTGGGCCAAGCGCCAAATATTAATAACGGAGAAAACAAGGGTTAAAATTAAGTGAATACCACAATTTAATTAAACAAATAGCAAGTACGAATAATGTGAAGGATGCACATTAAAACTAAATGATATGTCAATTTTCATTAAACTATGGTGTTCACAGCCATAGTGGGCCAAGTGCCAAATATTAATAACGGAGAAAACAAGGGTTAAAATTAAGACAATACCACAATTTAATGAAACAAATAGCAAGTATGAATAATATGAAGGATGCACATTAAAACTAAATGATATGTCAATTTTAATTAAACTATGGTGTTCACAGCCATAGTGGGCCAAGCGCCAAATATTAATAACGGAGAAAACAAGGGTTAAAATTAAGTGAATACCACAATTTAATTAAACAAATAGCAAGTACGAATAATGTGAAGGATGCACATTAAAACTAAATGATATGTCAATTTTCATTAAACTATGGTGTTCACAGCCATAGTGGGCCAAGCGCCAAATATTAATAACGGAGAAAACAAGGGTTAAAATTAAGTGAATACCACAATTTAATTAAACAAATAGCAAGTACGAATAATGTGAAGGATGCACATTAAAACTAAATGATATGTCAATTTTCATTAAACTATGGTGTTCACAGCCATAGTGGGCCAAGCGCCAAATATTAATAACGGAGAAAACATGGGTTAAAATTAAGTGAATACCACAATTTAATTAAACAAATAGCAAGTACGAATAATGTGAAGGATGCACATTAAAACTAAATGATATGTCAATTTTCATTAAACTATGGTGATCACAGCCGTAGTGGGCCAAGCGCCAAATATTAATAACGGAGAAAACAAGGGTTAAAATTAAGTGAATACCACAATTTCAGAGTCACTTAAATAAGGGTGTTTTCAAGTTCCATACATGGCTACAGAGATAAAACAATCTTTACACAAGCAGATACTGACAGAACACCCCATAAATAGGACTGAATTGAAAAACAAGGAATTCTGATACCATAACAAGTGAGTATTTATATTTAAAATATAATCTCTTCTTTAAATACAATGTTCGGATGTTCATAATTTTATAAAAAAAAAAAACAATACTGTTATAAACCACATCATAAAAGCTGTAAGTTGCAGTTTATCTTAAACAAATAGGAACGAAGGGCAATATTTTAATATATCGTACCGACTTCTTTATACAGAGTAATAAAACGATGAATGTTACTTGGAATACATAAGATGAATTAGAACTATCGTCTCTTGCACTAGCTAGTAGAGAAATATAAAACTGAATGTTTCTTTCTTTGGATTCAAAAGCTGTATTCTTTGTTAATACGAGAATAAAGTGAATTATTTTTTGAAGTTTCAAATTAAACTTAACATAATGCACTGTAACGCCCAGCACCAAAAAAAAAATCCGTTGAACATTACACTTAGCCCTATCTCAGTATAAAAACGCATGACTTGGAAACTTTCGCAGATATTTCTTCTTTAATTATTCTAATTACAATTTAGAATCAGTCTATGTATTTACAGAAAGCTCACACACCTACGATCAGAAATTCAAGACCAGGAATTAACTTACCTATATATGCATAAATGTATGGATGGTTTTAAATTTCTGGCCGACATTAACAATGATACAGTGTGTTCGAAAATTACACGGACGAACTTGCATTGGAAAATATACAGTATGTCTAAAACAATCGATTGAGTTGTATCAGCCTTTTTTTTTTTTTTTATAGAAGATTGTGTCGAATCGCTCGCCAATACCAATTTAATGCTAGAGAGCGCAACGGTTCTAACTCCGCAAACAGACACTACAAAGAAGCCATCGCTGTTTGAGGAGGGTGATCGTGATGGCCACGTTGCTGGTAGTAACACTCAATGTCAATAATATGTAACCAAAGTGATGCAGAATGCAACTTCGATACATGCAAGCGTTTCGATAAAAATGTCTCTGAGCTTATGTTGTCGAACATAAACTGGAGGTGAAATCGTAAGGTAAACCTCATGTCCCATTTACAAGTTTCTCGTTCAAATTCCCAAACACTCTGTATAAATAATAACATCAATGAAAATTGTGGCGGAAGTACACCGATGATCTATCAAAGATGACTTTCTTTTTCTGATATTCGCAGTGTACCGCAAATATGAAGTTAATTATTACGGATCTCTAAAAAAAAAATCGTATTTTACCCTGTGTCCTATGTATTTCTAATTTAATATGTCAGCTTATCACAAAAAGTATCACATGTTTTAGCTTACTTTCATGACGAATTTTTATATTGTATGTTTTTTTTTTTTTGTTTTTTATTATACCGTAACTTGATTCTTATCCTTGTTTCGTTTCTGATCAATTTTGTATGCACTGTAGTATATCTTGCTATTTATTTGGTTTGAATAAGTATAATAATTGAACTGCACCCGAGCACGAACTTCTGCTCTTTCAGTTGTAATAAATTTGTAGGGCCTACGTCAGGACGAATTTAATTATTATTTTGTTATAATTTTTATTTATTATTATTTCATTTTCAATTCAGGGAATAAAATGTGTTGTGCATAATAGTTGACTGTCAACTATTTTATAAACATGATGCCATAGCAACTATTAAAACTTGAACCTTCCGAAGAAACAGACCGAAATCCACTTAAAATTGTGTGCGCATGTAAATACTGTAAAGGAAAAGTGACCTATAAAAATTCTGCTTCCGGTACAAGCTGCTAGATAAAAATAGTGGCTGCAAAATACACCGTAAAATATTTTGCTCTATTATTCTAATCTTCACAAACGAAGTCCGATGGGCAAGCATGGTGAGTATTAAGCTGTGAAAACAGACTTGACATTGCCAGATTGTAACCTTCTATGTCTTGCTCTAGCAAAATATCAATAGGTAACAAATCCTCAATTGGGTGAGCAATTTATCGCATGGTCCGAAAGCGGAATATTTGGTTCCCACACAATTTTTAATTGCACAATTGCAACATAAAACATCTTAGTAGCCTACTCTAATGGGATGTTTACTGTGTTTATCTTTGTAATTGGAAAGTATTTAGTTGACAAGAAACGAATAAACAACAATTTATTAATAAGGTATGAAGGAACATTATACAACACAGAAATAATTCCAACATTACAGAAAGATAAACAACATAATAAAAATTAAATAACATAATAAAAGAAATCGAGCGAAATGGTTTGAAGCATTAACATATACTTTTAAAGCGACATGCGGACAGCTTGAGTTTACTATAACATGTGTGATATTTGTTTGTGAAATACGGTGTTGCCACGATGTGCAATTAAAAATTCTTCCGAAGACTTTTGTCAAATTTCCTTCCATTTTGGGACACTCTGTATCAAAAAATAAATCAAAACAAACTCAAATCACTGAAGTTTTGGGCACGTGGCACACAGATGGAGACTAAAAGAGCATTTCGACATTTAGTAAATAGCTGTTAATTAATATACTGGGTGTTCATTTCAAAGTGTGTCATGACATCACTGTTGTTGGGTCACCGATTTGAAGCGAGTTTCAGCTGATATGTTAGAGAAGTTGCCTATTATTTAAGGTGTTCTTCAATCTGAACTTGAGAACGTGTACGGTATAACTTGAACGTCGTAGCAACAGATGGCGGTCTGTACGGTCTGTGTGCTACCATAACCTCTTTCGAACTGTGTTTTGCGCCGGCAAGTCGTACGCAGGGTATTTGTTATCATCGGTTGCGTATGGTAACATTCCACAACACAAATCAAATGCTCCGTGTTCATGTTGACCGTCGAAGTTAATGTCAACAAATACGTAAGTAATCGTCTTAACCCTCTCCCCATATCCCGACAGTACGTATTTCCAAACAGTTCACATTCCTGCCACTACCGGCGTTACCGTACGTATCGGTACGTACTCTTCAGAATGAACGCCGTACTTTCTAGCCATCTTCTCTGCCTCTTAGGTTATACACCTGAGCTGCGGAAGTGTAGGAAGATTGAATTCTCTAGGCTCACCAACTAGCCATATGACGGCATACAGCGAGCCAAGACACATTTTGAACTGAACACCCAGTATTGTCCTGCTCGGCAAAAAACAGGTATATAGAATGTGCAACAACGTGGCCAGCTTATGACGTAAACAAAGAGGAGCGAAGCCGGAAATAACAGCGACGCGGCTATAATTTATAGTGCATATTAATCCGGACTCTGCTATATAAATAATAATTTAATCAGATAATTGCCTGTTATATTTAAATTTGAAATTCTCTGAGGAATTTCTCACCCTCTGTGCTCATACAGTGCCTATCATCCTTATTCGCACATATCTAATTTAAACCAATAAGACAACATTATGTACAAAATAATTATACTCATATACTAATAGTGGTGTACCATGCTTTAAAACCATTTCTCAGAACGTTAATTTACAACAGTTTTTATTTTAAGCTGTAATTAACAAATATATTAATAAATACATTGCTTTGAAAGTAAAACTGTATGTCATTTATATTCGTACACTTGAGTAATTTTGACTTATTCGGGGGTGCCGTGCCTTAATGGTAACAGCGAGCTCTAGGGTTTGTTTTGCTTCAGCGGTCAGTTCTGTTCAAAATGGGCAAGTCGAAGGAACTCAATGCCGAGCTAAAGAAGACGATAGTTAGACTGGCTCTTAAAGGTTGTTCTTTACGGAAAATAGGCAATATAGTAAACAAAAGTCAGTCCACGATACAATACGTGGTTAATAAATTCAAATACCGTGGATTTGCTGCAAATCAGAAGAGAAAACCAAAACAAAAAATACTAAACAAGAAGGGAAAAAAGGTTTAAAATAAGACAGATAAAATCAAATCCACGGTTAAGTGTGCAGAAACCACGTTCTCTCATAACAAAAACCACAAGGAAGACTGTTAATGTAACAACGTGTTCTATATAAGTATGGATTTCATTGTAGAAGGGTAAGAAAAAGGCACTTTGTAAGTAGAAAAAATCTAGCTTTAAAAATTAAATTTCCTAAAGTTCATGTAAATTAGGAGCAAGAATTTTGGGACAGTGATGAGACCAAGATTAATCTTTTCGGATCCGATGGTGCCCATAGAGTGTGAAAAAAGAAGAATGAGGCCGATAAAATGGATAACAATCTTCCCACTGTGAAACATGGAGGTGGCGTCATAATGATTTGGTGCTATAAGTCCTCGAAAGGCGTGAGTAACATGGACTTAATTGATGCAATTATGGACAGTGTAGTCTATAACAACATCTTGAAAAATAACGTCAAGGAAAGTGCAATAAAATGGATTTGCCGCCTGTCTACATTTTCCAACAAGACAACGACAGCAAACATACGGCCGAAATGAACAAACACTGGTTGATATGGAACGTCCCGAAACAACTCCATACTCCTCCTCAATCACCCGATCTGAATCTCATCAAGCATTTGTGGTCCAAACTTAAGGAAAATATACATAAAAATACAATTTCGTCCAAAGAACACCTCAAAACTGTTGTGCTGGAAGAATGGCGAAATTTCACTCCGCAGCAATGTAAAACGTTGGTAAATTCCATGCAGAGAAGGTATCAGGCAGTGATCAAAGCCAGAAGATATGCAACTAGTTATTAGATCTTAATTGTTTATGTTATTTATATATAGTTATTTAATTTTGTTACTAACTGTACGAATACAAATGACAGGTAGAGGAATTATATATTTTGTTAAATTTCGTTTATTTACGTGTTTATGGTATATATGGAATTAACTTTTTGTTTTATTTGTATTCATAATGCTACTGAACAGAGTTTCAAAGAGAAATGTAATACTTTCATTTCATGTGTCTTTTATCACCAAAGTTGTTACATATTTTCACCTGTACGAATAAGACTGATAGACACTGTAGGAATAAGTGCTATAGAAAGGTCACAGAAAAAAAAATTGATACATTGTTTGGTCTGTGGACGAGAAGTGACGTATTACGCGTGCTAATAGCACAGTATATACAGTCACGAAGCTTGAGTTATGAGGGTACTAGGAACAATAGACAGTGCAGACACTATTTCGCACTGTCTGTAATGAGGCGATAGTAGCGACCCTAGTGGTTAGCAACTATCTATGGATGCATATTTACTACGTATTGAGCTTCGTGACTGTATATACTAGACTGTGCTAATAGTGTGTGCTGAAGCAGCTAGAAAAATATTACTCAAATGCAGATTTCAAGCTCTGTTGACAGACTACATTTTGTGCTTTTCGGTTCGTATTGGCAGTTATTTCTTTTGTACCAAAATTTAATATTTCGTTTGCAGTACTCGCAAATGTACGAATTTTCAAGCATGGTTTCGATCTGATGGATTCGGAAGGCTAATAAAACTACCAGACTTTTATTTACAAATTTTTACACACATTCTCTCGTTTGATTTGGTTGCTTCAGTACTTTTGAAAATAATTCCATACACCTCTATTAAAAAAGAGTAAAAAATCAAGGTTTGGAGGCAAAATAATATTAAGAAGATCTATTAGGTGGTATTTTTACTTTTTAAAAACAGATAATTTTCCTACTAACAAGCCAACGTCATAGGCAACCTTTTAGTAAGTACTTTATAAACTATAAAATATAGTAGTTTTCACTGTTGACCAGACCTCACTGCCTACAAGACAGCAACATTAACGGGCTTTCATTCTTCATAGGCCAGTGTTAATAGTCTCTGTATACATTCCTAACCCATGGAGCTTAGCAATCATTAGATATAACATGCTCAAATATAATTATTCTTATTTTACCACACCGAACCACTGGAAACCTCACTATTTTGAGATTGTACTCTTATACAAAAAAATAAAAGAACTGTTTGATACGGTGAGTGTGGAAAGTGTTCAGGATAGATTGCAAAGTGATTGCTAGTGTATGTTGTGTGTGGTTTTGATAGTCTGCTGAATAAGGGAGGGTGGAGAGGCAGCGTCGAGAGAAACTTAGGCGTTATAAATGATTTTTCTTCCACTCGAATTCACTGCATTCATTTACTCAACCCTGCAAATTAAATTGTGTTAATAAAGCAGGGCTGTAATTGTTTCCCTTGCATTCAGCCTGCGAAGTAGATTTCAAAATCTCTCCCCTCGCTAAACATAAGAGTTGTGTAATTTCAGAAGACGGAGGATTATCTGAAATTAAAAGTTAGCGTAACTCCGAATGCACGGGGAGACGTCAAACGGAGCAACACAAATTCGATGAATTCAGTAACATTTACAAATATTACCCGAGTTTTAGTTACTGCTTAATCCTTAAATTGTAAAACTTCATTTCTCACACTAGTTTATTAAACCGTGTCGGACTGTAAAGAAAACAACTATCGCAATGTCCATATTTTATATATTGTACAATATTATAGTACTGTGAAATTTTAATTTTCCTACCAATTTTTTTCTATTGTTCTATTAAAATTATAGCATATAGCCTATTAACTTGTTGTATCCTATAGGATACTTTGCGAATTTAAGGGTTAAGCGTATTAAAATTAGGAAATAAGGTCAATGTCAAACGAGAAGCAACAGGGTGCAAACCAAGAAGCCTTCTGTTAATGAAATTGCTTCAGTACCTTATTTTTAATTTTCAAATACTTTCTCATTCTTAAATACACTTTTAACACTTATATAATCACTGATAAACTTTTAAATTATTTATGCTCGACCATGCCGAAATCTAGTAATTATACACCTGGTAGCAGTCCTTTAATGCATGTCATTAAAGTACACCTACTCATTAAAGTACAGGTGTTTTCAGCTAATGACAACTCAGCTTACAGGTGTTCAGCCAATGACAAGTCAGCTTTGTACCGTTATAAAACCGCAAGTATCGATTATTCTCGGATATGCAATCGAAAGAGAATTAGCGAAAAGTCACGGAGGCTGGAAATCCAATACTGTCGCAGAAGGTTACGTTCTGTTACTATAATAATTAGCGTTAATTGTAAATAATATTCAAATAAATTCAATTTGTCATCTCGTTTTTCAATGTCGAATTCAATAATCAAGGTTATACCAAGTTTAACGGGATTACAGAAGGTCAATGACATTATTGTTCCTCGGAACAAATCAATACTTTCGCGTCTGCGCACATCTCACAATTCACGACCTAGAACAAGGTCACTTCCGATCTTGTCAAATACAAATAAAATGTATACATCTGAATAATTTCAAGTTAGAAATATGGTCGAGCATAAAAAGTCGTATGAAACTCGCCTATAATGGTAATTAAGAAGCTCGTATGAAAATTATGAAACTCGCTTGCGCTCGTTTCATAAACATCCATACTCGCTTCTTAATTACTATCATTATAGGCTCGTTGCATAATGTACTATTATATTAAATAAATAACCACTTCGCTCTGTTAATATTTTAAATTATGGTGTTATGACACCTGATTGACTAGTTTCGACTTTATTTCCATCATTTTCTGAATCCTAGTGAATCCTGACATCCAGAAGATGGTGGAAATAACGAAACACAGACGTTAGATCCTTTTTATAATGTCCACCATTTTAATGTCCATTACATTAAAGTCCATTACACTATGTGCATAAATATATGTCTAATGAAGTGTATGTCCACTTTATTTTAGTCCAATTGCACAAATGTTATGTCCACATTTTTACGTCCACTACATGATTGTACAATACATTATGTCTATTTACAAATTTACTTCAATTCCGTACTCAATCTCTTCTGCCTGTTCATCTCCATACAGCTTCAAATGATAACTAATAGCTTTGAGGTAAGTTCTGATGTGTCCTTCTTCGTTGTAGTGGTTGTAATTCCGAACAATCTCTTCTACTCGACTTAAATTTTGTAGGTATGATCTTTTAATAGAGTATCGCACATTCAAATGCCCGCCAGCAATTGGATTGTTATAATTTCATTATTCCTTTAGTTTTTCTTGATAAATTCCATGAATTTCCACACCTACGCGTGATGTGTGACGATGTGCTTCTGAAAGCGATTGTGCCAGCTCTCGACTACGTTAGTTGTTCGATGTTGTCCTGCCAGAACCTGATTATAAGTGTTCTATATTTCAGGTGATAATCTAGGTGGCATTTTTCTTCTTCTTCCTCGAGCAGGTGTTCCTCGGATGTAAGGTCTTTCCATGTACAATGCTAAATTCATTACGTCAGGCTCAATATTATCTATAAGACCAGACGTCTCCAAAACCGTAATCGCGAGTAAGCCCCTGAACGGAACCGAAGCCAGTACGTAATGAGCGCGTTCCACCTCACCCATCCCCACCTGTACTGTACTCAATGTTTATACGCAAACGAAGAGCAGTGGCGGACTGCCATTATCATTGTGTTGGTCGGCGTGTTCGGCCGTTTCACAATGTCTTCTAATCATGGACGTAGTACATTCAAGAATGAATAGGAAATTTTTCGTGTTAGTTGGGAGAATGTGAAATGCTTAATTTGTTCGAAAATTCTTAAGCGTGTGTTAAAATTCAACATGCAACGAGAATACTCGACTCTTCACAAAGAATATCATACAAGTACAGGTATGCTGGACATGTGAAAATAATTTATTTTGAGGCTATCTGTATAACTGTTGGTTATACATAATAATCAGTATATTATAATACGTTTACACTCAGTTCCTCATGACAAACATAATTTTTTTTGTTTAATTTTAGGTGAAGTGCTTAGGCCTACAAATATTTTGATAAATATAAAACAAGAAAAAACAAACACAAATCATGCACGTGTCCTCAGTCTTAAACAAAAAAACGTTTCTTGCTAACTATGTTCTGGCTTGGAATATTGGAAAATCAATGAAGCCCTTTACAGAAGCATCATTTGTAAAATCGTGCATACAGGACGTTACTAAAATACTGTGTCCAGAACAAAGTCAAAGTGTAAGAAAATTAAATTGTTTCCAGTTACAGTTCAGAGAAGGAATTTCAAGATTGTAAATGCAATTGAATCTGAAGTCGAAACCACAATTAACCAGTTTGTAGCTTACTCACTTGCATTGGACGAAAGCACAGATAGAAATGACAAAGC
Source organism: Periplaneta americana (assembly GCF_040183065.1). NCBI lineage: Eukaryota > Metazoa > Arthropoda > Insecta > Blattodea > Blattidae > Periplaneta > Periplaneta americana. The sequence goes on from NC_091130.1 coordinate 17,312,258, forward strand.
TCACCTAGCCATTTTCATCCGAGTAGTTAATGAACATTTTACTGCGTCTGAATGTCTTATAGATGTAATTACAAAATACAACTGGAGAAGATTTTTTCCAGGCCCTGAAAGGCACCAGAAGAGGTTGAATTTGCAATGGCTTGTGTCGATAGCAACAGAAGGGGCTCCAGCTTCATTGTATGTCAAAATAATATACAAACGTATGATATTTCTTATTCTTTTGATGTTATTATTTGTAAACATAAGCAGACCGTTTCCGCGATCCCCCACTGACCGCTCCCATCTGTTGAGGTACGAGTCTCTTCCCCTTCTCTAGTCTTACAGCACACTGTGTTCGGCGGGCAGCATCGAGAGCACGAATGACGATACGCTTTTTGGAGACCTCTGTATAAGACTATTAAAACCAGCGTGAACATCTTCCAATGGTACAAAAGGAAATGACTTAAATAAAAGTGGACATAACAGTCATGGACCCAAAAAATAGATGCACATAAAATGTGAACATAAATGAAAGTGGACCAAAATATTAGAGGACATAAGTCATATGGACATGGTTTCAATTGACTTAACGTCTTGGAAGTGGAAATAACAACGAAACTCGTCAATCGGTAACATAACACCATAATTTAAAATATTAACAGAGTGAAGTCGTTATTTAATTTAAACAAGTTAATAGTTCATCAATCTTCAAAATAATATCATAAACGTAATTGCAAATTATCTCTTAAGTTCATTTCAAATACACATTTATCAACACGCGTACATTTCCAATAGAAACATGCAAATTGATATTCCTAGTGTCGAAGGAAACAATTGCGAACACTGACAGTTGAAAGTGTTTTAAAAAATAGTTCCTTAGCTTATAAAACGCTCTACACAACGTATAGTGGAAGCTCTTAAGTTCGACAGAAATCAAGTTCGACACCCTCTAGTTCCACTGCTTACGTGAGAGAATTAGACACGCCCCTATACGGGCACTAAGAAATGGGTTTGCCATTTGAATGGGAATTGGTCCTGTGTCTTGTTGTGATACTTTTGTTAAAGGAAAACAGAATATTTTATTGATTAGGACATCCATATTCATCAATGATTTTAAATTAATGAACTCTTCTATTTGAGAATTGTGCCGTTTGTGAGACGGAACTGTCGAAACCCACTGTGGTACTAGAAGCGCATACACAAGTCTCGGGGCGGGCAGGAAATGCAAGTACAGTACTGTATTCGTTGATGGATAACCAATAAGAATTTGTATTCATTTCACCTGCCACACCCACTACCCTTATTGGACTGAACTTTCAATTCTGTTCTGTCGAACTTAGGAGCGTCCACTGTATTTTAATTCGTAATCTCCATTGCTCCCTGTTTTTCCACAGGTCTTCCAGTAGATAGATCTTTTATCACATCACGTAACATATTGTATTCCCTCTATCCAACACTTTTTAGTACTTCCTCTTCTTTCTTACCCCTTTGATGTTTACACTAAGGTTTTTTCGATAGTCTGTCATGACTACAGTTCGGATAGAGTAGCAGTATCAGGATAGGCATCCTTGGTCCGTGCGTTTTGTTTACAAACATTAACTGCTGGGAAGAGCGCTCCCCACCCCCTAGGTAAAACATCAGTGAATTGACAGCTCAGCCCTAGTTAAGGTTTGTAAACAAAACGCACGGACCAAAGATGCCTATCCTGATATAACTACTTTATCGGAATCTTAATCATAACTCATTCTACGCACATGGCCATATCATGTTAAATGTTTAGTTCTTACGTCATGAACTACTGTATGTGTAACAGTCATTCTTCATTTTATTCTATCGTTTTTCATTCCATATCTTCTAGATCTTCTTCAGAAATCTATGTCAGTACATATATTACTCTACCATCTACGTCTCTGCCTCCCCAAAGGTCTTTTTCCCTCTGGTCTCCCAACTAACACTCTATATGCATTTCTCGATTCGCCCATGCGTGCTACATGCCCTGCCCATCTCAAACGTCTGGATTTAATGTTCCTAATTATATCAGGTGAAGAATAGAATGCGTGCAGTTCTTTGTTGTGTAACTTTCTCCATTCTCCTGTAACTTCATCCCTCTTAACCCCAAATATTTTCCTATGCACCTTATTCTCAACCTATGATACTTTCTCAAAGTGAGAGTCCAAGTTTCACAACCATAAAGAACAACCGGTAATATAACTGTTTTATAAATTCTACTTTCAGATTTTTTGACAACAGACTGGATGATAAAAGCTTCTCAACCGACTAATAACAGGCATTTCCCATATTTACTTACAGTAATGCCGCACTTCGATTATTGTGACGTTTTGTTAAGTGACCTAAGTTCTGAATTGTCAGTCAAGTTACAGCGAGCTCAGAATATGTGCGTCAGATACGTGTGCAACATCCGACGATATGATCACATATCACCGTCCTTCGCAAGTCTTTCGTGGCTCCGACTTAAAGAACGCAGAACTTTACACTCTTTGTCTTTACTCTTTCGAATTCTGCACACCTCAACACCAAATACCTTTCTTCTCGTTTCTCTTATCTATACTCTAACCACGACGTAAATACCAGATCACTTATCTGTGGTGCGCTAAGTATACTTCTTCATAGAACATCTCGTTATTCATCATCTTTTACAGTATCCACCTCGCTTCAATGGAATTCCTTGTCACAAAGTGTTAGGGGCTGCAAGACAATAAACACCTTTAAAAACAGCTTAAAATATACCCTTATTAGCATTTCACTCCAATCTTACTGATTTAAACTATCACTGACTACATTGTTACTTCATTCTTTAGACATCATCCTGATAGTGCTATATTTTGAAAATTGTCTCATAATAATCTCTTTCTATTATGTAATATTATTTGAAATATATTAACATTCTATGTATTTTAGCTCAATTCTGCTACACAGTTTATTTCAGTGTTTAATTAATAGTTCATAGTATTTTGTTGTTTAATTCGTATATAACTCTTGTATACATGTAACTCTCACTTAATCAGATTGTTGATTGTTTTTTGTAAGTTCATGCATATGTATATACACTTTTTGCTGGTTGAGTGGAAGAGAAGGCCTTACGGCCTTAACTCAGCCAGTTAAAATATATCATTATTGTTATTATTATTATTATTATTATTATTATTATTATTATTATTATTATTATTAGTATTATTTATTCTGTGTTTAATTTCCTCCCGAGTATCATTTATACTTGTTACTGTTGCTCCCAGGTATTTGAATTTTTCCACCTCTTTAAAAGATAAATTTCCAATTTTTATATTTCCATTTCGTACAATATTCTCGTCACGAGACGTAATCATATACTTTGTCTTTTCGGGATTTACTTCCAAACCTATCTCTTTACTTGCTTCAAGTAAAATTCCCGTGTTTTCCCTAATTTCACTTCCAGCCTTTATAAATTAGGAAGTAATGGGCCTAAAATTACAAGTGGTGCTATGTTTTTCTAAAGGGAGATGATTATGAAAGCGAAATTGTGAAGTTTGTTTGTGAAATAACAAGAAAAAAAGGAGAACCCCGAGAAAAACCAGCACAATCTTGGCTTTGCCTATCAAAAATACTCGCCAACCAACGACTGGAATTCAACTCGGGGCCTGGGTAGTCGTAATCCAACCCTCTGCCAACAAGATTCCTACACTACTGAATATTTCACGTAAACACTCTCTTCTTCCCCCTATCTGCAGTCCATTGCCTGTTAACTTTCACTGCCTTGGCGCAACACGATTCCTCGTACAGCTCTGTGGAACGAAGTTAAGATAAATCTGCGGGCAGGATATGGATTACAAGACCTGCCACACTGTAACCTTTAATAACGTCCTGGTTTTCACTCTCGTTCTTGACCGACCTCTGTCATCCGATGGACCCCCAGTCCCACTCCTGTGTACCTTATTACTGCAGTAATTAATTTCAATGCGGAAGAGAAACATTTGTACAGCGGTTTGCTAGCGCAACGTTAAACTTTAATCACGGTTAATTAACAAACAGCGCTACGTATATTTGCATTAAGAGGGGGAGAATGGCAAAAGCAAGGGAAATTCAACGGTTGGTACAGAGTTTCGTCATTTCTAGTATCCCAACAAGGGGAATTCTGTTTTATCCCTCAACAACACAAAATGTTTTAATGCAATTACAAAAGCTTAAAATTATAATGTAATGAACCATGGAGTAATTTGATAAGAATGCTAGGGTAATAGTACATTACGAGTATATTCCTTTAAAAAACTGCTGATGTAATTCTATAACATGTAGAATAGAAACAGAAAAGCTTCCTTCCGTTGAAAAGTGCCTCAGGAACCAGGTCATTTCTCAGAATTACGATTTGATTACGATGTAATGATAGTTCACTTTTGAACAATTGAGACGTTGCGTCAGGGACAGTCACAAGCCACAAAATCAAAATTTTACAGGAAAACATTTTAAAACTTTGGAGTGATGCTAAAATCAGAATTGTCTAATATATGAATAATTTCGAGGGAAAAATTGTTCCGGAGCCGGGTATCGAACCCGGGACCTTTGGTTTAACGTACCAACGCTCTACCACTGAGCTACTCGGGAACTCTAACCGACACCGATCCAATTTTTCCCTCTATATCCACAGACCTCAAAGCGGGCTGACAACCGTCAAGCAACCAACTTCGAGTGCACACTAACTCCGTGTGACTTAAATTGTGGTTTTCTGTTAACGAACAGTGACATGTATTATGCAAATCAAGATTTTCAGGTATAACTCCCTGTAAAGTTGATTTGAATAATTTCGAGGGAAAATCAACTTTACAGGGAGTTATACCTGAAATCTGATTTTTTGACAACAAACTGGATGATAAAAGCTTCTCAACCGACTAATAACAGGCATTTCCCATATTTATTCTGTGTTTAATTTCCTCCCAAGTATCATTTATATTTGTTACTGTTGCTCCAAGATATTTTAATTTTTCCACCTCTTCAAAAGATAAATTTCCAATTTTTATATTTCCATTTCGTACAATATTCCCGTCACGAGACATAATCATATACTTTGTCTTTTCGGGATTTACTTCCAAACCTATCTCTTTACTTGCTTCCAGTAAAATTCCCGTGTTTTCCCTAATTGTTTCTGGATTTTCTCCTATTCTTCAAATTGTTCTTACTATAAACGTTGGTAATAGCTGCATGAGTAATATAAACTAAGATAGTTCAGTTATGCCTTGGAAAAATATTTTCTTCAATTTTTATATAATTATTTTAATATTTTTATCAACCATGTTATTTTTCTTAAATAAATTTCGAACGCTATTATTTCACATACAAGCATGCAAGGCTCTATTAAATTGCCTCGAGAACCTTTTGAGTTATCAGGGAAAGCAAATTTACAATTTATAGTTTTTGTATTAAAACTGCTAATTGAAAAACACAGAAAATTCAACTTAGACACGCACACACACAGTTTTTATTGATTTTAAACAAGCTTTAGATAGAGTAGATGGAAATAAATTATTTCAGGTGCTAGCAGATGATCATGTACCCAGAAGTTTTTAATTAACATTCATAACATTTACAAAAACAACTTTAATAGCAAGTTAGAACCAACAACAGACTTTCAGATTGGCAACAAATTCATAGCGGAGTAAGATAAGGCTGTGGCCTATCTCCATTACTTTTCACCATATAACATATGAACAGAATCATTAGAGATTGGAAATAGACGCGTCATGGTTCAATTTATATCAATCGAAATTTACAGTTTGATAGGCTGCTTTTTGCTGCTGTTTTAGCTGTAATTGCATGTAATGAAGATGAGCTTCAGTATTCAGTGCATAATCTGAATATGATCAGCGCATAATACGAAATGGAAATCAATATTGAAGGAACAAAAGCCAAGCATTTCGTGGGAAATACCAGGTTGCAAGCAAAATTTGCTTAAACAACAAACTAATAGAAATAGTAAACGGGTTTACGTATCTTGGCTATAATTTCATATTTTTTGGTGAAAGAGGAATACTTACTTTCTTTCAAATGGCTTTTAAGGAACCTGGAAGTTCATTGCCGCCCTCACATAAGCTCGCCATCGGTCCCTATCCTAAGCAAGATCAATCCAGTCTCTACCTTCATATCTCACCTCCCTCAGCGTCTCGGCGTCCCCAAAGATATTTTTCCCTCCGGCCTCGCAACTAACACTCCACATGCATTTCTGGATTCGCCCATACGCGCTACATGCCCTGCCCATCTCAAAGTCTGGATTTAATATTGCTAATTATGTCAAGTGAATAATATAATGCGTGCAATTCTAAGTTGTGTAGCTTTCTCCCTTCTCCTGTAACTTCATCCCTCTTAGCCCCAAATATTTTCCTAAGCATATTATTCTCGAACACCCTTAACCTCTGTTCCTCTCTTAAAGTGAGAGTCCAAGTTTCACAACCATACAGCATAACTGGTAATTTAACTGTTTTATAAATTCTAACTTCCAGCTTTTTTGACAGCAGACTAGATGACAAAAGCTTTTCAACCGAATAATAATAGCTATTTCCCATATTTATTCTGTGTTTAATTTCCTACCGAGTGTCATTTATATTTGATACTGTTGCTCCAATATGTCTGAACTTTTCCACCTCTTCAAATGATAAATTTCCAATTTTCATATTTTCATTTCATACTATGTTCTGGTCGCGAGACATAATCATAAACTTGACTTTTCGGGATTTACTTCCCTACCTATGTCTTTACTTGCTGCAAGTAAAATTTCCGTGTTTTCCCTAACAGTTTGTGGATTTTCTCCTAATATATTCACGTCATCCGCATAGACAAGATGCTGATGTAACCCGTTCAATTCCAAACCCTCTCTGTTATCCTGGACTTTCCTAATGGCATACTCTAGAGCAAAGTTAAAAAGTAAAGGTGATAGTGCATCTCCTTGCTTTAGCCCACAGTGAATTGGAAACGCATCTGACAGAAACTGACCTATACGAACTCTGCAGTACGTTTCACTGAGACACATTTTAATTAATCGAACTAGGAATGGTGGTGACTATGTGGAAAAAGAATTGTATGTAGCTGAAATATTTTTTTCTATTTAACTGTCTTATTATGCTCTCTGCATCTGTTGTAGTTTCCGCGAAAATAAATAGGAGGCATTACTTTCAGAACGATCCTCGTATAATTCATTCTAACCTAGTTCATTTTTAATATTCCATTACCTGTTCATTTTTCATTAACTGCTGACTCATTCTAACTTTAGAAATGTTGTAACCAATTTCATTTTTTTTTTTTTTTTTTTGCTAAGAACTGTAATTTCTTCCCCATTTCGAAACATGTAATACAATATAAAACCAGAGCGTGTTACTTCAACTGAAATTGTTCGACATGCTTCAGTTATTCAGTCTGTTGAAACGAAATTCAATAACCCACAGTCTAATAAATTACGCATCAATTTACGTTATTGGTTTATTCGAAGAAGCTCATTATTTTTTTTAATTATATTACTGATCCAATTGGTGATATCACATTTCATGCATCAGAATATTCCGAATGACGTCAGCGTCTTCCTAGTTATACATATGGGCTATTCCATATGAAATCGATAAGTAAAAAACCTCGCATTTTTTATACTCTAATTTTTTCCCTATTTATACAAGGTCTTGAGGAGAGTACATTTGCAAAAATATACTATCGAAAGTCAAACGATTTTCGTATTGTTGAGCGACAAATTTAGCGTATTTTAGAAAAACAAGCCTCTTTCAGCGCTCAGAACTATGGAACCATTTACTGCAGAACATTGAACGAGAGCTTATTTTGAAGCTGACATCTGGTAGGTTATGTTAAGAAGTAATCCTTATTTTTATTGTACACAAAGAGACAGGTAATCTGATTTTACTTATTTTTAGGCTTTTTGATCATTTGTAAAAATGTAAAAAAATATCGAGAAAAAACCTTGCATTATTAAGAGGGATTCGGCATTGTTTTCTTAGTGGTAAGGCAATACGTTTCGAGGGTATTAAATTATTTTCACACGCCTAGACTTGAAAGGCGCAACACAGCACGGACTGGCCGAGAGATGAAGATAAGCGAGCGCTGGGCGTCATTTTACTCCTGTGTTTATGAAAACTTGTGATAAAGCTAGCCCAGCTATGCGCTACTGGACGAAACATCACGTGTGTATGTCTCCTGGCCTTGCTTGCCTAGGCTAGCTCCCGCCTCACAGTCAGCTGGTTAGTTCACGCGCGTACTCTTTATTTTCTTCATTTGATTTTTCAATACTTTCTTATCAACGTATCACCAGTAAAAAATATGTGTTTATTTGTACTTTCAATGCGGAATCTAACCATATATTTTAAAAATATTTTTTCGTGGGCAAAGGTGTCTTAATTAAGAAAAAATCTAAATTTCTCCATTTCCATAAATGTAAGAAAATCTGTTTACATGTCAATATAAACTTTAACTTTTCAGCATCAAAATAAACCATGATTTTGATCATTGGGTGAGAGGGTTTCGGAGCCACAAGAGTTTAAAGTTGCTAATTTTATGAAAATACGATAAATTAAAATATGTTTAATTTAAACACTATGAAGTTCTGATGCCTCAAACTTTGCACAAAGCATTGTATCACAGTTTTCTACGGACAGAAAAAGTTTCATTGTATTTAAAAATTGCAAGGTCAATTTTCTCTATATTTCGTTCGATTTGAGATGGAATAGCCCATATTCAAATGATAGAGCTATCTGTAGGAAAATAAATTAAGTTAAAAATTTTTCAAATACTTTTAACTGTAAAATTAGAACAGAAACATAACTGAATTTTGTGAAGTACACTACTATGTTAAAGAAACCAAGATGTATTAGGCCTACTTGCATATAGAAATCAGAGGTCATGTTTCAATTCAGCATCTAATGAAACGTGATTACTACTACAGAAAAATCAAGTCCCTACAGTGAAACCTGTCTCTATGAACATCTCTAGCAACGGATTAAATTATATGGTACCCAGATAAATGGATAGGAAGTGCTGTACTGAAATCTCTTTAAGACTGACACTCTGATAGACGGACACAGACACTATTTTTATTTCTCCTGGACCTAATTTTCGTCTCAGTTACGGACACTTCGTTCACTTCGAATACGAGTAAAGTCGGAAATTGGAAATAATATGAACTTTATTCTGTTTCTGCTTTTAACTTCTTAAAAACATTTAGAAAGAGAGGAAAATAATCTTCCACTTGCACATGAGGCTGTTACCGGCTATGAACTTAAAGAGTTTTTGTATTATGATTCAATAGGAATGCAGCTATTGTCAAAGTCATAGCTCAAACTTAAAACAAAAAGAGAAAGGCTCTGATTTGGATATGTTTTATTGTTTCGTGTGAGCTGTTAGTATTTCTTAACCCCGACTGAGCATGAGAGAGGGCGAATTTGGGTACTATACCCGCTTTAAATTTTTTCACCACTTCAGTAGAGCTCAATTAAATCTACAGCGCTTGTTCATTTTTGGAATGTTCTGATCTAACAGTGCATTCGCTATGCCGAAAGTATTTGACTCTAAAAGAAAAGATACAAGTGTTAGAATATTATCAGAGAGAACAATTCGTTACTTTATACTGTACTCTAATATACAGGGAAATCATTTTATTTTTACTAACATTTTTAATATTAACCTGTCTATACCTTTAGAGAACAGGAAACACCGCTTGCTCCCCCCTCCAAGACTGGAGTTCGATGATACTGGCGTAAAACACAAATCACTCTACTATGTATAGGAAGGAAGAAAAGTAGTTCATCCATTTACGTAAACTAGGAAATACCGCGATTTTGTGTTTGATAATTTTCATTAGGTTTTTCTTTAATCAAAGTACAGTACTGTATTAAGAATAAGTGTTTTTACTCACGAAGTGAGTTATCCATGCGAACGTATTCATTATGCAGTGTATATTATACTGTCTACAGCACATTAGCGTGCAATATAGAGAAAGAAGTTACATTGAAAAATAATCATAATATGAATATTTAAACACAATTTTGAAAATGGTGGCCGTTCATTTCGATACAGGCTTCAGTTCTTTTGTGCATATTATTGCACTATAGACTATTGCATCTAATTCCAATTGCCTGTTTCGTCCTTCGTACTAGTAACTCATGTTGAAATAATTCTGTACCTACTCTACGTACTGTAAATTCAATCTTCACTTCTGCCCGACCCGAAAATATAAAATTACTCAGACATGCTACCTACTGTCCGTCCAAGTGGTTATGCCGCAGGATTGTAGAAAGGGAGGAAATCACGTGACAGTTAATTACTTATCGAGGCCCTTTTATTTAAGTTAAATTAAACAGCTGTATAATATTACGTAAACGCCCAATTCCTAAGAGAAATTAATGTTTTCAGAAAAGAGCTAAGACAGCCCAGCTATTACAGAGGGGCGAGCAGAAGCAGGTGGGGGAAATCGGGATGCGACGTAAGCAAACGGACAGTACTTGTGCGAAAATATGATTAAATACTGAAAGATCTTTCGTCACTGGAAAACGCGAACATATTTCTGGAACTTACTATACTCAGTAACTCAGTACTGCTTACTATCTGCGGTCTTGGTTCTGTGTGGAGTTGGAACTTCCTTAGTAGAAGGGGTGGGAGTGAAGTACATTCAAAAACTCAAGTACAATAAAAATTGAATTAAAAATAAAATGATGTCCCTGTATCTAGGTAGGACAGACTCGGCTAATTTCGTAATACTAAGGTTTTAGTGCAAAATAAGGTTCAAATTTAAAACAAATAAGTGTTTTTAATGTACGTAGGCTACATTAAGGAAGTTACATGTTACTATTTTTAGTTGCGGGTACATTGAATTGAACTCCCTGGATAACCACAGTTTCCATGGAAATGGCCTCATGATTCTCTCGTCTCTTAATGCACATGGGACATCCGCTTTCCTATCGTCTGGCTCGTATTCCAAAATTTCTCTGGAGGATTCTGTACCCAAAGGAATGCAGTTTTGCTGTTTTGTAGGTCCAGGTAAATGAAATGTTGATTCGAATGTAAAAACAAGACGCTATTACATTATATTCTCTCTCATTTCACACATTGTCTTTACACTCTCAATTGCCATGCTAGCTGTAGGATCCTAAAGTCCCAGAAGATGGATTGATTTGAAACACGATAAAATTCTGAATATTGCTTCCTCCTAGAGTAGGGTCACCAGATTTTTTTCATAATTACCAGGGGCAGATATCAGTATATGAAAAACTATCTTTAACAGTTCTGTCAGTTTTCCATTCACTTATATTGTTTTTACACAACTTAAAGAATTGAAATACTCATTCTATTTACACATTTAAAATGTTCATTCTATTTAACGACTACTTAAACTGCCGGTATTTTCAGAAGAGTGAATTCTTTCCTGCAGGTTTTCTCTAGATCCCAATTTTGCAAAAAAAAAAAATCCTCACAGATCATATTGAAGTTGGTTAACTCTTTCAGTCACGAATTATGTTTTTTTAGTTTAGAAAAGTATAACTGTTTATTCTTGACTCCTTTTAAGTTTTGTGAATTGCCCACAGTCTCATTTTTACAGCATGATGCCTGGATTTCCAGATATGAACTGTTCACTTGAGAGGACAAGCTGACTAAAGGACCTCATTAATTTATTTAGCTATATTTATTATTGAAGAGACTACAGCAGAAAAATTTTATAAAAAGCAATGGGCGAATCCAAAAATGCAGATAGAGTTTTAGTTGGGAGGCCGGAGGGAAAAAGACCTTTGGGGAGGCCGAGACGTAGATGGGAGGATAATATTAAAATGGATGTGAGGGAGGTGGGATATGATGATAGAGACTGGATTAATCTTGTACAGGATAGGGACCGATGACGGAATTATGTGAGGGCGGAAATGAACCTGCGGGTTCCTTAAAAGGTATTTGTAAGTTGTAAGTAAGTAAACAAGCAAACATTTTGTATGTTTTTCACTGAAATTAGTATTTTTAACAGAATCCATATTGAAAAATGTCATAAAGAGGAACCATTTTGAATCATTTCACTGATATTATAAATTTCATTTGAAATGAAACAGCAATTTTTTTGTGTGAAATGACTGAAAACAGTTGTTTTTCTTGTTTATTTGACAAACTCCTTTTCCTTTTTATCCCTTTAGTCACCTTGTACTCTCTAGTGGACAGTTCCTAACTGACAATCCAGGCATCATGCCGTAAAAATGAAACTGGGCAATTCAAAAAACTTAAAAGGAGTCAAGAACAATCAGACTTCTCTGGAGAGGACAGCGTGAATGTGGCTCATTCTCAACAATTCACTGTCCATGAAACGACATTGAAGTTGCTGTCCTGTGTAGAGGACGCAGTGAATGAAAGGGTTAAGGTAGCAAGCATGGCTCGAACAATTTCTAAAGTCTTTCTGGATCTTTTGGATCTCCACAACATTTTCAGAGAAGAAAAATGTTCTTCACCGAACATTATTTGCAGCAATATGCAAAGATATTTAGATCAACTTCTGCAATTGCACATACAAAATCATTTTCTCAGAGAAATTAAAAAAAAATGCACTCCATTTTGAGCAAAGAGTAGCATATTTTCAGAAAAATATTACAGTAGAAGTGATAGAAAGTACACTAGGATGATGTCAGACAATTGAGAGGTCGGATTAGCGAGAATCTAGTTTAGTACCGTAGAACTGGGTAAAGTCAATCAGTGGGTGTAAAACCGATCGTTTGCGATTTTTATTGAAAATGATATATTTTCTCAGTTACTTGTTAAAATTTTGTTATGCTGACTTCATGCCTTACATTGCAAATGTAAGCGAGAGGGACAACAAAAAGCCTGCGAATGCCAACAATGAGAACACTGTGTAATTACCGTTGAAGTGAAAATTGTTATTTTCAACTTTTTCTCTTAAATGAAAACAAAGTCTTACAAACTCTAAATTATAGTCAGCAGTGAAAGGAGACAGGAAGTATACGTAAGTACTTTTCGTTGAGATTGTATCCTGAAATAATAGTTTTGCAGTTCGTAAATGTTACTATTGAAACTTATTATTTTAAGAAAACTTGCACCTTTGTAGGGTTAAGTCGATCATGCCATCGACCTAATCGAAACAGATAGGTTCCAGCAGGAAGAATAAATTGTTCACCGAAATACCCCCAACTAACACTTATAAACAGAAAAGTGTCATAGTATAGCTTATATTGATGGGATAGTGGGGAAAGAGGAAGACGAAATTATGGTGAATTTCTTGCGTAAGAGAAGCACTGCTAAAGGAGCATATTTTTACACCCCTCTGTCCCTGACTATGGGAACAACATAGTTTCTAAAGTGACATGAGGAGGGGAAGATTTCAAATAACATCTGATATAAACCTAAGCAATGTTGAATTGCATTTTAGATTATAATTGAAGGGTGGTATTTCAATGTAAATTTTGAATTCTTAAATCTTTGTTTGTCGGTATGTGAAGTATTAAAATGTGTTTTTATGTTTTATGAGTTGGAAATCATAGTCACGATTGTACAGTGGAGACCTATAGGCCTAAATGTATCGAATAGTCTGATCACAGTAACAAAAGATACACTATATAATGCTATAGGCATATATTGAAGATTATTATTGTTTTTACACCCCTTGTAACAAATAAAATATATGTAATACACCTAATTTGTTTTTTAAAAACATAAACAGTGATCGACTTTACTCCGCAATATTTTAAAATCGATCTTAAACTAAAAATTCAATGGTGATCGACTTTACCCTACTTAAGCAGGTAACTTCGATCACAAGTCAAATTAAAAAAACAGTTTTTTATAGATTGTAATTCAATTCTTGCAACGTGTCTTCATAAGTGAAGACTATGATGACAAAATGCTATTTTCTGAGGAACTTCGCTCCATTGCATTACCTCAATATCATTAAAAAATTGCAAAATTTTGATCGACTTTACCCTCTGCTATGGTAAATATAGCTATAATACAGAGTAAAAAATCCACGTTATGTCTCATCTCTTAAAATATTCCTAAGCGAACTATCATAACGCTGTAAAAATTACATCAAATTGTAACTACAACTATAGCCTGTGTAAATCTATAGTTAGAATATTAGCATTATTTATAACGATCTTTCATACGTTCTCGTGGACAGAGATATTGCTATTCATAATTTTTCTGTAGCCCATCAAACTTGCAATCGACAAAGCATTATAATTTGTGACTGTGGTTCATTATGCGATTCTTTATTGTTCAAATTATATTTTACGTAAATCTAAGTGAGTCAAGTGCGGCAACTCGTGGTTTCAGTTCATTCTTTGTGATGAAATTTCATGCACTACAGATGGACTGGCTATCGCATCGCTATGCCATTCAGCTATCAGCTCATTATGACGGTCAGATTCAAACTCAGATAAGAGATGCTCTCAGATAGGTACCGCTTATCTAAAACTGACAAGAGGAAGTGAACTATATGACACAATGGCTTATCAATCGTTTTCAGCCCTTGTTGTTGCCCTTGACAACGCAGTCTCTTTTATAGAGCACGTGTTTAACTTCACGTTAATCGAATTGAAATTTCTTTTGAATAGACCGCGAAAAGGTTGATGTGGTGAATCTGTAATAGATTGCGAGCCTCATGTGCGACAGATGTTGCTGATGGTGATGGTGATGATTATGATCAGATCGCGGAACTTCATGCAAATGCATGTTTTTGTTGATTTAGCATGTTGGAAAAGTAAAAGTGGACATTTGGCAATAATGATTTTTACGTTCGAATAAAGTCAACTTTATTTTGCATAAAAGCACATTTCGAGCTTTTTCCCTTTTAAATGCATATACACTGCCGAGCAAAAAATTCGCGAACGTCGTAAGATTGTTACGACCTTGGAGGAAGAGCAAGACAGTGATGGTGAGGATGGAGTTGAGCATTTGTAATAATCCTGAAAGGAAGTTTATTTATTTAGTAGGCCTACAATGAGTAATTTTCATATTGCGAAAACTATTATAATGCTTCGTAACATTAAGGTTATACAGTTAATGTCAAAAATTGCAAAAATACGTGGGTACTCAAGGTTAAGCATTTGGGCGAACTTTTTTTCACAGACTAGTACAACCGCTGCTTTCCCTTTTCCTCTCTACCGCACACTATGACGTCGCTTACCGGCAGAGATAAAATCCGAGATCTGTAACAAGGCAAACAAAAATAAAATAGAGTAAAAATATTAAGCAATAAAAATTTATATCCCTAATGACAAGAAAATAACAATATACTATTAAAAATAAAATAAAAATGTATTCATGCAATCAGTGACAATATGTGAACACTTATCACATTTTGCGTCATCTACACTTCTTTGTTTCTTTGTTACCTTTTGGCACTCGTATAATTTGGACTTCATCTCTCGCGAAAGGAGGAAATTCGTATTTGCAGATCAATACCTATATGCAGCAGTGGCGAAAATGAGATTCGCGAGCACATTGTGGCTCGCAATGATAGCTATGCATTTCTCTTTCTTCCTACCTCCTCCAACCCCCACCCTCTCACTCACTGGAGTCAAACTCCGTTCCATTTGTATTTGTCTCCGACCTGCGAGTGGCGTATCGTTGCAATGTCTCTCTCGAAACCATGTACCTCTACAAAAACGAAAGTTTCAAGTAGAATGGGAGAACGCATTTTTTGCTGCCAATATGATGAGAATATTAAATATATGATTTGTTCACAAGTATTACGAGGAAAATGGTTGTATAACATAAAACGGCATTATGCTACGTGTTACTGATGAAACATTGAAAGGTTAAGTGTTATTATCATCATCATCATCATCATCTCTGTACGTCGATCCTTTTTCAGCAGATGTAAGAATAATGCGGTTAGATCTTCAATTTAAAGTCACAGATTTACAGTGTGGTGTTAAATGAAAGCTAGATGTAAGGACTTGACAAATGTTGAACTTTTAAAATCTTTGATAAAAAATAAAAATCCGAAGCTTCGTTCTTTCGCTTGCTCTTTTGAAGCCATGTTCGCTACAACTTACGTTTGTGAAAAATTATTTTCAACAATGAAAATAGTAAAAACCAAATTTAGATCACGACAGACAGACAAATATCTTCGTGATCAACTACGACTGGCAGTAAGTGACATAATTCCTGATTGTGAAACTCTGTCGCAGAGACATTCTGAAGACAGTTAATTTTAGGTTGTGATAATGTGTCCTATGTTTTATTGTTCATTTCTTTCTTCGTTACACGTACTAAACATTAGTTTGTAACCTTATACTGTATAAAATTATATTTAAGTGTTTAAGGTGAGGAAAATGAAAATCCGTTAATAAGTCAGACAGTTGCTTCTCTTCCGCCTCCCTCCATAGGTGCTATGCACGTTGCAGGTTACACAGTGGCTCGGTGCACGATGCATTTTCGCTACGGCTGCCTATATCAGACTGCGAAATAGCTATATTGTGGAGTAATATGTTAAGCCTATTTACAATAGAGGACGCCCTCGATTAGACTGAGTTAATTATCCTGATTGCTTGGAAAAATCTTTCCCAATACTTACAGTGTGGACACTTCAGTTAACGAGAAAAAGTTACCTCAATTTGGACATGCGAGTAAGCTGACGTGCAGCGTAAATTATCCCATAACAATTCCCTTTTTGCATTTCCGTACTCCCATATACATTACACGGCTTCAGAAATGCAGGCAGAAGAGCATAACATCTAATCATTGCTATGTCACATAACTTTACTGGAAGGGTTATTGTTTTGTCAGGTCGTGCAATATCACAGATTCACCTCCTGACCCCAGTTTGCTGGCCTCTGTCACGTCCCATCATCCCTCCGCCCTACCCCTTACATCCGAGTTCATTAACTAATTGCTACCCCTTCGGACAAGACAAATTCAATTATCTCTTCCCCCTCGATCAGCCTCTGCTACAGGCCTGTCGGTATCTACTGCTGAAATTACACACCTAACACCATACCGCCACCGGCACCAAACCTCTGTATCGCCTGCAACCACACACCCGTGAACATCCACCCTACTTTCTCTGTACCCCAACAGCAGTCTGGTATTAATGGCACTTTTCCGATATGTATGCCACAGAACATACCTCATGTACCATGTGGGCTTAAAAATAACTTTAAAACCTAGTAATGAGGGCATGCGTGCACTTCCAGCCCCTACCAAAAGTTTAAGGTCACCCCTCCATAGATAATGTTTCACTTCTGTCCTTATACAGGGACATCATTTTATTTTTACTAACATTTCTAATATTAACCTGGCTATACCTTTCAATCAACAGTTAAGAACAGGAAATACCGTTTGCTACCCCCTTCCACGACTGGAGTTCGATGATACTGGCGTAAAACACAAACAAATCACTTTACCAGGTATAGGAGAGAACAAAAGTAGTTCATCCATTTACGTAAAGTAGGAAATATCGCGATTTTGAGTCTGATAATTTTCATTAGGTTTTTCTTTAATCAAATTACAGTACAGTATTAACAATGAGTGTTTTTACTCACGAACTGAGCTGTCCATGCTGACGTATTCATTATGCAGTGTATATTATACTGTTTACACTACGTTAGCGTACACTATAGACAATGAAGTTAAATTGAAAAATAATCATAATATGGATATTTAAACATATTTTTTAAAAATGGTGGCCATTGATTTCGATACAGGCTTCAGTTGTAATATGCATATTATCGCACTATATAGACTATTGTATCTAATTCCAATTACCAGTTTCGTTCTTCGTACCAGTAACTCATGTTCAAATAATTCTGTACCTACTCTATAAAAAAGTACCTTACGTACCTTACGTACTTCACTTCTACCCGATCCGAAAAGACAAAATTACTCAGACATGCTATCTACTTCCGTTCAAGTTGTTATGTCGCAGGGTCGTAGAAAGGGGGGAAATCACGTGATAGTTAATTACTTAACGAGGCCCTTTTATTTAAATTATTTTAAATAGTTGTATAATATTACGTAGACGTCCAATTCCTAACAGAAATTAATGTTCTCAGAAAAAAGCTAAGACAGTTATTATTGAGAAGCGAATAGAAGCTGGTGGGGGAAACCGGGATGCGACGTAGGCAAATGTACGACAGTACCTGTGAGAAAATGATTCACTATTGGAAGCCCTTTCGTCACTGGAAAAGGCGAACATATTTTGGAACGTACTGTTTATTATGACCGTAAGGCTACTATGACTGTCTTGGATCTGTGTGGAGGACGGTTGAACTTCATTAGTAGAAGGGGTGGGAGTGAAGTACATTAAAAAACTCAGGTACAATAAAAATTGAAGTAAAAATAAAATGACGTCCCTGTACTTATATGAATTGAATTGAAAGAGGAGAATTGGGAGGACAACATTTAAAAGGTACGCAAGCGCGTCCTTGCAAGGGTTTCGGGGCTGTAAGAACTAAACATGTGAGCTCCAAGCCTATTGGCCACTTGTCTCACTGCGGGTTACGTTGCTCCACTGAAGGAACTCTAGGAAATTTTGAAGGGGAAAACCGAAAATGGACGTAACCTCTTAGGTACCACATACGCGAGGGGACGGAAATGTGACCAAAGTGATCACAGGACGGGACGAGGAAGAAATGGCTGGTGCAAATCTGCACATTGAAATGAACTGTGTCGTATCGCAGTGCAGGAAGAGTCGAGAAGACTCGTTTGTTTGCCGTTAGAATGGCAGGTGTTATGTTGCACATTGAAAGGGGCTTTGCCATTTCGCAGTGCAAGGAATCGAGAAGACTCTGTCGTCTGTTGTTCGATGACAAGGCAGGTGAAGGCCGTCAGAAGAAATGCCGTGAATTCTGAATCTGCAATTGAAAGGTTCCCTATCCTTTGCATTGCGACTAAATGAGTGACCTCGCACATTTAATAGGCAATTTATAGGTTCTGATATGAATTTTTATATGAAACCCACTAATGGTTATATAGAGATCGAATGCCTTTGAAAAGTGAAGTTTTAACTGCAAAACCAATCTGTTTATCTTCCAAAGTGTGAATTATATAACAATATGAAATTTATCCAAATTTATTGAAAAATTACATATTTTGTAGGAAAAAAAATAAACTCCAGAATGGGTTCACTTATATCAGTGAATTTTGGGACAGACATAGACATATCTGAAATACTTCTTGTGCAATTATTGCTTTCTGTTTAAAAAAAATTGTGACAGATCCTGCAGGCCAGAGTGCTGCATTGGAGTTAAATCGCTCGCTTGAACTCGGTCGAATGTCGTACCCTCGAGTGACGTAAGATCGGTCGTGATACGCTCGTACTAAATAGAAGCGCAGTACAAGGTCATCTCACCGACATGTCTTATCTTGTATGGAAGGCGACAGATAAGATACGCATATGTTTTGCTCACACAGTAAAAGTAAGGCTTTGTTTTCTGCGTTTATGACAAACGTTTAGTGGAACAGTCTAATGGAACGTACCAAAACAGTAACATGAAGTTATAAATAAAATAGTATGAAAAACTTCGATGTACAGTTATTATTGCTAATTAATAATTATTCAATATTTGATTTACCACATATATAATATGATAGGTCCATATATAGTGTTCCGCCTATATACTGCGACAATGTAGAAACGTTATACAAAATATTATTGATATAGCAGTAGATTAATAACAATATTAGTACAGAGATAACGTCACAGAAAATAAATAAAACGAATAATCATGCTGCACAACTGTTACAGACGCAAAGATTGATACACTAATTGTTAAAGATTATTATTATTATTACTAGAAAACTTGGTACAGTTCTTGCATTATCGTGATTGTGTTCTCCGTTTATAATAATTACATTTACATCCAATAAAACAAAATCACTGCTGTGTAAGGGAAAAAAAACATTCACCTACAACATTTATATTACATTTTAAAGCAAGTTTTGTAGTTGTACTATGGAGAGGTTAGTTAAACACTGCAAAGTTTTGAAATGATAAACATCTATGATGTTACTACACAGTTCATCACTGTAACAAGAACGAATGTCTAACGCTCGGCTTACACCGTTCGAGGATTTATCGCTCGCGACAATTTTACCCATCATGCATGTGCGGTACCTATCGGATTATGCTATGAACTACTTGGCGCTCGAGCGAAAACGTCAGTCTGCAGCAGGCATTGTATTGCAGATTGTTTTTCCCTGTTTAGGAAAAATTGTCATTTTCTAAAATTCCCTTGAGCTTGAAATTATCGGTAAACAGACCCAACTAACACTCTATATGCATTTCTGGATTCGCCCATACGCGCTACATGCCCTGCCCATCTCAAACGTCTGGATTTAATGTTCCTAATTATGTTAGGTGAAGAATACAATGCGTGCAGTTCTGCACTGTGTAACTTTCTCCATTCTCCTGTAACTTCATCTTTCTTAGCCCCATATATTTTCCAGAGAACCTTATTCTCAAACACCCATAATCTCTGTTCACCCCCTATTCTTGTACGAAAGATTTTACCACATCTTACAAATTCAGCATGTTACGTTTGTGTCTTGAAAATTTTGCAGGTGTTGTTAATTGCTCGGATACGTCAGTGGAAAATATAAAATTTCCTATTTCTATCCAAAATATTTGGCATTGATGTTTTGAATATCACACAGTCGACCCGTCAGTCCTGTTCACTCCATTTCACAATTGACTGAAAAGTCTGAACATGTATCGGCGAGCGTTACGTCATGAGGCCATTCTCCAGGGACATGTGTTCGCAAATACATACTCGTATTGTTTGCTAGGCGAGGTGAATACTACGGAAAAAAATGGATTTGATGTAAACGTTGCTACGAATTTCTCTGTAGGTAATACTTAGGTAATAACTTAGGTAATACTTTATAGTCGTCACTGTTAGATCGCAATATTGTTGACAGATCGAGATTTTTCTGAAATTCTTTTGGCTTACAGCCGACAGAAGATCCTGAAAGTTTATAGCTTGAATTGATAAATCTACATAACAGCACGCCACTCAGATTCCAGAGAAATCAGGAATCGAACTGTTCGTAATGCTGTCTAAGTCAGAATTTCCAAATATAGTCTTTGCTTCCGTATATACTGTATGTGCTTGAGGCAGAGTTTAATACAAGAAAGAAGTGTAAAGGCTCTCAATGTATGGAAAGAGCTCAGAAGTAAGTTTATTTCATTTGTCGTGACATGTAAAAAGTACTTCCTTGAATTGTGATTGTTTGCGAATACAGATTACCTTTCTGAGAAAAGAGGAAAATTCTTTAATGTATAAAGACTTGTAAATTCTCGCGTTCTATGTTTCAAATAAGATATATAATAAGAAATATTAACAAATAGTATTATAACAATAATAATAATAAATAAGTGTTGCAGCTATGTTTGTTATATCATGAAAAGGTTGTATTCAGAATAATTTCGAGGGAAAAATTGTTCCGGGGCCGGGTATCGAACCCGGGACCTTTGGTTAAACGTACCAACGCTCTCCCACTGAGCTACCCGGGAACTCTATCCGACACCAATCCAATTTTTCTCTCTATATCCACAGACTTCAAAGTAGGCTGACAACAGTCAAGCAACCAACATTTGAGTGCACACTAACTCTGTGTGACTTTAAATTGTGGTTTAAATTGTGACGTGTATTACACAAATTAAGCTTTCAGGAATAACTCCCTCGAAATTATTCAGATTAACTTTACAGGGAGTTATTCCTGAAAGCTTAATTTGTATAATACACGTCACTGTACGTAACAGAAAACCACAATTTAAAGTCACACAGAGTTAGTGTGCACTCAAATGTTGGTTGCTTGACTGTTGTCAGCCCACTTTGAGGTCTGTGGATACAGAGGGAAAAATTGGATCGGTGTCGGGTAGAGTTCCCGGGTAGCTCAGTGGGAGAGCGTTGGTACGTTTAACCAAAGGTCCCGGGTTCGATACCCGATCCCGGAACAATTTTTCCCTCGAAATTATTCAGATTAACTTTACAGGGAGTTATTCCTGAAAGCTTAATTTGTAGGTTGTATTCAGTTTGTTTTTCCAGTACTAAACTAATTTACAAAGCTAGCAAATATAATTTTGTTGTGTGTGTTTAGGTACAGTCAGTCTAAAATTACTATAATTGTTGTACCATGCGTCATTCTGAAATTAAAATCACAGAGTAGATATCATGGCTATCTGCATGAGCCGCCAGAGCGCACCGTGGCAGTGAACTGCTTTTGCAGCGAAACTACAAAAAACTTGTAACTGCTGCGGCTGGCTCCGTCTGTCTTTCTCTCTTTCAAGGTTTCCTTTAGCACTTTGTGAGCACGAGTTTCCCATCCATCTCATACCTATGCCTGAATTGCCAAGGAAACCATCAGACAAGTAATAGCACGGATACATAATTAACTTCTAAAGAATAAAAGACCACACCCGTGGAGTAACGACTAGCACGTCTGGCCGCGAAACCAAGTGGCCCGGGTTCGAATCCCGGTCGGGGCAAATGCTGGGTAACTATCGGTGCTGGACCCCGGATTCATTTCACCGGCATCATCACTTTCACTTCATTCGGACGCTAAATAACCTGAGATGCTGATACAGCGTCGTAAAATAACCCACTAAAAAAAAAAGAATAAAGGACGACGATGTGGGTTCGTGACTAGAAATTGGGAACCATTTCTATTTCTGTATGCTCTACAGGTATCCGACATTTGCCACATGCGTTATACAATATTATTGGCACAGGAAGTCATAGCTGGTCCATGTCATACAGAGTGGATCATGTATTTTATCTCTCATTTCAACCCAACAAAAAACTGTGAAATTACTTCCAACTTTGGGCATTGCTTGAATAAGCGTTGTTTGCTGATGGGTATGTAATGACATGATGTTCTGTCCTCGTGATGGTGGGGCACAAGCCATTGTTCCAAGCGCCTCGCTTATGACATTTTCATGACCGTTGCTTGGTGTAGTGTACGCTCCAGTCCCTATATTATGCGTGCAAACCAAATGGAGTATAAGTCAATTAATGTACCTATAAATCTGACAGACTTCCTACTGTCAAGTCCAGAAGAACCTAGCTCGCCACTCCCTACATCAAAAACAAGTTTGCACTGACGCGGTATTTGAAACTACGGTTTGTAAACATTCAGCTAGACAACGCAAAAAGAGAATGTAGCAACAACCCGTGCAATAGGAACAATACCAGTCTTTCACAGGATATTATCACATAAACACACCGTATTATCTCGTCGAAAATTATACATGAAAAATAGAATACAATACCTGCATTACGCGGATGACGTGAATATATTAGGAGAAAATCCACAAACAATTAGGGAAAACACGGGAATTTTACTGGAAGCAAGTAAAGAGATAGGTTTGGAAGTAAATCCCGACAAGACAAAGTGTCTCGTGACCAGAATATTGTACGAAATGAAAATATAAAAATTGGAAATTTATCTTTTGAAGTGGTGGAGAAGTTCAAATATCTTGGAGCAACAGTAACAAATATAAATGATACTCGGGAGGAAATTAAACACAGAATAAATATGGGAAATGTGTGTTATTATTCGGTTGAGAAGCTTTTATCATCCAGTCTGCTGTCAAAAAATGTGAAAGCTAGAATTTATAAAACAGTTATATTACCGGTTGTTGTTTATGGTTGTGAAACTTGTACTCTCACTTTGAGAGAGGAATAGAGATTAAGGGTGTTTGAGAATAAGGTGCTTAGGAAAATATTTGGGGCTATGAGGGATGAAGTTACAGGCGAATGGAGAAAATTACACAACACAGAACTGCACGCATTGTATTCTTCACCTGACATAATTAGGAACATTAAATCGAGAAGTTTGAGATGGGCAGGGAATGTAGCACGTATGGGCGAATCCAGAAATGCATATAGTGTGTTAGTTGGGAGGCCGGAGGGAAAAAGATCTTTAGGGAGGCCGAGACGTAGATGGGAAGATAATATTAAAATGGATTTGAGGGCGGTGGGATATGATGATAGAGAATGGATTAATCTTGATGGCGGGCTTATGTGAGGGCCGCAATGAACCTTCGGGTTCCTTAAAAGCCAATACGTAAGTATACCTGCATTACAACTTCCATACTTACAAATTACTCTTACAGAACCCGAAGGTTCATAGCCGCCCTCACATAAGCCCGCCATCGGTCCATATCCTCAGCAAGATCAATCCAATCTCTACCAATATATCCCATCTCCCTCAAATCTATTTTATTATTTTCCTCCCATCTACGTCTCGGCCTCCCCAAAGGTAATTTTCCCTCCTGTCTTCCAACTAAAACTCTACATGCACTTCTGGATTTACCCATACGTGCTACATGGCCTGCCCATCTCAAATCCCTGGATTTATTATTTCTAATTACGTCAGGTGAAGAATACAATGCATGCAGTTCTGTGTTGTGTAACTTTCTCCATTCTACTGTAACTTCAACACTCTTAGTGCAAAATATTTTCCTAAGCACCTTATTCCCAAACACCCTTAACCTTTGTTCTTCTCTCAAAGTGAGAGTCCAAGTTTCACAACCATACAGGACAACCGGTAATATAACTGTTTTATAAATTCTAACTTTCAGATTCTCAAGCAGAGTAGGTGGCAAAAGCTTCTCAACCGAATAATAACAGGTATTTCCCATATTTACAGTATTCTGCGTTTAATTTTCTCTCCAGTATCATTTATATTTGTTACTGTTACTACAAGATACCGTATTTGAATTCTTTAAATGAAATATTAGCACTACGGCTCTACAGCTACATTATATTTGAAAATATAAACTATAACAGAAAAATAGAATGGACGCAGAAAGATAAACCAACAGGAAGAAATAACAAGAATAGAATCAGTTGACGTTACTGATGTTGAAAAAGAGGCATAAATTTCTCAGTAGCATCGGAACGTTGTACGCTTGATTTTACTGCATGTAGGAAGACGCCTCTCAAATTTGAAAATATTAATTTTAAAATATTGAGCAGCATAAATTCAAATAACATACTCCCTCTGGAATCAAAACCTTGCCCTATTCATCCTGATTTATTTCGAAATAAAGTCCCGAGGTCCACGACTACAAAAATTAAGAGATTTTATAATCGATATATAAACAGCCTTTCAATTTTCCCGGGACTGGTACAGCCCTGATGAACGTAAAATTACTCTCCAGTATTTTTAATAACATATTTCACACTTGACTCCTCCCATGGAGCTTTCAGACAGTTATGTGCGAATGTCTTGTATGTTTATATGCGTATAACTCAGCGCAATTTTCGATTTCAATGTCATATGAGCGAGAACAGAGAGCACTGAAAAAAGACATCGTAAAATACTCAACAAAACCATTATTAATATACGTTATCTGAGCGTATAGTATATATTGGAAAAGACAGTCATGGTTTTGAATTATAAAACTATGCTCGTCTGACAAATCATTTATACATATAATAGAGGGTTTGGCAAAACATAATTAATTGATTTGATATTTTAAAAAGAAGACTGTAATTTCCATAATAAGAATACAGTTTTTACAAAAGAGAGTTTTATAATTATACCATATAAAGATTTTTGTGCGAGATCGTGCGTATTTGCTTGCTTTCCGCACAGAACTAATACGCGGTAAGTGTGAAATACCACATTCAGTATTCCCAACGTAACACACATAACAATTTCCCTCTTCTTACCGCTTAAGCGCGACATTCATTTTACTGCTTTAGGCTTTTAACATAGCATTTTTAGAGACGTTTAACACAGTAATAATTATAAATTGGAAACTTACCACTGCAATTTCACCTAAATTGCAATGTTAATTATTGTTTTTAAATATTTGCAAAAATTAAGTAAAGTCTACTACTCCACGAAACTTATTGCATTCCTGATACAAGTAACATTAAGGAAGCCGTGAAAAAATCAACAAGATTCCAGATGCCGATGTTATTACAATATAAATAATATTGTTAAAATATTAAAATGAAAAATAAATCATTACATAACCTTACCGTTTGTTTTAAGTTCGCATTTATAGACTGGGGGGAAAAAAGACAGACGTATATCACGGCCTGCTGGAGTATAGTAAACACAGAAAACATTTTATAGCAACAATGTTGAAGAAAGATATTTTGGTTTTCCGAAGTTGCCGTCATTAAACAGAAACCAACATGGAGATTTCATTGCAACTAATTAGAAATTCGTCTTTCAGGTATGTAATAAACGATCTTCGCACAAAATAATGTACGATACACGAGCGGTATGTTTGTTTTCATGTTCTCGAAAATTAAAAAAGCTCAACTACGTTTCGCTTTTTCAATCTTTTCCCCGACCATGAAAACGTCAACATACCGCTCTTGTAACATATATTACTATTCCTTTACATGTCATGAGGAGTCAACATGAAGGTACAAACAAAGATTCATGCTTTCATGACCGGGCATTAGAATGTCATGGTGTGACAGTGAGTGAGTGAGTGAGTGAGTGAGTGAGTGAGTGAGTGAGTGAGTGAGTGAGTGAGTGAGTGAGTGAGTGAGTGAGTGAGTGAGTGAGTGAGTGAGTGAGTGAGTGAGTGAGTGAGTGAGTGAGTGAGTGAGTGTGTCGAAGTACTGACGTCATGTTATGTATATATATACACATATATATATATATATATATATATATATATATATATATATATACATTTATTTATTAGCAGAGCATTTGTGTACACTCCCGGAAATATCACATGTCCTTCGGTACATCGCTGTAATATGATAGGTGTATTCCGTCGGATCCCGGCCACTTAGGGTCGAATTCATAGTCGTCACTTATAAAATGAGGAAACACTTAAGTAATGATCGTTTTCTTAGCACTTATTTTAGATCGTATTGCAGAGACGCTACTATTTTATATGCACTGAGCATTCCCTTCACATCGAAATAAATATGGCAACATGGCTAGACGTGAGCGCTTTTGCATAATCAATTGTTTTCCAGCACCTTCAAATTGTTAAATTGGTATTATTAACATAGACAGATACTGAAGTAAATACTCGTATTATAGAGCTCCAAATTATACAAAATGTCGAGAAGCATTTTACAGAAGAAGAAGAAAGAAATGAGCTAAGAGAACTAGTTACGAAATATACAGTAAATATACGGTAAATCTGCACAAACCAACTACAAAATAATAACAAAACCAGAATAGCTTTATGTGTTGCTAAAAATAGGTTATTATTACATTATAATAAGTTATTGCTGTATTATTACACAAACCTACCTGAAATGATGCTGTAGCATTAAATCTCAAAGCAACCAGTATTTTCAGCAGTGGTGAAATCGGTAAACCTCATGGTTGTATTGTGAATTTAAATGAGAGACACCAGAATATTCACAACAGTGTTCTTGTCGAAACGGTATCTCCTCTTAAATTGTTGGTCATTGTACATCTCTAAATGGTTTTCCATATCTCTGTTATATCTTTTGTTTTCATTTTCATTATAGAACTCAGTAAATTCAATCAAATCATAATAATCATCCATTGTACACTGAATCAGCTGATTATAATGCATATGAGGAAACACCTGAGTAATCTGACAAGCTACCTTATTTAAATAAGTGTTCACTTTAGTGGGATTTATGAATTGGAAATTATTATAAGCAACTGCTTAAGTGTTTCCTTACGATAAGGGTTGACTATGAATTCGATCCTTAGGTTCGAATTCATAGTCGTCACTTATAAAATGAGGAAACACTTAAGTAATGAGCATTTCCTTAGCACTTATTTCAGATCGTATTGCAGAGACGCTACTCATTCATATGCCCTGAGCATTTCCTTGACATCGAAAGAAATATGGCAACATGGCTAGACGTGAGCGCTTTCCTACATTCAATTGTTTTCCAGCGCCTTCAAATTGTTAAATCGGCATTATTGTCATACACAAATACAGAAGTAAATATTATAGAGCTAAAAATTATACAAGATGTCCAGAAAGCATTTTACAGAAAAGAAAAAAGTGAGCTAAGATAACTAGTTATGAAATATGGAGATATCGTCGAAAGTAAAGAAAAATTGATAATTGTTCTTCCCAAAAGAAGAAATTGACATGGAACAAAATTGCAGTTGAGTTTAATGCAAACTCCGGAAATATTCCTGTAAGTAAATCATTTTCATTTATTTTTCAGTTATTTTTATGTTAAACAAAGTGGAAATGATATAATTAAGCAAATTTTAACAGCTTATTCCTTGGGTAGAACACAAACAAAAATGCAAATGACTCTTTGTTGGGACGTGAATACTTTTCGAAAAAAACTGCCACTTAAATCTACCTGAAATGCTGCTGTACCATAAAATCTCAAAGCAACCAGTACTTTCAGCAGTGGCGAAATCGGTAAGCCTCTCATGGTTGTATTGCGAATTGAAATGAGAGACACCTGAATATTCACAACAGTGATCTTGTCTAAACGGTATCTCCTCTTAAATTGTTGATCATTATACATCTCTAAAGGGTTTTCCATATCTCTGATATATCTTTTGCTTGCCGAAACTCATTTTCATTTTAATTACAGAACTCAATAAATTAAATTAAATCATAATCATCATCTATTGTATACCAAATCAGCTGATTACAATGCATATGAGGAAACACTTGAGTAAACTGACAAGCTACCTTATTTGAATAAGTGTTCACTTCAGTGGGATTTATGAATTGGAAATTATTATAAGCAACTGCTTAAGTGTTTCCTTACGATAAGTGTTGACTATGAATTCGATCCTTAGTCACTCGTAATGAGTGCACCTCTGCACATAGTGTGTTGGACATTGTGCCACTGTCACACATCTGTGACACAGTACATGAGGGTTGGCCACTAAAGGGAAACTAAGAGGTGGAGCTTAAACTGAGAGGATTCAATCCGCCATCGGAATTGGAACCCGGTGTGACTTAGCGGACAGAGCGTCAGCACGTAGAGCTGAAAACCCAGGTTCGGATTCCGGTGCCGAAGAGAATTTTTCTCCGCTCTATCGATCCTTCATCACATTATTTCTATTAAGCCCAAAAATTGATATGTTAAGTAATTACAATTCAACTTAATTAACTATATGTCAACTTAATTAATTACATGACAACTTAATTAGTTTACATGTAAAATTAAATAGTTTCACATCAACTTAAATAATTACGATGAAAGAGTAGTGGAACGGAGAAAAATTCTCTCCGTCACCGGGATTTGAACCCGGGTTTTCGGCTGTACGTGCTGATGCTTTATCCACTAAGCCATATCACATTCCCAGTCGGATCGAATCGTCTCAGTTTAAGTTCCACCTCTTGGGTTCCCTCTAGTGGCCGCCCTCTGCACTACGTCATAGATATCTATGAACGTAGGACAATGTCCACATATGTGCGGAGGTGCACTCGTTATGAGTGACTAGTTGGCCGGGATCCGACGGAATAAGCACCGTCTTAAATCACAAAGTGATTTACGCATATCACATCTATTATTTAATGTACCGAAGTACATATGATGTTTTCATGCAGATATTCTGCGTCGTACAATATTCCCGTCATGAGTCATAATCATATAGCCTACTTTGTATATGATAAAGATAAATTTTATTATTGGTGTTACGTAGTCTAACATGCTTCAAAACATGACATTTAAAGAGCATAAATAATAACTTTAATAACATATATTCTGATTCACAAGAAACTACAAATCTAACTGAATTAAAAGTGAAAAATGTAATTTTTGTTCGTTTCAGTCTTAAGCCTGCCCTTACTTACTTACTTACTTACTTACTTATTTACTTACTTACTTACAAATGGCTTTTAAGGAACCCGAAGGTTCATTGCCGCCCTCACATAAGCCCGCCATCGGTCCCTGTCCTGTGCAAGATTAATCCAGTCTCTATCATCATATCCTACCTCCCTCAAATCCATTTTAATATTATCTTCCCATCTGCGTCTCGGCTTCCCCAAAGGTCTTTTTCCCTCCAGCCTCCCAACTAACATTCTATATGTATTTCTGGATTCGCCCATACGTGCTACATGCCCTGCCAATCTCAAACGTCTGGATTTAATGTTCCTAATTATGTCAGATGAAGAATACAATGCGTGCAGTTCTGTGTTGTGTAACTTTTATCATTCTCCTGTAACTTCATCCCTCTTACCCCCAAATATTTTCCTAAGCACCTTATTCTCAAACACCCTTAACCTATGTTTCTCTCTCAAAGTGAGAGTCCAAGTTTCACAACCATAAACAACAACCGGTAATATAACTGTTTTATAAATTCTAACTTTCAGATTTTTTGACAGCAGATTGGATGATAAAAGCTTCTCAACCGAATAAAAACAGGCATTTCCCATATTTAATCTGCGTTTAATTTCCTCCCTTGTATCATTTATATTTGTTACTGTTGCTTCAAGATATTTGAACTTCTCCACCTCTTCAAGAGATAAATTCCCAATTTTTATATTTCCATTTCGTACAATATTCCCGTCACGAGTCATAATCATATACTTTGTATATGATAAAGATACATTTTATTATTGGTGTTACGTAGTCTAACATGCTTCGAAACATGACATTTAAAGAGCATAAATGATAACTTTAATAACATATATTCTGCAAATCTAACTGAATTAAAAGTGAAAAATGTAATTTTTGTTCGTTTCAGTCTTAAGCCTGCCCTTACGACGTGAACAGATTCAGATGGAAGCAGAGATACGGGTTAGCATTCCACGGAGACAGACGTTCAGCTCTGCGGAGTCGTAGCTAATTCCCATAAGCATCCGCGGAGTGAAACTTTTTATTATTTCTCCATCCTCTTCATCCTATTTACTTGTATAATGTTCTAAAATTAAAATGTTACAAATTCATGAGGTGCAACCTTACAAACTGGGGGTCCTAAAAAGTTGGCTTGAATTGAAAAAATAAAAAAAAAAAAAAAACCTGAAGCACAAATACTGGTTTTTAACGAGACATCAAAGCTATATTCTGCAAACATAAAGCAAACCACTCTTCTAAGGTAAAGTTGAAAGATGATACGCCCCGTGTAGAAGCCATCAAGGAGTATGGAGGACGGGAAGGTAGAATTCCCATATATTCTGATTGTTAACACGAAGCTAGAGTGACAAAATATTATCATCATACAAACATTGTGTATTGTTGAACAAATATTCTCCCAATTAACAATCTATATGCATTTCTGAATTCGCCCATACATGCTACATGCTCTGCCCATCTCAAACGTCTGGATTTAATGTTTCTAATTATGTTAGGTGAAGAATACAATACGTGCAGTTCTGCGTTGTGTAACTTTCTCCATTCTCCTATAACTTCATCCCCCTTAGCCCCAAATATTTTCCTAAGAACCTTATTCTCAAACAACCTTAATCTCTATTCCTCTCTCAAAGTGAGAGTCCAAGTTTCACAACAATACAGATCAACCGGTAATATAACTGTTTTATAAATTCTAACTTTCAGATTTCTTGACAGCACACTAGATGACAAAATCTTCTCAACCGAATAATAACAGGCATTTCCCATATTTATTCTGCGTTTAATTTCCTCCCGAGTGTCATTTATATTTGATATTTTTCCTCCAAGTTATTTGAAATTTTCCACCTCTTCGAAGGGTAAAGCTCCAATTTTTATATTTCTATTTCGTACAATATTCTGGTCACGAGACATGATCATATACTTTTCGGGATTTACTTCCAAACCTATTTCTTTACTTGCTTCAAGTAAGATTTCCGTGTTTTCCCTAATAGTTTGCGGATTTTCTCCTAACATATTCATGTCATCCGCATAGACAAGCAGCTGATGTAACCCGTTCAATTCCAAACCCTCTCTGTTATCCTTGAACTTTCCTCTTGGCATATTTTAGAGCGAAGTTAGAAAGTAAAGGTGATAGTGCATCTCCGTGCTTTAGCCCGCAGTGAATTGGAAATGCATCATATAAAAACTGGCCTATACGGACTATGTTGTAAGTTTCACTGAGACACATTTTAATTAATCGAACTAGTTTCTTGGCAATAGCAATTGTTATTATTATTATTATTATTATTATTATTATTATTATTATTATTATTATTATTATTATTATTATTATTGTTATTATTATTATTATTGCACAAAACGAGTGCGATACTGCCATATACTCGTATGTTTCAATTACTGTCGGAGTAAGCCGAATATAGAATTTTCGTTTTCCCTTGCAGAACTTGGGATCAAAGAGAAGCCACCAAGAACGAATAACGTGATTGTAACGAATATGAAATTGAATCTATAAGAATTATAACTAACATTAATTTCGGGCAAAAAACTCAACTTTTAGCGTCGACTCCTACTCATTTATATTTAGCATATCCTACAGTACATCATATTTGATGCCCCGCATAACACGATCACTGGTATGTGACGTAACACAAAATGATATAGGCCGACTTTTTTGTGCAAACAGAACAACGTTCGCTAACTTCGTACTACAAACAACAACCTCAACACTTCAATATGACAGCGAACATAATAGTAACGTCGATGGTGACGGAGGGTTTACGATGATGAAAATACAAACCCTCCTCACTGGCTCAGTATTTAACGACACTTCTGTGCCGTCAACACGCGTCACCTTTGACCTTATTGGGCTGATTGATCGGGTTAGCCGTGCAATAACTTTATATATGATATGTGTATAAGTGAAATAAAAATTAATTGGTTCTATTTCCGTATGATGCCAAAACATCAAGTTCATGCCGACGTACCACTAATCCCTACTCTCTGTTTTATCATTTAATTCCACGTGAGTGCGTTTCTAGATGTTACAAGCGTAACGTAGTGCATTTTCCATCTCTGAATGGCCATGTGGCTCGTTTAAAATTCGGATATATTCATGGTATAAAGCAGTGGCCGGCAGATGCTGCAGTTGTGACGTAAGAGCCAGTCAGATCGCAAGAGCTTGGGAGAGCGAGCAGTTGAGTCGTATTAATGTTAGCACACACCAGCGCAGTGGCGTCAGTGCAGCAGTAGAACGGGACTGTTGAAAACAAAAGGATCTATCTACATTTTATAGAAGATTTCCCCAGGCAAGATTCCCTCGATTGCATAGATTTGCTGCTAGGATGTTGAGCATTTTCGGATCTACGTATGTATGCGAGTAGTTATTTTCTGTATGAAGATCTGCAAACCACAACATAGAAACCACCTGTCTGATCTGAACTTGAAACATATTCTTCGCTTGTGTGTTAGCCAAGCTATGACTCCAAATGTTGCAAAATTAGTACGCGAGAAAAGAGGAAAAAAATCTCGACAAAGCGTTTAGCTTGGGCACGGTAGTGACACGAAGTGATGGTGTGTTTCAAAAGTTGAAATATACTTTGCATACTACTCACCAAGATAGGGCCTATGTAGTTTAATCTGTATATTATGTAGAAAATGTGTGTTAAAAACACTGTTTTCAAGTTTCCGAGTAGATAAAGTGTTGCAGTACTTTTTAAAGTATTTATTTATATGTTTGTATGTTTATAGTAGTTTCGGAATTTCATTTATATATGCAAACACTTCTGTAAGTGGCTGTATTATGAGTTTCATATTATTGTAAGTACATTAAATTTGATTACAAACCAAAATATTTTGATACATTGATTTATCACGGATGTACAGTTTTGTTTTCGTACAAATGTATTGTAATCGTGCTGTTCCCATACTACCTCAGACGAATGGATCGCGCTCTGTCAGTGCATACACACCGCACCACCACTGTTCAGTTAAATCTTCTCTCCACGCTGTGCTCAGTATGCAGAGATTGCCGAGCAAAGAGCGTGGCGGCTACGTCGTATGACGTCACAGAGCACGGAACTTGCCGGTCACTGGTATAAAGGTTTATACTTCCGGTATTTTCTTTCTTACTCTGCTTAAGGGGATGCGCTACTGAAAAATGACCGTTTTTGAAGAAATGTCATGTTTTTTTTTATTTTACTCTTCATACGCTAAATTCCAATGCTCCATTACCACAACCTGTGTTTCAGGTATAATATGCACAAAAAAACATAGAAAACTCTTGTTTTAGATTCCAAAAAACGGTTTCCAAAATAAACGTGTTATTTTCTAATTTTATTTTTAAAAGAGTTATTTCTTGACTTAGATCATTGAAATTTTCTTGATTAATTCATAATCATGATTATAATATGATGTTAAAATTTCAATACATTATCTCTTAAAATGTAGAAATTAGAAAATTCAGTAGCGCATCCCCTTAACATTCATATCCGACTTATACGCCACTGTGGATAGGGGAGGGAACAACCCTGGGCCATAAGCTTGAAACGGTGGAACCAAAGAGGTGTACTAGTATGACCGTCAAATTACCCATAGTTCACATCTTTTTCCGGTGTGTTTATCAGCTCTTTTGTTCATATTATTACGATTACAAATTGTTTCGTGTTGTGAATATTTCAAAAGTGTAGTCAAGTTCAGCAAGTGTTATTTTTATAAATAAGCTAATATTCTGCTCGGCTCAACTGTAGAATATGTCCGTTGATATGTCCCCCTATGCTTTAACATATGAAGGAATGCCAACATCCTTCTTGACAAAAGAAAGAATGTGGAAATGAAGTGTTCAGTCCATGTCACAACCGTAACATTGTTAATAAGTATACAGTGAAATTTACATTTAAACAATAATATGCTAATAGAATGGATGTGGAGGTGCATTTTCCAATCCATTCTAAACCTCCACATCCATTCTAAACCGTTTACTTATGACCGAAACCGATAGTATCAATTGAATATTTGGCGATTGGTGGTATTTCGCGGAGGATTATGAGGCATAGAAGATGTAGTTAGACGTCATATCCGTCACAGCAATATACACGTATTTGTATACTTGCTTGGAGTGCTCCCTCCTTTCTTTTCATCCTCTCAGGGAGGGAAACTTAATTAACCGTACACTAGACTTCTAGTGTAGTTGTCCCTGGTTACGGGATCGGCAAGACGCAGGGCCGTCGCTGAGGGATTACAGGAAGACTACAACACAATGGCCAAATATCCTGTCCCGTGGACGGAAGATGAATTTCTTCCATAGCCCACGACTAGGAACCGAACCTCGGACCATTCATTCACTCATAGTTTTCTGCCCAAGGGCAGGTCTTTTACTGCAAAGCCAGCATTCTCCAGTCTTTCCTATTTTCTGCCTTCCTTATAAGTCTTAGCATATGATCCATATATCTTAATGTCGTCCATTATCTGATATCTTCTTCTGTCCCGAACTTTTCTTCCGCTCACCATTCCTTCCAGTGCATCCTTCAGTAGGCAGTATTTTCTTAGTTAGTGGCCTAGCTAATTCCTTTTCCTCTTCCTGATCAGTTTCAGCATCATTCTTTCTTCACCCACTCTTCCTAGCACAGCTTCATTTCTTATTTTGTCTCACCATTTCACACTCTCCATTCTTCTCCATATCCATATTTAAAATGCTTCTGCTCCATATGATGCCACATTCCACACAAAACACTTCACTAATCTCTTCCTTAGTTATTTTTCTGAAGGACTGCAGAAGATGCTCCTTTTTATATTAAAAGCTTCTTTTGCCATTGCTATCCTCCTTTTGACTTCCTGGCAGCAGCTCCTGCTACTGCTTATAGTACATCCCAAGTATTTGAAGCTGTCCACTTGCTCTACTGCCTCATTTAGAATTCGAAAGTTTAATAATAATCCGTGGCGCTACAGCCCACGAAGGGCCAAGACCGACCAGCCGGCTGCTGGCCTCACGGCCACATACCGAAGCAGAGGTGGACGATCATCTAACCAGAATGGAGGTATCGTGTGGTTAGCACGAGCCCCAGCCTTTATAGCTGGTTTGCGTAACCGAATTTCGCTACCTATCGTAGCTCCCCAAGTGCATCACGATGCCGGGTGGGCACCGGTCCCATACACTGGCCGAAATTTCATGAGAAAATTTCTTCCCCCATGAGGACTGGAACCAGCGCGCATTCCGTAACGCGGGTCCCAGGCAGGATGTCTTAGACCACGACGCTATGGCGCGGATTCGAAAGTTTACCTTCTTTAATTTTCTTCCTACAACCATGATCTTTGTCTTCTTTGCACTCATCTTGACACCATACTGCTCACAGTTGCCGTTTAGCTCCAGCATCTCTTAGTATCACCTTCTCTTCTGCTAACAACATCATATTATCAGCAAATCTTGTTCACATTATTCTTCTACCTCCTGTTATCACCTCTCCGATGTTCTGAAAATAGTTCCTCATTAAATCTTCCAAGTAGATATTGAACAAGGTATCTGATTGGAAAATGCACGCGCTGTCATGGCCACCACGGCGGACAAAGGATTACACACTCATTAATTGTAAAAAAAAATATGATATAAAAGTGATTTTTTTTTTTATGTGTAGTTCTCCAAGTTTTTTGTACGTTCAGTGATGTTCCCGTTCATATGATATTGGTTCCGAGTGAACAATGCTTCTTATAATATACACACATAAAGGAATCCACATGTTAATGCTAGCAACACAATTCCTAGCAGCAATGTATAGAGAGTTCAAAAGTAAGGGGTAACTTTAATTCCTCATATTTTCAACACACTCTTAAGAATCAGAAACAAATAAACTCGTCATAACAACGCAAAAGATCCCATTTTTTTGTGTAATAAGTCAGTACCACAATTTTTAAGATTGTACACAAAATACGAAGAATTAAAGCTTGCTCTTACTTTTGAAACACCCTATATTGTAAAATGAAGAAGAGCAGTAATAGGCTCGGTTTCTTCAACCTTTGTTAAAATGCACCTAACATAGCGTTAATTAACTGTAAGTTTAAATTATAAATTGCTGTTAAAAATATTGTGTTTCTTCAACTTTACATTTCATATTTTAACATTCTGTTTGTTAACTCTTTGTTAGGACCAGAGATTCAAGAGTTTAACCATAACCTATAACCAAGTATAGGCTCAATTTTGTTTTCTGAACTCTGACAATTGCGACTCTCACTTGTTTCCGTTGTTTAATTCAGAGAGGATAGAAGTCTTTCTATTCTGTGAGGTTTAATTTATGCTTCTTTCCGTTGTCTGTATCACAGTAACATGGAGCGGTGTATTGCCGTATTGCTGTTGTGAAATGGAAAACACTGGAACAAAAAGAAATCGTGGAACTAATTTCTCTTTCTTCGAGAGAAGCCTTCTCCTGGAAATAATTTCGCAGTATAAACCATTTAATGAGAATAAACAAACAAACGGATCTACGTTGAAAGCGAAAAGTGAGGCCTGTCAGAAAGCAGCGTACACCTTTGTATGAACTTCTGTTCTGTCAAATCACAGAAATCATCCCCTCTGTTTATGTTTACATGGATATAACTTTATAAATAAGCAAGTATACATCTTGTTTACACAATTTTTAACATTATATCACTTTGGAAAACGTATTATGTGTCTTTCACGTGTTAAATTTTAAGTTACCTTGTTTACATGTTTCGGCCTGCTATTGGCCATCATCAGAACAGATTGTTGCTGCCGCCAAGACCAGCAACAACCAATTCTGATGATGGCGAATAGCAGGCCGAAACATGTTAACAAGGTAACAAAATTTAACACGTGAAAGACATATAATACGTTTTCCAAAATAATCAAGATATAAAAGTTCAGCATCAAACGTACCAGCCATATTGAATACTTCTATGCTAACAGAGAGTTAAATGATTTAACTGCATGAAATTGGGCAGTTAAATTAACATGGATTTTAACAGTCTCTTAGTACTAACAGGAGTTGAATAAATGCTTCAACAGTTAAGTTTACAGTTAAAATGGAATAACACGCTGTTATAATTTAAGGGGGGAGGATGGTATTTTTGATGAAAAATGACTAAATTTTCAAGAAAAAAAAATTCTTTAAAACACCTTGTGATATGTGTGGATCGCCATTTTTAAACTTCCTGCATTATGGATTTTTAAATCACTCGCCCACTTTTATTGCTGTTTCCGGTAAATTAAATTTTCAAAACTTTTTTTTTCCTTTAAAATACCCTTTGATATGTGTGGAATGCATTGCATAACATTTTGTGGGTACTTGTGCCCTTATCGGATGTTGAGACATCATTTTAAACTTCCTGCGCTATGGATTTTTAAATCACACGCCCGCTTTTATCGGTTTCCAGTAACTTCATTTTTTTTTTTTGCTGCATTGCCAGACAAAATGAATATAATTTCTGAACTATTAAAGATACATGCATGAAATTTAGAACACACATTCTTTAGATTATTAGAAAACTTTTCTCTGTAACAGAATTGTGTTAATTGATTTCATTTTAAAAATACGTCCGTTTGTTTGCAAGAAAGGAAATCAGAAAATTGTTATTAAATTTTAATTGTTTATTTTACAAACGTAGGGACTAATATCAAAATTCTGTTACAGACAGTTTGTAGAACATACTTTTGCAAATACATTGCAAAAACTGTTTGAATCTATCTTTAAAAACGGTTTAGATATATCGGGTTTAGTACAATCCTGCATTGGGTATATTTTTTTTCAAATTTGGGCCCCCAATTTTTTTTTCAAAATATTGTTATTTGGTTGAGTTGACACAGCTATGAGCTCTCTACATACAAAAAATTAATAA
Source organism: Periplaneta americana (assembly GCF_040183065.1). NCBI lineage: Eukaryota > Metazoa > Arthropoda > Insecta > Blattodea > Blattidae > Periplaneta > Periplaneta americana. Next base: position 17,350,789 of record NC_091130.1, read on the forward strand.
TTTACACCAAATAGGAAAAAAGTTTTAAAAAAATACCATCATCTCCCCTTAAAAAAGGTTCAAGAAGCCGGGCCATAGAGTTATAGCGGTAGGACAAAAACTTCCTAGAGTCATTTTATCCACTACGAAATGACAGTTTCTGGCAAGGATCGAAGCTTAGTTATATTTGGATTTATTTATTTTATGCTCGACCATGCCGAAATGTAGTAATTATACACCTGGTAGCAGACCTTTAATGCATGTCATTAAAGTACACCTACTCATTAAAGGTCAGGTCTTTCAGCCAATGACGTCTCAGGTTACAACTGTTCAGCCAATGACAGGTCAGCTTCTACCGTTATAAAACCGCAAGTATCGATTATTCTCGGATATGCAATGGAAAGAGAATTAGCGACAAGTCACGGAGGCTGAAAATCCAATACTGTCGCAGAAGGTTATGTTCTGTTACTATAATAATTAGCGGTAATTGTAAATAATACTCATATAAATTCAATTTGTCATCTCGTTTTTCAATTCTAAATCATTTTCCAGGTTATATCAAAATTAGTTCATGTTATTCTCTAGATTACATCAAGGTCAATGACATTATTGTTCCTCGGAAAAAATCAATACTTTCGCGTCTGCGTACATCTCACAATTTACGAGCTATGCACAAGGTAACTTCCGATCTTGAGTCAGATACGAATAAAATGAATACTTCTGAATAATTTCAAGTTAGAAATATGCTCGAGCATAAAAAGTCGTATGAAACTTGCCTATAATGGTAATTAAGACGCTCGTATGACAATTATGAAACTCGCTTGCTCTCGTTTCATAAACAAACATACTCGCGTCTTAATTACTATCATTATAGGCTCGTTGCATAATGTACTATTAACAAACTGCGTGCGTATCCACACACATACTAACATATCTTCAATTAATTTATGTTAAATATTATGTTTGCATGTGGAAACATTTGCAGAAGGCTTTGAAATAAATTATTTAAACAAGTAAACATAAGCGTTAATTAGTGTCACTATATTCCCACACAACTTCAACATAATAGCATTTTAACAGAAGGATGGAAATAAATTACGTCGAGGAGCAAAAAAAAAACAGTGAAACAAGATTTACTTCTTCTCTTCAACAGTTACTACAAGATGAAGTATTTAAGGTCTTCTTCCATCCCCTAAAGTAGCATTATAGATGAGCGAAGCGGGTAGAAATGTATGAAACCTGTGTCAGCTGTACACAAAGAAATTACCTCACAGTTAAAGGAGATCCATTAGCTCTCACCACCCTCTCTTTTCACAACGGCGCCTTACGTGCAAGAAGACTAAAATCTCAAGAAAAATCCAAGGGAAACCACGGGGCCAACAGAATAGGTATACATTGCGATAAATTTACTCTTCAACTCCACAGACTGCAACTGCCGGTATATAACAGAACTGTCCATCGATCTGATACAAACTGAAACTAATAGTTGCTTCACGATTGTTCGTAAAATGTTCTTCGATTTTATATAATATATAAAGAGGACTCGAGCTCTATCGTCCTGAGTACAGAACAGAAATGACAAAAAAGAAGTTATTTTATAAAAAAAAGGAATGAATATCGAAAAATTATCCAATAGTTGAAACTTTTGAAGGGTTTATTGACTGTTTCAATTCTGAAGTCGCTATAGTAGTGGTCGGTCATCGACAGCAAGTGAAATAATTTTAATATTTATTAGCAATTAATACCTGTAATACGTAAACGCAAGGTGAACCAAGACTGCACTATAATACTTATGATTTCGCTTTGTTTGAATTGTGCTTTAGACAAGCCAGTGACATAGTGCAAAAGGAATGAAACGTGTTCACACAGTTGTTATTTTTGTTTCAAGAGGAGTAAGAAGTCACACTATAACAGAGGTGGTCAAACTGCGGCCCTCCTGGAGCCATTAGAGCGGATAATCAAATAATAAGGAAGCATTCTGCCCATACCAGGTAACTCGACATGTATTGTTTCTCTACTATACCTCATAGTTGTAACTTGTCTGATATACAGTTGCCGATTACTTCGGGAGCGCGGTACACTTTTGTGGTATGCTGCTATAAGTACTTTTGAGAATTCTACCAGAATACAGAGTAATATGTTACAGTTAAAAATAGATCGCTATATTGTATGAAATCTAAGCAGAATATAAGATAAAATTTAAGAAATACAATCATTTCAGCATTCGTAGATGGCACATATCGATCGTCCAGTTCAAAAGTGCGACAACTCAAAAATTGCCATTTTTTAGTTATTTATACTGCTGAGAGCCCCTTTCGGAGATCTTTCCGATTCAGTATTGAGATAAGTCATATTTACAACCAAAAAGAAAAAAAACCAAGTAAACTGTTTTAGAAATAATTATAACTATGGACTTTACTAATTCATTATTAGTACATTTCGAAATGTATTAATAATGAACTGGAAGATTGTGATAAACTCGTCCTGAATACTGACTCATTTCTAATTGTCGTGGTTATGAACCAGAACTCTGTTCCTTTCTAAGTGATTTATTTGAAACTTTCAACTGAAGATATCTCAGAACTTGTTTTTTTTTTAGTTGTCGCACTTTTGAACCAGACGATCGATATATTCATATACAGTATGATTCACGAGGATTTACCGTCCCTTACGGATTTTTAAAAGTCATATTGAGTTCAGATAAGTTTGTGAAATAATATATAAATCAGTTTTTATTTTCAGGCAATCACTTATCATGTTAAGATGGCAGAAATGAATTCTGTTACATCAGGATACAATATTAATATACGTCACGAATATTTTCGACTTACTTTCAAGTCATCTTCAGGTGATAGTTTACTAACAAACAAACATTTGAACGTGGTAAAAAATATTATTTAAACACATCTATAAAACACTAATAAATAGTCTAATCATGCATACTTTTTCTTAAAGTGGTTAAATGACGTACATGGTATTAAATTAACATTCGGATAGAAAACCTTCCAGTGGATATAATTATAATTTATACAATATATTAAAAGCAGGTAGTGTGCCTGAGTTGTAAAATTAAAAACTCTACAGTTTGTTTGTTAGTAAACTATCACCTGAAGATGACTTGAAAGTAAGTCGAAAATATTCGTGACGCATATTAATATTGTATCCTGATGTAACAGAATTCATTTCTGCCATCTTAACATGATAAGTGATTGACTGAAAATAAAAATTGATTTATATGATATTGTCCCTTACAGAGCTTATTTCCGAAGACATTCTGAGCAAAAAAAAATGTCATAATCATTTGTTATAATCTCAATATTTTCAGAATTACACTAATTTGAAGTTCTTAGTAAAATACCACCATTCTCGAGCTTTAAGGGTAAAAGAATATTACAGATAAAGACTGAACTATTCAGGAGTATCATTTCTATGTTCCACTCTTCCATCATCACATGATGGCGTAGAATTTCTGCACTGAAATATCGTATGTACTTCGGTACATCGTAATATATGATATGCAAAAAGTAATCACTTTTGATTTAAGACGGTGCTTATTCCGTCGGATCCCGGCCACTTAGTCACTCATAACGAGTGCACCTTTGCACATGTGTGGGCATTGTGCCACTGTCATACATCTATGACGCAGTGCATGAGGGTAGGCCACTAGAGAGAACCCAAGAGGTGGAGCAAACTGAGAGGATTCGATCCGGCATCGGGATGGGAATCCGGCGTGGCTTTGTGGATAGAGCGTTAGCACGTAGAACTGAAAACCCGGGTTCAAATCCCGGTGCCGGAGAGAATTTTTCTCTGTTCCACTCTTCCATCATCACATGATGACGCAGAATTTCTGCACTGAAATATCGTATGTACTTCGGTACATCGTAATATAGTATTCTGAAACTAAAAAAAAATTGTGAATTCCATAGTTCCTTCGTACAGATTTTTTTTTTCCGATTTCTAACTACAAAATTACTTTTTATTATTCATTTATCACAACAAATGTTACAAATCACGCCACTCTTGTAAATTCTTTAAGATTGTATGCATAATTGAACCGTAAAGAATCAGGTTCCTAAAGTCGTATGATTTGTAACAAGTTTTGTGATAAGTGCCTATGAATGATGACATTTTCAGTTAAAAATTGAAAAACAAAATGTGTAGAAAGCAATTATCAACACATTTTTAGCTTCAGAACACTAGCCAATTAAAGAAATTACACTTCTGAATAGTTCATTATCTATTTGTAATATTTTTTACCTTTAAAACTGAAAAATTAGTAACAACTTCAAATCAGTGTAACTCTAAAAATATTAATTTAGGATATATGTTTACAGGATAATTTTTGCTCCGAATATCTTCGAAAATAAGCTCAGTAAGTGACGGCAAATCCTCGTGAATCACCCTGTATAAAATAAAGATTAAGTAATGTCATTAATTTCAGGGGGTTATTCTTAGAAATATTTCAAACAAAAAAAGTTTAATACAATTTGTTCGTTTTTGCTGCCTTTATCGAGATAAAAATTGTTTTACATGAAACATTTCATGGCGTGTTTTGGGAAATCATTGATTTAATTCCCAATATGCTTAGTGAATTTAATTTGTATTAAGGTAATAAATTATTGAAATAATTTTAGTTTTGTCCTTTAAATATGCAAAAATCTGATCGAAACAAACGTAACTTTACATTCTGCAAAGAACTTTTAAAGGACAAAACTAAAATTATTTGAATTATTTATTACCATTCTACAGCAGTCTCTTTAACTGACTCAGCATATTACTCCCACTATCGGAAATTATAAATTAGACAAGTTATACATGCTAACAACTGTTCCAGCCCTGTATTTATACATTATATTTGATTGTCATTGCTAAAAAATTAGATAAATTATGCGAGATGGCTACGTTTGAAAGAAGAAACAAAATCTCTGCCCAAGCTGTTATAGCAGAATAAAAGTTAATGAATTATGTACAGTAAATTAACTCGTACATATTCTTTCTGTAATGCTTATGATCAATAAGACGATGAAATTAATGAAATTTCTATTCATTCTGTCTGGACAGCATCTCAAATTACAATCACTCTAAAATTTAATATCTCTCACTTAATTAACAAATCACAGTATGATCGTAGCAATCTCGTACATTTTATTTAATTTAACCTCTAACCTGTGTACTTTAGAATTACTAGAGTGATGTAATTATATATTTTTAAGCTCATTATTATCATTAACTGAATTTGTGCAACCAGAACTCCGACCGCAAAGAAAACATTAATTTATAATTACTCATGTTATTGTGTTTACTGTTGGTATTTTTAATTTTGGAAAATGTAACTGAAGTTCAGAGTCAGAAAAAGGTGTAGTAACTTTGGATTAACAGTTTCACCACCCCTGTTAAAATTACTTTGCGTTAAATTCTAGTCTTTTAACCCCGGTAAGTATGAAATTTATTAGGTTATAAAATCTTGTAGGGTTATAAATCCCAATTCCAAGAACACCAATTTAAACAAAAGAAGCCGTTAAATATTTTAACAAAAGCGGTGAGTGTCCATATATCTCTAGCATTTATTATGCTTACCTTAAACCAGAAAATTCCATTACAAACATTGTTACATCAAGGGAGTTTTCGTACTACATTCTATTGGAACGTTCAGTAAGAGACTTAATATAAATAGTTGAAACTGTTATAAACAAATAATTTGTGTTTAAAACATATAATTCACAAGAAAATATTCCTAATGAAATGTGAGATATTGTGTATTTGCTGTAACTCAGTTGTTACTTTCAATTAAATATTTTTCAGGATATACAGGATTATTCAAAAGTAAAGAAAAGTTTGAAAGATCTCCATCTTCGATAAGAAGAATATTTATATTTTGTTTTCATTATAATAACGTTAAAAACTTGTTAAAATAACTTTTAATAATGTATGCCTACCTTATTAACTACTGAAGGTAAGATTAGTTTCGGTGTATTTTCCGCCATTATCAAACTTTCTAGTGAGGTACAGTACATTATTAAAAGTTATCAATTTAACAAGTTTTAACAATATTATCATTAGTGATATGCAAGTGTTAAAAGTATGTGAATCTAGAACGAATAATACAGTTTTGTTAATAATAAATGGAGTTTATTTAGGTATAAACCAATTTCAAGACATCCTCCTCTATCATTAGTAGTCTCACTTTCAGGAAATGAACAACATTCAGAAGACAATCTTGTGGAATAAGATCTTCAAACTTTTTTACGATCTTATATAATACGACAAGCTACAGGACCCATCTCAATGCGTTTAGAGTTCTGAATTTCCTCAATGTACTGGAACAATATCTATTATATTCACAGTAATGTATAATGAATAAGGCCACTTCCTATGTATAGAGCAAAACCATTATTTTCTGGTAAGAATTTGCAAGAAAAATAACACATTAACGCACTCAATATTGACTTTAATTGCTGTTGATTCATTTCATTTCACACAGCAACAACGCTAAAAGAATTGCAACAGACGTTTGTATGAAAATAGCATTATATTACTTGACTTTTTTTAATGATTCTAAGTATTTCATTATTTGTTCTGAAATACAATAAGAAAAACACAATTTAACAGTCCATAATGTGTTTCAACTTATGCTATTTAATCAACAACAAGAACGTAAGAAGTGCTTGTTAATAACGAACGTGTCTATTTAACCTAGTTATACAGGGTGTTCTTTACAAGTTTGTTACATGCTTTTAGTAATAGTTGAGACAGTGAAATAAAAAAATTCGTCATGAGAAATTTTTGCAAATTAAGCACACTTAAATGCCATCGACCTGGGCTGGGATCGAACCCGGGACCTCGGGCACAGAAGGCCAGCGCTATACCAACTGCGCCACTCAGGGCGACTATAGTTTCGATGATGATGATGATGATGATGATGATGATGATGATAATGATGAATAAGTTATGTTTCACCAGGAACAATATGAGCAAGGTTATATATAAACACTGGTGAAAGCATTTAAAATGTAAAATAGGTGATATATAGTAAATCTACTAAGGAGAAAATTTCTTTTTTGTTAGGCCTTGTATTTATAGTATATGATAATAGAATGCAATTCTGCAGAATTAATATCGACTACATTATGAACATCGACAAAAAATTTGGACAAAGTTATACTTCAACAATGATGAAAACATTCCAAATATCGACTAGATTATGATTTAATACTATTGAAAAATTTAAAAGGAATGTGAACTAGGATAGTCGTCGATACTGGTGAGATTATTTCAAATATGAAGTATTATACTTCAACATTAATTAAAAATATTCAAAATAAAGACTATGCAAATCACGAACACTGATGACAAAATTGCAAATAAGGACTAGGTTATGCTTCAACATTCATGAATAGTATTCAGAATATGTACTAGGTTATTCCAAATATAGAGTAAAATATGCTTGAACACTGATGTAAGATATGGACAAGGTTATGATTGAACACTGACGAAAAACATTCGAAGTATCGTTTAGATTATGGTTCAACAGTGATTGAAAATATTCAAAATATCACTAGGTTGTGCTTCAACATAGATGAATAGTATTCAACATAGGTACTAGATTATTCCAAATATGGAGTAGAATATACTTGAACATTGATGTAAGATATGAAAAAGGTTATGATTGAACACTGACGGAAAATATTCGAAGTATCGTTTAGATTATGGTTCAACTGTGATTGAAAATATTCAAAATATCACTAGGTTGTGCTTCAACATAGATGAATAGTATTCAACATAGGTACTAGATTATTCCAAATATGGAGTAGAATATACTTGAACATTGATGTAAGATATGAAAAAGGTTATGATTGAACACTGACGGAAAATATTCGAAGTATCGTTTAGATTATGGTTCAACTGTGATTGAAAATATTCAAAATATCACTAGGTTGTGCTTCAACATAGATGAATAGTATTCAACATAGGTACTAGATTATTCCAAATATGGAGTAGAATACACTTGAACACTGATGTAAGATATGAAAAGGGTTATGATTGAACACTGACGGAAAATATTCGAAGTATCGTTTAGATTATGGTTCAACAGTGATTGAAAATATTCAAAATATCACTAGGTTGTGCTTCAACATAGATGAATAGTATTCAACATAGGTACTAGATTATTCCAAATATGGAGTAGAATACACTTGAACACTGATGTAAGATATGAAAAGGGTTATGATTGAACACTGACGGAAAATATACGAAGTATCGTTTAGATTATGGTTCAACTGTGATTGAAAATATTCAAAATATCACTAGGTTCTGCTTCAACATTGATGAATAGTATTCAACATAGATACTAGATTATTCCAGATATGGAGTAGAATACACTTGAACACTGATGTAAGATATGAAAAGGGTTATGATTGAACACTGACTGAAAATATTCGAAGTATCGTTTAGATTATGGTTCAACTGTGATTGAAAATATTCAAAATATCACTAGGTTGTGCTTCAACCTTGATGAATAGTATTCAAAATATGTACTAGATTATTCCAAATATGCAGTAGAATATACTTGAACACTGATGTAAGATATGAAAAGGGTTATGATTGAACTCTGACGAAAAACATTCGAAGTATCGTTTAGATTATGGTTCAACAGTGATTGAAAATATTCAAAATATCACTAGGTTGTGCTTCAATATTGATGAATAGTATTCAACATAGATACTAGATTATTCCAAATATGGAGCAGAATATACCTGAACACTGATATAAGATATGAACAAGGTTATGATTGAAAACTGACGGGAAACATTCCAAGTCTCGTGTAGGGTGTGCTTCAACAGTGATTGAAAATATTCAAAATATCACTAGATTGTGCTTCAACCTTGATGAATAGTATTCAGAATAGATACTTGATTATTCCAAATATGGAGTAGGATATACTTGAACACTGTTGTAAGATATGATCAAGGATGTGATAGAAAACTGGCGGAAAACATTCCAAATATCGTGTAGGTTATGCTTCAACAGTGATTGAAAATATTCAAAATATCACTAGGTTGTGTTTCAACCTTGATGAATAGTATTCAAAATAGGTACTAGCTTATTCCAAATATGGAGCAGAATATACCTGAACACTGATATAAGATATGAACAAGGTTATGATTGAAAACCGACGGGAAACATTCCAAGTCTCGTGTAGGGTGTGCTTCAACAGTGATTGAAAATATTCAAAATATCACTAGGTTGTGCTTCAACCTTGATTAATAGTATTCAGAATAGATACTAGATTATTCCAAATATGGAGTAGGATATACTTGAACACTGTTGTAAGATATGATCAAGGATGTGATAGAAAACTGGCGGAAAACATTCCAAATATCGTGTAGGATATGCTTCAACAGATATTGAAAATATTCAAAATATGACTAGGCTGAACTTCAACATTGATGAATAGTAATCAATATTAGATTATTCCAAATATGGAGTAGGATATGCTTGAACACTGATGTAAGATATGGATAAGATTATGATTGAAAACTGACGGGAAACATTCCAAATATTATGTTTCAACAGTAATCGAAAATATTCAAAATATGACTGGGTTGAGCTTCAACATTAATGCATTTTATACAACTTGATTACACAATCAAATACATAGCACAGGAAAACTGATACAATCCTAACATAATAAACATAATGCGTAAGACAAACATAATCACAAAAAACATAAGAATACAACACAAACACAAGAACACAAAAAATACTTCACACTAACATACGAAAACAAAAACACACACAAAATTGCAATCTCATTCAAGAAATTAAATTACAACATCGCATACAGAACAAATAACACTCTACAAAAACAATTCAACACACAAACAACACAAACAAACAAATACAACCACACAGGTGTATACAACCTCAAATGTAACACCTGCAACAACTTCTATATAGGACAGACAGGTAGATCATTTCAAACACGTTACAAAGAACACATCACAGCCGTAACAAAATTACAAAACATCTCCACATATGCAGAACACATCACAAATGCTAACCACACCTACAGAGACATCAACACAGACATAGAAGTATTACACATCTAACCAAAAAGCTAGAAACTAAACACACTAGAACAATATGAAATATACACACAAAAACACACCCCAATGAAATTCTCAACACACAACTCAATTTCAGAACACACACACTCTTTGACTCTACATTACACCACACGAACGCACCCTCACAGGAAACAAAACAAGAAGGCGCCAAGACCAACAATGACCAGTTCTGAGGATGACCCATAATAGGTCGAAACATGTAAACCAGGTACGATAGCATTTAACACAAGAAAGTCATATAATACATATTCCGAAAGTAATGAATTGTATTCAAAATAGGTGTTAGATTATTCCAAATATGGAGTAGGATATGCTTGAACACTGATGTAAGATATGGACAAGGTTATGACTGAACACTGACGAAAAACGGTCCAAGTATAGTGTAGGTTATACTTCAACAGTGATTGAAAATATTCAAAATATGACTAGGTTGTGCTTCAATAAATTGCTGTTAAACAATATTTGAAGAGTTACAAGTTACCTCCGACACTGAAAATGTATGCAAACATGTAGTTTAGTATGCTTCAACGGAGATAAAGAAAATATTACAAATGTGAACTCTGTTATGCCTAATACACACAAAAATGCTAGAAATCTCTGTTATAGTATGCTCAAATACGGATGACAACTGCTGAGGAAGAAAGTTTGGCATTTTCTTCCATGCAAAGTGAATTATTTGTTTTCTATGGAAATCCCAATGTGTCAAAACCACGTAGTGAGGATCGAACGTGAAACAAGAGGAATTGTGCGTCATAGTCGTGAACCGCAAACACAGCTGAGTTAATGTATTTGTGGTCGTATTTTGCAACGCAGATTCAGTATCGATCGAACAGTGAAAATTTATGGTTTGTTTGTAATGTCCTAAATTGCTTCCAGCAGGTCAGCGCACTCTATTGAGCTGGTCAAGGGTTACACACTATAATGTACTCCAAGGGAGCAGCGGATTCTATAGATGAACTGTAATGAACGAAGTTTTACCTCGTGATGGATAGCTGGTAGCATTGTTACTGTGATAAAGTGGGACATACATTCACATTACGAGCTCGAATGGGAAGCTTGCGCAGCGATATTGATAGAGTTAGTTATTTGATTGGGCATTATAAATATTAAATGGAAGAGTTTCGGATCGACGTTTGGGGAACTACGGTACACTGTTCAACGAGGATCGGGGCGAAGTCACGGTTGGCATGAGATATGCCACTGCACTGTGGGTTTACCGCACGATAGTCCGAATGACATGCTATATGCTCCGAAGAATCTTCGTGGCCTTGGTTTATTTAATGCTGAATAGGAAGTACACATCCAACACTATAACATTCCCAGAAGTCTTCTAAAAATAAACGACGAACATCTCCATTTCTACAGAAATCTTGAAACTGAAAAACAAGAAGCTCTTTCACAATTAAACATTCCCAACAACGCAGAAGCACATTCGATGACAGGCCGAAGTTTAAGATCTGAGTTACGGCGGAGGTTGTTTAATAATTGGTGTCATCTTACACAAAAAGGCAAAGGAGTGGTAACTTACAGTGAAGATCCAAAAACAACTCTTGGATTAGTAATAGAAAAGGGATATCATCCTCAGGGTGGACCGATGCCATAAAGATGTCACAAACATCGCAGCAGTACGATCTGTGCCAGGTCGTTCCTTTCAAGATCAAAACTGTCGTCATCCAGGATGCAGCGAAGTAGAAACCCTTGGGTATGTTTTGGGTTATTTCCCTAACTACTGAGGAACAATCGCCACCATAAAGTGAGAAGCTCCATCGCAACCACTCTTCACTTCAGTGAGAGATACAAAATGAGTATTAATACATGGGAAGTGAAAGGACTTTTTGGCGCTAGGGAAACTTCATTTAAATTAAGGGGACACTCAACTATATTTTGGAACTTTTTTCCTATTTGACCAATATTTTTCAAATTTGGAGAAAAAGTTTAATATACACATGGAAAGTAACATGCAAATCTCAGCTCATTAGATCCAATACTTTTCAAAATAAAAAAAAATTTCAATTTTTAATCAATCATTAATTGAAATATCACTTTTAATTATCATTTTTTATTTTTTTGGCTCTGTGCATTTGACTGTGACTTCTCAATGAATAGGGGAAGAATTCTGCATATTGATTTAGTTCTGTCACGTGAATTAGTGTAGAAATTTAATTTTTCATTTCTATGACACTTTTTCTCCAATTTTTAAGCTGAGTGTCCCCTTAACCAAACCCATTCTCCTTTCTCTTAAATTTTCTAATGAGGACATTAACAAAATTTGCCTAATGGTATTGAGAGATTCATTATCCATTTTACACAATTACTTGTAAAATACTACATAATACTTTTTTTTTTACTTCATTTCATTACTCTTCAATGTATTTTCATCTCATGTTTCTCCGAAATCAAATTGTACTTTATTTTTAAATTTATCTTTGTTCCATATTCTCTCCGCAATCATATTGTATTTTTAATTTAACCTCTGCTTTGTATTCTGAATCCTAGTGGTCAGCCATAGATGTCGGCCAGATGTCCCAAATTGTGGAATTTGTGTGTGTGCATGAATACAAGCTTACTTCGTATATTGTTTTCGTGGATTAAAACAAGACTTTCGGTTCAGTGGAACTTGTGAAGGTACTGCAGTCACTGAAGAACCAAAGCATCGAAAATAAATGGATTAGATCCTGGGTAAAATTCACGGGCAAATTTAGTCCTAAGTCAAAACAGATACAGATGCGATAAGTTCAGATTAGAAAAGAGTCTGATGTTAGACACTTCCGTCGATTTGTCCCATATCCAGTTAGGGCATGATATGAGCAAATTGCACATCAGGCTGTCCTACTACAAGACCAGAACAATGTGCCGAAGAAAATTAATTTTAGAATAACTCTTCTCGTGTTCTCAGCCAGGTGAGTTGGAGATTAGCTTCCAAGCTATCTTCTTCAGGGATGAAGAAGATGGCAGAGCTAGCCGTCGAAAGCTTGGAAGCTAATCTCCAACTCACCTGGCTGAGAACCCGAGAAGAGTTATTCTATATCAAACGCCGGGAAAGCCTCAAGTCATACAAAATTAATTTTCTTTCGACAATGAAAGTTACTAAGAACTTGGTGAAATAAGAACACGTGATTGCTATTTGTGGTAAATAAGGTACTTTATTGGCTTTCATCGCATTATTCAACCTTGTAATATTCATCATAAACACACATTTCAAAAATAGAACTATAATTTTTAAGAAAGTAATCTTCAATTTCCAGAAAAGTTAAGAAAAATTAGTGGTTTTATGGAAAGAGACCATAAATCTTCATTTATATTTAGATAATTATTTCTAAAACAAAAGCAAAATCTAATATTTCAAACAGAGATTTCTCTTCTCTAATATATAGTCTATATATTTCTAAATTATAGACATCAGCTCAAAGAATTTGAGTGACCACAAGGGTCCTGAATACAATAAACATGTGCAATATAATGTGATGTGATACATTAAAGAAAAAAGAAAGTTAATTGTTGAAGGCAAATATAAGTGGATTAATTGAAATAGAGATGATGATGTAATATTTGAAGAGAATCCTTGATAATATTTATATACTTTACCAAAGAAAAGGAGAAAATTTAATATTTTAAGTAGTTTAATATAAGAAATCCTATTCTAAATTTTCAATTTAATTTTTCTTAAAATGCACTTTTCCAAGCCCTAATTCCATCGAACTCCTCAATTTAGAACAGAATTTGAATACAATGAATGTTTTATGCCAAGCATTATAGAGGTTGAAAACAGAACATCATAGCTAGCACCGTCTGTTGACTAAAACTGATACTACTGCAATTCAAAACTAGGATTAGCTTTACCTTTCTGTGATGCATCTATATGGCATATGTCAGGTCTAAATATTACGTCTAAAGTTTTCCTTCTTATGCAAAGGAATTGATTTCATAATATATTTTTAATTTCAGTTTAAGAAGATAAAATACGAACAGTAAAATAATTGCTTCTAGGTTTAGCTTCTTGTAAAGCTTGTTTGAATAATGTCAAAGAGAAAGATTGTTCCGAAACCGGGTATCGAACCCGGGACCTTTGGCTAAGCGCGCCAACGTCCTACCACTGAGCTATTCAGAAACGATACACAATCTCGGTCCCCTTTAACATTATTCAGAAAAATAATTGAAAACACAATAAAAATCAGGTTGCTGAAAAAAACATTAACTTTCAAGTTTCTGGTATGCATTTCATTTATGGAGAGTAAAAGGAAATGGAAGGAAAGCTGCAAGGTTTAATCAGTCAAAATATAATTTACGATGCCAACTAGCTTATACCATATTTATGAGAAATCACCAACGTTTGCAGGAACAGGTCGTCTGCAACCAAACTTCAAAAGAATGGCCTTGAGTTCGGTTCTAGCTGGTTACACTGACTAACATATTTAGGATTGTGAATACCAAAAAGATCGTTTCCGGACATAAGTTCCTACATAAAAGTTGTTCATAATTGTCTCTTCTATCATTCCTAAAGGTTTGTAATGTAGTCACTGAATCACCCTGTACATAGGCATTCGCTTACCGAAAAACTACTCACGAAAAGGTAATGTAAAAGAGAAAATCTGTTTCTAACCGTCGTGAAACGAAATCCTCTGCTTGGGAGTTGCCCACAGGGAGAAGTACTCAGAATAAAACGTCACAACACCATACGTTCTATGATCGCAGATGCACTTCTATCCAAAAATCTAGACGTTCAGGAGGAAGTTCATTGTATTGCTGATGGTGGAAGCAATCGTAGGATCGATATCATAGCTATAAATAGGAATAAACAGACAGCCGAAATAATTGATCCTACCATCAGATTTGAAATCTCAGCCACTCAACCATCTGAAGTGAACGAAGAAAATCTACGAGCCCACGATTCAGTACCTATCATAGAAAAAATCACAGTTACCGGTCTCTTCTTCGAAGCGAAAGGCACCATTCCGAAAGCCTTTGTAAAGTGGAGGGAAAAATACAAGCTGACGAGAGATCTTCAAGATGCCATAGTCACCATCATAATAAAATTTTCTGTAGCGGTATTTCGTCACCATCTTTATGATGTACATTCAATTTAAATTACACTTGGTTCTATTTTATTTTTTTCTTATGTCTTATTCACTTTTGTCTGAAACCTGTTTATATAATTTTTCATTTTAAATCTTATTGTGAGCTATTCTATGTCGCAGAGCAAACCCAAAATATTGGGTCAGTTCAAAAACAAGTTCATCAACAACAATTAGATAGCTATATACCGAAATAAGAATAAAGAAGAAGAATAAGGCCACAGAAAAAGTAGAAGATTTCGCAATCCTGCAATAGCTACAGCTTTTCTTCCCCCCTTAACAATCTTTCTCTCGCATGGACTGTTCCCGATTTTAGTTTCGGTAGAAGTTAAAAGTAACGAAGCTGCTCGAGAGGTTTGTCAGACTCCTGACTCTTCACATGACCTCCAATGTCCCTCCACTAACTCTGGAGTGCGTATCTCTCTCCGTCCAGTCGCACTCATCTCCATCCGCCTCCCCCTCTCTGCACCCGAGTGAGCAAATAACAATTTCATCCAGATCTTCTTACGTACTCATCACATTTCATTGCATTTTGATTGGTGTAATTTGGTTCTGATCAAATATTTATTCTCAAGTTGATAAAATCTCTCCTCGGATTACACGTTACAATCTAACTGAAGACAGAGAATTCTGTAGTGAGTGTTTTATAGGCAAAGCGTTTGAGCTAATAATGCCACGAAAATTGCATCAGCACATGACTAATTAATTTCAATTAATCTTACTTTAATTAATTTTAATTTTACCTATTTTATTTTTATTTATTTATTTTATTTATTTCAATGATTTTAAATTTATTAATTTAACTTTATTATATGATATGATATACAGAGTGATTTATATAGAACTGACACATTTCTTTCTTTAATAATTCCGTTGGAAATTCATTCAATGACCCAATTTTAGCACCAAATTAACCAGAATGTTCTAGAGTTTCGATTCCTTGTCACTAGATGGGCAGATGTTTATGTTTTATTCCTATTGTTGGCAGCACTGACCCAATTTTAGCACCAAATTAAGCAGAATATTCTGGAGTTTCGATTCCTTGTCACTAGATGCGCAGATGTTATGTTTTATTCCTATTGTTGGCAGCTGTTTTCGACATTTTGTGTCAACGTGAAAATGCAGTACACATTAAATCAACGACTCTTCCTTGAGAAGCAATACTGGATTACGAATTCAATTACAGCTACTCAAAGGGCATACCAGAGAGAATTTGGTCTTCAGGAGCTACAGGAACCAGATAAGGATAAAAGATTGAATTATTGTCGTTGGTTTCAGACGTTCATTGTGCAAAATCCTGCCATATTGTCCATCACATGGTTCACAAATGAAGCATGGTTCCATTTATCCGGTTATGTGAACTCACAGAACTCACGCCATTGGGCCATCGAAAATCCACATGTCATCCATGAAGCACCTATGCACCCGGTTAAAATCGGAGTTTGGTGCGCAATATCCGCACAGAGAAGAGTGGGGCCAACTTTTTTTAACCAGACTGTGAACACTGCAGAGTACCGACTGATTTCATGGAGTTTGTTGAGCAACTGAACGATGTAGAGCTGAGTCAAGGATATTTTCAGCAAGATGGCGCTACATGCCATACATCAAATGACTCCATGGAACTAATTGCAAGTTTCTTTGACGACCGAATAATTTCCAGGAACCTGTGGCCACCGAGATCTCCGGATTTTACAACGCCGGACTTCTTTCTGTGAGGTTACTTAAAAGACAGGATTTACGCCACACGTCCCCAGACATTGGACGATCTCAAGCACAACATCACACAGGAGATTCAAGCTATTGACAACAGAGTCCTCCAACGAGTGGCCAGTAACATGGAACGACGTGTTGAGTTGTGCCTTATGCAGGACGGAGGATATTTTCAACATTTGCTATAGAGGTAAATAATCTCCCAAAATTCCTCTACATTTTAGGTATAATAAGTTGTCGCTAGCACAATTCGTTTTGAAACAATTAATGAAAGAAATGTGTCAGTTCTATATAAATCACTCTGTATATTTGATGTCAACATTTACGTCCATGTAATGTGGACTTCACAATTTTTGTATCCGGTGCCACAATTACATTCATTACAGATATACCTTTGTAGACGCTCTTATAATTTAACTTTCGACCTCATTTAAATTGATCAGTATTCCCACCTTTAAAACCTAACAACTTAATTTAGATCATTCAAAATTGGCAATTTTACAACTCTGTTCTTGATTTTCAGTTCACTTATATCGAACACACACTGTTTCTAATAACAATACTTTTTATGGGCATACAACAAGAAAAACTCAGTGCGCAGAAACCAGCGGGAGTGAATGTCTCGCGCAGATGACGTATGCTCCCGTTCCCAGCATGCTCACACTCCTACTGCAGGGGGGGAGGGGTAAGAGGAGTACAGCATGCGTGCCGCGAGGAGCCCGAGCTGAGTTTTGTTTGTAGAATACCTATACTAAACCTTACCACACCATTGTCCAATATGTTCGTTATTATGTCTGTTTCTTGTGTACATTTCATTTTCAGATCTCACTAATTTTCTGCATATTATACTTCGCTAACATAGCTAGCCTCCCCCACCATACTCCTCACCTATTTTCATTATGTATATCGTTTCACTTAACTTCCTATTACACTCCTCTAATTTATTCAAAATGGCTAATATGTTCATTATTATGTCTGTTTCTTGTGTGCATTTCATTTTTAGATCTCACTAATTTTCTACATATTATACTTCGCTAACATAGCTAGCTTCCCCCACCATGCTCCTCACCTATTTTCATTATGTATATCGTTTTACTCAACTTCCTGTTCCACTCCTCTAATTCATTCAAAATTGACACTTTTATCACTCCGTTTTTTATTTTCAGTTCACCTAGTCTATAACGAACACACACTGTTTCTAATAATACTTGTTACTAAAACATAATATACCATTGTCCAATATGTTCGTTATTGTGTCATTAATTTCACTTATATTAAAGTATTTTCATTTAATTTCATTTCATTTTATCAATTTAATTTACTTCATTTTTTAATTTACTTACTTACTTACTTACTTACTTACTTACTGGCTTTTAAGGAACCCGGAGGTTCATTGCCGCCCTCACATAAACCCGCCATTGATCCCTATCCTGAGCAAGATTAATCCAGTCTCTACCATCATATCCCACCTCCCTCAAATTCATTTTAATATTATCTTCCCACCTACGTCTCGGCCTCCCCAAAGGTCTTTTTTCCTCCGGCCTCCAAACTAACACTCTATATGCATTTCTGGATTCGCCCATACGTGCTACATGCCCTGCCCATCTCAAACGTCTGGATTATTATTATTATTATTATTATTATTATTATTATTATTATTATTATTATTATTATTGTTTATTTTAACTGACAGAGTTAAGGCCATTCGGCCTTCTCTTTCACTCAACCAGTATGACAGAAAATTACTACAATGCTATGAACATAACATAATTAATACAATACAATTCAAAGCAATACAATACTACAATACAAGACAATATAATACATAATTAATATAATACAATGACAATTCTTTTCATCTTTACAACACCAATAAAATAATTATGTAATAATAATAATAATAATAATAATAATAATAATAGTAATGATAGTCATACCTAAATTAAATTAAATTATTAAACTCGATCACAATTATAACTTCAATTTGACTGCGCACGTAAGATATCATATAGCCTTTTCTTGAAAGTGGTTATTGTCTGGCAGCTCCTAATCTTCTGAGGTAGAGAATTCCAATCACGGGGGCTGAGACAGTAAAAGAGGATGAATAGTGGGATGTTCTATGGGTAGGAATTGCTAGGATTTGGCTCTCCTGTGACCTGGTGGGCTCTCCTGTGATCTGGTGACCTCTATTATTATTATTATTATTATTATTATTATTATTAATATTATTCATAATCTGTGTGATAGGATGACTGTAAAATCAGGCGTATCAGGGTATTTCGAAATCTTCCAACAAGTTTCTGCGAGGTTACACACTGATCGATAAAAGTAACTGGCTAAGTTTCAGAAAATATGCCTTTTCGTCATGTAAAATGATGTTTTGCCGGTATTTTATCATTCCTCTATCAGTAAACCTCGAACACAATTTGTAATATTTATGGTTAGGGATTAGATAATTTTACGCTAAAACGCTCCATTCCGCCCTCTCGGAGAACATTTCGATGTAGTTTCATTACAACGTAAAGCCCCTTCCATTTTACATTTATAATTTTTTTTCCGCGGGCCGGACGTCATTGTCCACTCCCAGTAAACCTGTCAGGATCAGCTCTGTAGTATCGGACTGTATCAATAATTCCATCCCTACGGTTTGTGTAACGGGGACCCGGTGTTAGCCGGGCCGTTGTAATGTCCCGCCCCAGCCCAGTGTTTGACATGGAAATCAATGCAGAATGCAAATGAACTGTATATATACATACAATAACACATAGGACAGGCAGAACTGAAGGCTCCACCACTGCCTTGATTCTCCACTTCGCGACTAGCTGTTGCACCCTGCTGCATACATAAGAAATGACTGTCTTCCGAACTGTAACAATACTACTAAATGGTAAGTCTGCGAAGTCTGTAACATGGCCCACTTACTTATGGCTTGTAGAGAACCCGGAGGTTCATTGCCGCCCTCACATAAGCCAGCCATCGGTCCCTATCCTGAGCAAGATTAATCCAGTCTCTATCATCATGTCCCACCTCCCTCAAATCCATTTTAATATTATCTTCCCATCTACGTCTCGGCCTCCCTAAAGGTCTTTTTCCCTCCGGCTTCCCAACTAACACTCTATATGCATTTCTGGATTCGCCCATACGTGCTACTTACCCTACCCATCTCAAACGTCTGGATTTAATGTTCCTAATTATGTCAGGTGAAGAATAAAATGCATGCAGTTCTGCGTTGTGTAACTTTCTCCATTCTCCTGTAACTTCCTCTTAGCACCAAATATTTTCCTAAGCATCTTATTTAAAAACATCCTTAACCCATGTTCCTCTCTCAAAGTGAGAGTCCAAGTTCACAACCACAAAGAACAACCGGTAATATAACTGTTTTATAAATTCTAACTTTCAGATTTTTTGACAGCAGACTGGATGATAAAAGCTTCTCAACCGAATAATAACAGGCATTTCCCATATTCATTCTGTGTTTAATTTCCTCCCGAGTATCATTTATATTTGTTACTGTTGCTCCCAGGTATTTGAATTTTTCCACCTCTTCAAAGGATAAATTTCCAATTTTTATATTTCCATTTCGTACAATATTCTCGTCACGATACATAATCATATAGGCTACTTTGTCTTTTCGGGATTTACTTCCAAACCTATCCCTTTACTTGCTTCAAGTAAAATTCCCGTGTTTTCCCTAATCGTTTGTGGATCTTCTCGTAACATATTCAAGTCATCCACACAGACAAGCAACTGATGTAACCCGTTCAATTCCAAACGCTCTATATTATCCTGGACTTTCCTAATAGCATATTCTAGAGCAAAGTTAAAAAGTAAAGGTATAGTGCATATCCTTGCTTTAGCCCGCAGTGAATTGAAAAAGCATCCGACAGAAACTGGCCTATACGGACTCTGCTGTACGTTTCACTGAGACACATTTTAATTAATCGAACTAATTTGTTCAGAATGCCAAATTCAATAAAAATATTACATAAAACTTCTCTCTTAACCAAGTCATATGTCTTTTTGAAATCTTTGAATAACTGATGTATTCTACACTTATACTCCAATTTTTTCTCCAACATCTGTCTAATACAAAAAATTTTATCAATAGTCCATCTATTACGTTGTGGCTGTTCCTCGACTTTGGAATACCCTACCGAGTAATGTCAGGGACTGTCAGACATCAAACCAATTTAAGAATAGGCTAACGAAATATTTTTCTAACAGTTCTTGTTAACAATAATAGCTGTTTCAGGTTTTTTAATGTTGAATGGTTTTATATATATATATATATATATATATATATATATATATATATATCATAGATAAATATCTAAATTATCTCATTATTATTATTATTATTATTATTATTATTATTATTATTATTATTATTATTATTATTATTATAACTATTCCTTAACAATGTTTATTATTAGACTTCGTTGAATTGCCACACACAGAATGCAATCAGGTTGCCGAGGTGAGCGACCGCCCTCTCTCGTAGTATAAGCAGTTCATGTTAAAAGTTGTGACCGGTCCAAATAGATATAGCAGCTACAGCTAATGTATACCTATGTAAGCACTTGTTTTTGCATTACTGTGGTTGGAATAGTCAAAGTTTAATATTTATTCAATGCAGACAAGAGTTCCATCAAACATACTACAGTGAGAGTGTTGCTGTTCCAAATAATTGCCCCTGGAATAACCTTACCCCCGCAGCCAGTCTTGACTCGTTGGGAAACGTGGTTGAATGCTGTTATTTATTATGCAGAATATTACGGCAAAATAATGGAGGTAATTGATTAATTGGATAGCACAGACAGTTCCGCTGTTGCAGCTGGAAAATCATTGCCTTCTGAACAGCTATTGGAAGATATTCTGTTCATTGATTCTAATTTTAAAGTCGTGTCCAAAAGCATCATCCTGTTAGAATCGTCTAAACTACAACTCTCAGAAGCCCTTAATATAGTGGATAAAGTATCACAAACCGTTATCCAAAATAACAATTCATTAATTTCAGAAAAAGTGAAATGTATAAACGATGTACCATCAGGCCATGACAAGACATCTGAAATTGGTGTACTAAAAAGTAGTGACTTTCCGTTCTTCAAATATGTACGTATTACATCGTGTGATGTTGAACGTACATTTTTCCAAAATAACAACTGATTAAGTGACCATCGGAGGAGGTTACTTTGCAGTCGCTCAAAATGTACGTAACTCTTCATTGCAATGCACATATGCAAGGATGATGCATGCTACATTACATTTTAAGAGTTAATATATCTCACTATAAAATAATTGTTTGTATTTACATGTTTAGACATTTCCTACTTCAATGATCATTCATTATATTTCTTGAATGCAGGATACAGGTTTTATTGTAACCGCAGTATACTGCTCAGTGTTTACATCAGAGGCAAACTCCATCCGTTGCACGCCTCCTTTTCATACAGTCTATACTGCGTGCGCAGTAAACCTTGCGATTCTCGTGACAATTCCACGAAGTCTATTTATTATTGTCACACTAACATTAGTTATCCAACTTTCATTATTTACTTTCGTGTTGTTTTATGATCCATTATTAAGGTAATAACTATGTAAGCAATTGTATTCAATTAGAATTAGAGTCTGGCTGGGCGGAAGAGAAGGCCTACTGGCCTTAACTCTGCCAGATTAAATAAATAAATTATTACTATTATTATTATTATTATTATTATTATTATTATTATTATTATTATTATTATTAAAACCACACTGATGATCTCCAATAATTTCATCTACATATGAAGTAAATTTTCTCAAAGGAATATTGGACAAAATTTTGTACGACGTCAACAAAGTTGATATTCCTAGAGTCAATCTTTTCCCCTTTCTTAGAAATAGATACAATTTTGGACTTCTTCCATTTTTCTGGCACAATTTCCTTTTCCCAAATTACAAGCTTATAAATTTCGCTAGATGTGCCTCCACTCTCTTGTATTAATTCTGCTGGAATTTGATCGATATCTGGAGACCTGTCATTTTTCAGCTTTTCTATCGCAATTTCGTCTTCAGAAAGTATGGTTTTGGGTATAAATGGCTCAGCAATTTGTATTTTAATTTCGTCCTGATAATTTATATTTGGCGTATGTACATTTAATAGTTGCCCAATAGTTTCTATCTGTTCAGGATTGAATGAGAGTTTGCAAGCAAGTCACCATTCTCGTCCTGAAATATGGGCCACACTGGATGTAATATCTCTGCATTGTAAGCTATTTGGAATAAACTCGCAAATTGTATGAAACAAAACACATTTCAATTTCATAATAAAAAAAAAAGAGTAGCTCTCAATGTAGTAAGAGCGAACCTACAAACAGTCACGTTGATCACTGCATAAAACATAGACGCTGTTCAAACATATCCTGTGCTCACAAACAAACTTAACTATAAATGTAATTCACGACTCTCGTACTGAATGTGTACACAATTTTACTAATGAAACAGCGCGTTTTATATTACAAAGGTGAGAACGATATCAGAGTAAACTGAATTATTCTAGTTTTAAATAATGTACAGTAACGATAAAAAATTAAATTCGATTTTTTATTCACGCGTAGAGACATTTTTTCGTACCCAAATCACGCTGTTACCTATGTCTATATTTACTTTTCGATTGAATAAAATACAATGGGGAGGTATTCTAATTCTTTAAACGTATCGATTTCAAAATATCCACAAAAAATACTTATTTCAGCCCTCCTAAAATCTAAAAAGTGCTTTGAATATTGTCCAACTGTTGATTTACCTTAAACAGATATTGAAATCTACTGTTGAGGACTGTAATTGGTGGCAGCTGTCAGTTTAAGAAACTGAAGAGTTACAAAAGTGTCTGCACACTTACACACTTTCTCGTGGCAATTTAATTAAATTTTATTATTGAAATTTTCTGACTTTATCTACTCACTTCTGCCACAAGGGACAAAGAGTACTTAACCACAGAAAATTTTTACAAGTTCATTGAACCATTGATTTGTTTTAACAATGAAATTCCTACAAGTACATAGCTGCAAATAATTTTTTTTTTTGAGATTAGTGGAAATATACCTATTTTTAGAGAGGTAAGTGTTACAAAAAAGTAAAGAATGCTTCTGAACTTAGTTTGATTTCGAATATAGGTGATTCTTCAGGAGAGCAATTGATCCTTTGAATGCAGCTAAGGTTACAATCGGAATAATAGATGTAGGTATTCCAAGCCTCTTGAACACATCTTTCATGAAGAGAGTAGCGGTACCTCTTGCTCCAACCAGAAGTCCGATTACTTCAAGCTCTTTTAACTGGTATTTTTGGAGGTAATAGGGAATGGTAGGATTGTAGATATTCTTTTTTTCCTTATCCACTTCTGCTGGCTGTTCCTCATCCGTTTCGAAACGCTCAGTGGGATCAATTATGTATCCAGATCTTGTAGATTCCTTGAAAGCTATTATATATATGCGCCATGTACTGCCGTCAAATAGTGGCCTACTTTTGCAACGAAAGTAGCTAAAAGATATTATTTGAACAAAGTAGTGGAAGAATTTATATTATAAACTCATTTTCAAAACTGAAGAATTTGTAACATTTTACTACGATCTGTAGTTTAAATACTTTATGCTCGACCATGCCGAAATGTAGTAATTATACACCTGGTAGCAGTCCTTTAATGCATGTCATTAAAGTACACCTATACATTAAAGTTCAGGTTTTCGATTATTCTCGGATATGCAATCGAAAGACAACTAGCAAAACGTCACGCAGGCTGTAAATCCAATACTGTCGCAGAAGGTTATGTTCTGTTACTATAATAATTAGCGTTAATTGTAAATAATATTCAAATAAATTCAATTTGTCACCTCGTTTTTCAATGTCGAATTCAATTTCAAGGTTATATCAAGTTTAACGTTTACCTTACTAAATTATATCAAGGTCGTCGACATTCGTTGCCCGGAAAAAATCAATACTTTCGCGTCTGCGCACATCTCACAATTTACGAGATTGCGCAAGGTCATTTCGCTCCCCAGTCACATAATCATAACATGAATACTTTCAAATTTCAAATTAGAAATAAATAGTCGTATGAAACTTGTCTATAATGGTAATTAAGACCCTCGTATGAAAATTATGAAACTCGCTTGCGCTCGTTTCATAAACATCCTCGCGTCTTAATTACTATCGTTATAGGCTCGTTGCATAATGTACTATTATTTCACTGTTACTGTTATGAAATCGTACTCGAACTCTGAATGATAAAGTAAGTAAAATATTATCTTAAAAACTCTAGCATTTATAGTATTTTCAAAGGGGTCTTTAATTCGGCAGCAGCACTACCCTATGAATTACCGCTGTTTCCACTTCATTCTCTACATACGTAATTGTTTCCCAGAAACCATTATACGCCACAGTTCCCAATATTATTGTACACGACTGCCCGTCTTGATAGTCTCAGAATAATACATAAAAGAGCGGGCCTCGCAGCCAGACTGCAGCATTGTCTCAGTCTGCGTTCTTCGTCCTAATTTCTAAACAATTACAATCATTATGAACTTCCTAGGTAAGCCGTGTCGGAGGAAATTTCATTTCCCTCTAGGCTGCCTTCGCCCCTACTTCCTTGCTTTATAAAACAAGACTCGGAGATAACTTGGGTTCAAAAGATGCGCTGCTGTTGCATTTTACTGTCACAAATTGTTGCTCTCGAAAATTATTACTGCTTCCTTCGCGCCGTTGGAGTTTCATGAATTACTTCTTTATAGCAAGAGTTCAGATCTCTATAAGCCACCGACGTAGCTCAGGTGGGTGGTGGGTTTGAATCCTGACTGGGGAGGTTATCTTTTTAGGATCCCCACACTAATATGAGGTAAACGTAAGGTAATCCATAGCGAATTTTCGGACTCATCTAGCTATCAGCAATTTCATCGCTTAATAACCCAGTAGTTGATGCAGTGTCGTCAAAGAACCGAATAAAATGCGACAGGAGATGAAATACCTTAGAATTCCTGAAACGTCTTTACTTTATTCTTGGTAAATCATTTTTATTTTAGGTAAGAATGGATAAATTTAAGAATTAAGTAAATACGTACGGCAGACTGGCTAATTTCATGATACTAAGGTTTTGGTGCAAAAATAAGGTTCAAATAAAAAATTGAGTGTTTTAATGTACGTGCATTATTAGATTTCAGGAAGTTACATGTCAGCATTTTTACCTCAGCTTTATACAATAGTTACAAACAAGCAATAATAATAATAATAATAATAATAATAATAATAATAATAATAATAATAATAATAATGATTTATTTTACCTGGCAGAGTTAAGGCCGTAAGGCCTTCTCTTCCACTATACCACCAAAAAGAATATATACACGTGCATAAACTTACAAAGAATTCAACAATTTGATTTAGATGAGAGTTACATGTATACAAGAGTTATTTACGAATTAAACAACTAAATACTATGAACTATTAATTAAACACTGAAATAAACTGTGTAGTAGAATTAAGCTAAAATACATACAATGTTAATATATTTCAAATAATATTAGATAATAGAAGGAGATTATTATGAGACAATTTTGAAAATACAGCACAATCAGGATGATGTCTAAAAGAAAGAAGTAACAATGTAGTCGGTGATAGTTTAAATCAGTATGATTGGAGTGAAATGCTAATAAGGTTATCTTTTAAGCTGTTCTTAAAGGTGTTTATTGTCTTGCAACCCCTAATACTTTGTGGCAAGGAATTCCATTGACGCGAGGTGGATACTGTAAAAGATGATGAATAACAAGATGTTATATGAAGAGGTATACTTAGCGTGCCACAGATAAGTGATCTGGTATTTACGTCGTGGTTAGAGTATAGATAAGAGAAACGAGACGAAAGGTAATTTGGTGTTAAGGTGTGCAGAATTCGAAAGAGTAAAGGTTCTGCGTTCTTTAAGTAGGAGCCACGAAAGGCTTGCGAAGGACGGTGATATGTGATCATATCGTCGGATGTTGCACACGTATCTGACGCACATATTCTGAGCTCGCTGTAACTTGACTGACAGTTCAGAACTTAGGTCACTTAACAAAACGTCACAATAATTGAAGTGCGGCATTACTAGGGTTTGTACTAGGGTAAGTTTTAGTTCCTGGGGCAAGAAGTTTCTCAAGTGACTCAAACAGTGAATGGAGGAACAGATTTTTTTTATCGTTTCTTTAACTTGAAAATTCCAACTTAGATTTAAAAAATTAGGATTGTAGAAGGGTTGGTATATTTTCGTCATAGTACAAGCACAGTCTAGGATATAGTCACGAAGCTCAATACGTTGTAAATATGCATCCATAGATAGTTGCTAACCACTAGGATCGCTAATATCGCCTCATTATAGACAATGCGAAATAGTACCAGCACAGTCTATTGTTCCTAGCACCCTCACAACCCCAAGCTTCGTGACTGTATTTATTAGACTGTAGTACAAGTGCATTTTCGTGATAGTCCTTAAATTCAAAATATTTAGACATATTCAGTCAAATTTTTTATTTCTCAGTCAGATTAATACCTAAAACCAAATCAATTAAAGTTCTTTCGGTATTTTGAAAGGCCTTGACATGTTTCACGAAACCAGTGATCGTAACTGACGCACTGAATCCATCTTTCGCCAGGCTTGTCGTCCTAGAAATTTCCTGAGAAAGATCCGCACAAATCATTAGGCTTATCATTAGACTTTTCTATAAGCACAGAACTTCTTTGTTTGGCTCCTGAAGATGATGCTCTTTCGTTGTCTACCTCTTTTAACTCACTTGAGAGGCTGGAAATGTGAGCGAAAGACAGTCGGGTAATCCGTCAATCGGTTAATAGGGTATCGAATAATCGGGGTTCTACTGTAGTGTTAAAAGTTGTGTAATCAAGATGTATAAAACACTTGTCGATGAAAGACAAAAAACGCATTGTACTATTGTTGAAACCTATCGTTCCGCACTTTCGTAGAAAAAATCTTTATGAAACAAAATTTCGTCAACCAATTAATTGTTCTATGAGTCGTAATATTATTAACCAATATTACTAGTGAGTTTTATGAAACAGGCTCCAGATAATAAACACCGAGTTTTATCCCGAACAGTCATTTAATGTTGCAACCTTTCAGATCAGCTCAAATGTGAAGAACTGAATATGAACACCGTAATATTTATTTCCCCCTCATGTGTAACACTTTGTAGCACGTTTACATAAAATATTCTAAAATTATGTTCAGGAAATATTTAGTACTCACCGCATTTGTAGATGGCAGCAGTGCTATCGTGAAGATCTTGTTACAGGAACACGATCCTGAAAATCAAGCAAAACAAACATCCATAAAATATTCCCACTCTCGACCGTGTAGAAGTGCCAAGACTTCCTTTTCTGTGGAGTTACTACATCTCATCGCCTCCGGTTTACGTTTTCGGGTCAAAATTTACATTCGTTTCTAAGACATAGCAATATAGCACATCCCGTACTTCATGTGCGATATATAACCCAGATTACATAACCGTACATTATCTACGCAACAAAACCAGGTTAGTAAGTGACGTAAAAATTATTGGATTTGTGAACAATGTAAAGAAAACAACTGTAATCTTTCCGGGAATGTTACTCTAGATTTTCATCGCAAGAATGTTTCAACTACGTACATTAAGATTGAGGTTAATCATGGAACGACGGGAAAAATGTCGCCAGTTTATGGTCGAGGAAATCGAAGATTTATTTACTTGTCGTAAGCAGGAATACACAGTTCATACTGTATGCTGCAGCTTGTGCCACTACAATCAAATAATCGATGAGATACCGAGACAAGTGTCCGATCAAATGATTTAATGATACAGACAAGAAAAAATGATCAAGTCGAATAAATCTCTTTATCAGCAGGCACCACGTCGTCCTCTCTACTACAGTGGTTACCGTTGGTAAGAGTTCCGGGTTTCAAATCAGGTCAGGGAGATGAATATTTTAATCTGCGCATGGCTTCCTTCGGAAGGAAAGTGATATACAGGCTGTAAACGCAACAAACAGGAAAAATTAACTGCTGTCAATGCTGTCAATATAACAATTACAAAATCACTACCAGTTTTACAGGGACATCATTTTATTTTTACTAACATTTTTAATATTAACTTGCCTATGCCTCTAGATCAACGCCGTTTGCTATCCCCTTCCACGACTGGAGTTCGATGATACTGGCGTAATATACAAACAAATCACTTTAGTAGGTATAGGAGGGAAGAAAAGTAGTTAATCCATTTACGTAAACTAGGAAATATTGCGCTTTTGAGTTTGATTATTTTCATCAGGTTTTTGTTTAATCAAAATACAGTACAGTATTAACAATGAGTGTTTTTACTCACGAACTGAGCTGTCCATGTGGACGTATTCATTATGCAGTGTATATTATACTGTCTACAGCACATTAGTGTACAATATAGAGAATGAAGTTAAATTGAAAAATAATCATAATATGGATATTTAAACACATTTTTTAAAATGGTGGCCGTTCATTTCGATATAGGCTTCAGTTCTTTTGTGCATATTATCGTACTACAGACTATTGTACCTAATTCTAATTACCAGTTTCGTTCTTCGTACTAGTAACTCATGTTGAAATAATTCTGAACAACTCTACAAAAGAGTACCTTACGTACTGTAAATTCAATCTTCACTTCTGCCCGATCCGAAAAGAAATAATTAATATTTGAGGAGAAAAATTCGCTCCAGTGCCGAGAAACAAACCCGGGTCCTTGGTTCTACGTACCAAGCGCTCTGACCACTGAGCTACGCCGAATTCAATCCACAGTACCGGACCGAACCCTCCTCCTTCAATGTTTCCCATTTGTGGCCTGACTCCAAGTTAGGCATATATATTTGTGCGAGATCGTGCGTATTTGCTTGGTTTCCGCACAAAACCAATCCGCAGAAAGTCTAACATTCCACATTCAGTATTCCCAACCTAACACACACAACAATTTCCCTCTTCTTACCCCTTAAGTGACATATTGATTTTACTGCTTTAGGCTTTTAACATATTATTTTTAGAGACGTTCAATATAGTAATAATTATAAATTGGAAACTTACCACTGCAATTTCACCTAAATTGCAAGGTTAATTATTGTTTTTAAATATTTGCAAAAATTAAGTAAACTCTACAACTCCACTAAAGTTACTGCATTCGTGATGCAAGTAACATTAAGGAAGCCGTGAAAAAATCAACAAGATTCCAGACTCATCATAGACTGGGAGAAAAAAAAGACAGACGTATATCACGGCCTGCTGGAGTATAGTAAACACAGAAAACATTTTAAAGCAACAATGTTGAAGATAGATATTTTTGTTTTTCAAATTTGCCGTCATTGAACAGAAACCAAGATGGGGATTTCATTGCAACTAATTAGAAATTCCTCTTTCAGGTATGTAATAAACGATCTTCGCACAGAATAATGTACGATACACGAGCGGTATGTTTTCTTTCAATTCTCGGAAGTTAAAAAAGCTCAACTACGTTTCGCTTTTTCAAACTTTTCCTCGAACATGAAAACATCAACATACCGCTCTTGTAACGCATATTACTGTTCTCCTCAAATATTAATTTTCAATATTACAGATATTATTCTGTATGGCAAATTAATAAATCTATAATAATCTGAAATACATTTGATAATTTCTGAAATTAAATTGATATCTTCTGAAACACAACTGGAAAAATGTGTAGAACATCGCCATAATCCACTAGCATAAGTAGTAATGGGGGGGAGGGGGTTGGTTTGGTTTCACCCTATTAAATAAGCTCATTCGGACTTCATTCATTCATTCATTTATTATATTTCATAGATCTTACATGAGCAATGAAGCTTTAAGATGTGGAAAAAGTCAAAATTTTACAATATTACAATTACAATTTTTACAAATTATTACAATATTTTAAATTATTATGAAATTTTAGATAGTACCATCTCTTACGGTGATTTTCAACATCCATATGAGGAAATACAGGGGAGAATGTGTAGGATTTTAATACTTGAACTTGTAGGTTATTGACTCAGACATACACACAGAGTTAGCGCGACCTGGAAAAGAGAGATGTTGACAATGAAAGAGAGTGTGAGGTAGAGTGAGACTGACGTCACATTAGGCTTACAGACAGTGGTAGACTTCACAAATGTCCTCGCATATTAGCCTTTCATTTCCAATAGTTATAGTAGATGAGATCGACAATTTTACAAGTGGGTTCTGTTACACGTTTTATAACGTGGATTCAGGCAACCATTTTGTTGCGCAGACAGGGGTTTAATTTGCGAATATTTACACTGCCTGTCACTAAGTAGAGTTTAGTGATTACATTAATACTTTATAAGCACAGAATGAAAATATAAATGTGATTTTTCGGGATTTTACTCTATATGGTTTTTAATAACTTAGTTTGTACGCGGGATAACTTCGTGTTACAAAAAAACTGATACACATATTGTTTAAATATTACCTTTAATTGCGAGAAATCATCGCTAGACTTCCTTCAAGTTTGACCACTTTTAATTTTTGAGTATTTTATGAGAATTTTATGGGAAATGAGAAAAGAACTGTATTTAACTTTATTTTGATAAATAAGAATTTTTTGTCCACACCTGTGGAGTAACGGTTAGCGTGTCTGGCCGCGAAACCAGGTGGTCCGGGTTCGATTCCCGGTCGGGGAAAGTTACCTGGTTGAGGTTTTTACCGGGGTTTACCCTCAACCCAATATGAGCAAATTCTGGGTAACTTTCGGTGCTGGACCCTGGACTCATTTCACCGGCATTATCACCTTCATTTCATTCAGACGCTAAATAACCTAAGATGTTGATAAAGCGTCGTAAAATAACCTGCTAAAAATAAGAATTTGGTATGGTGAGGTAAACGTAATGGTTAAGTTGTATTTCTGATTACTTAAAATAGAATAAAATATCAGAGTTTTTTTTTTCAATAGTTTTTAGTTAAATTTTAGTGGTTGTTTAATATGTATCGAAACTTACGACATGAAATTGTGGTGTGGACTGGAATTCTATGGGGTGTTTTGTTTAAAATTGGGTACATTTGCGAATTTCTTTAAGTAGATATATGGATTTATTGAGCAATATTATACATATAGATGTACTATATTTTCATAATTTTCTCCTAAATCCAATGCACGCGTTTTTGACCGTACGTGCCGTATAAGACAAGTCCTACTTTGTAGGTTTCACCCCCCCCTCACCTATGATTAGATTCAACCACTCTCCAAAAGAACACACAGATTAATATGAAAATGGCACAAACAAAACATTATATAATATATCCTAACCTAACATTGATATCGAAAGGCAAGAGATTGAGCTCCAATGTTCGGAAAAATCCTCACTACATTTACAATCAGATCTCATGCTTAACTGTGGGATGTGTCACTATATAAATTCTTGTAACAAAGACAGTAGAGCAGGTTTAGCGTGGCTACGATTGGGAGCATGGAAGGGTGATAAAATTGTCAAGGAAGGAGAGCGTCTTTGTCCACTGTGCGGGGAAAAAGACTCCTGGAGACACATTTGAGCATTTGTGCTACATCTCGAGATATGAAATATTTTTCATGTGTAAGTTATTTATTTATATTCGCTTTAGCTACTAGGTCATATCGCGACTGTCAGTACTTTACTGTCGGGACTCCAGTTGTCTATTATTTCGTGGTAATTGGGGTTCAATTCTGAATTTGCCTTCATTTAACTAAAAATTGAATTAATTCCAAAAGAAACCTCGACCAGATTGGTCCACACAGGGGATCCATACTAGGCCTGGGGACGGAGCGGTTCGGTTCGGTTCGGAGCAGTTATTGTGACGTCATTACTCGGTTGAACCGAGTACAAATTTGTGGCGGCAAATTTAAAATTTAGATAGATTGAGTCGATTTTAGAACGTACTTTGAAAGTGAAACCAAGCGTGTTTTAAAAGCATTATAGTAAAGCGCTTTCGCTTTGCAAATTGACGAGAAAAAAGTGCTTCTCTTCATTGCAAAATGGCGTTTGCAAATTTCATTTGCGTGATTAAAACTATTTGCGGAGCTATTTAGTATGAAAGGCCTATTTAATTTTCAGTGTTGTTATATAAGACAGACGAAATAAAACTGACAAATAATTTATAATAATAACAGATAATAAATTAACATGTGATGTAAACGTTAAACGCTGCAGCTAATTAAAAAAGAAGATAGAAACGGGCTCCATGAAACGCTGCCTAAAACACTTAAAAATAACACACAGAATTATTTACTATTACGGAAAGTGGATAAAATAATCAATAAACAAATTTAATTATTTAGGCTGCAGTGAATCATACGTTAAAAATGATGATGTAATAAAAAAGATTAATAAATTTAACTATGTAACGTGTAACAATAAAAAGAAACCTCAAACAAACTAGGAAAGAAACTAAATTAAAATTTTATGAAGTAATGGCAGTGCCCATGTTCCTATATGGCTCGGAATGTTGGATATTAAGAAAAAGTGAAGAGAGAAAAATGCGGTTCCTAAGGAGATAGCTGGCTACACTTTGTTAGACAAAAGGACAAATGATGGCATAAGAAAGGAATTAGGCATCTTTAAACTAACAGAGAAGATACACCAATATAGAACTAAGTGGAGGGAACATGTGGAAAGAATGGAAGAATACCACATTCCAAAACTGCTATTAGATTACAGACCAAAAGGCAAAAGAAACATTGGCAGACCAAAGAAAAAATGGACTCAACAAATGTTTAATGCATGAGACCGGAACAAGCCTTTAGAGGCTTAAACCTTGATGATGATGATGATGATGATGATGATGATGATCAATAAAACGTGGAATCTTAAAGTGAAGAACATAATGTTTATTTATTTTATAACATTACTAGCCTTCAGTACAACCATGTTCTCTTTGGTGAAGAGTAATATTATTGATAAATTAAAGTAATTAGGTTACATAATTCGTAGAAATAAATACAAATAAAATTATGACTGATGAGGTAACAAAAATCCAATGAACACAAATAGAAGAAAAATATAATACACCTATTTTTTTTAACATATTTTAATATTAATCAAACACTCTAATATGATGATGATGATGATGATGATGATGATGATAATAATAATAATAATAATAATAATAACAATAATAATAGTAATAATATTATTATATTATAATATATTATTATTATTATTATTATTATTATCATCATCATCATCATCATCATCAGACTGTCAATGTTCATTAGGCCCACTTGACAGGTCATATAATAGGATGAACTCCTCTTCAATACTAGAGGCCTTTCAGCCCGCCTTGGGGATAAGGAAATAATTTGTCCTGCAGCAGAAAATATTTAAATACAACAGTACCTACGTCGTTGTCTGCTAGAATTAAGTAAAACACGTGAACTCTGTTTGAACGTTTGAACTGACCGGTAACGGCTACGGTTAACCGAGTGACTTCGGTGCTCCGCTGCCAAGCACATAAACCGATAGAACCGAGTAACTCAACAGTTCTACTCGCTTCGTCCCCAGCTCTAATCCATACCAAGACCTCCCGAATGCGAGTCCAATTTGTTATTTCGCTCGCTGGTATGAAATATATTCACTTCCTTTTCCGGGAGAACAATAGAGCTGGACGCCAAATGTCATACGCAAAGCTCGGAACTTGGGGACTTGTGTCTTTGCACGCGGCTAAGCGACCGGACTTCAATGTCAACAAACTCCCGCTTCCAGCACAGAGGTACTGTCAGGTCTGCTATAAAAGTGGTTTCTGACTGGAACAACACATTGTTAGTATTACGGTAGGTTGAAACACGTAATTTTATAGCATATGCATAATGAAAATAAAAATAAGAAATATATAAAATTTACTGTTATTACAGTGTATGACTACGTACATTCGAAAATTTTCGAACCCATAATTTCGTCTGTTAGTTAAACATGATTTAAAACGAGAAAAACTTATTTCCACTTCACATGAAGTGACGGGAGAAAACTTAATATACAGAATTTTTTCACTGTCACTGTTTTCCGTTCGATATCCAGCAGTTGCTGGCTGATCTCGTATCTGAGAAAGATAAGTATATCGTAAATTTTTCTCAAAAATAGTTTTCAATTTGTGTGTCACTACTAGGGCAGGTTCCTCTACGACTTGTCCACATCTGTGGATTAACGGTCAGCGCGTCTGGCCGCGAAACCAGGTGGCCCGGGTTCGAATCCCGATCGGGGCAAGTTACCTGGTTGAGATTCTTTTCCGGGGTTTTCCCTCAACCCAATACGAGCAAATGCTGGGTAACTTTCGGTGCTGGACCCTGGACTCATTTCACTGGCATTATCACCTTCATTTCATTCAGACGCTAAATAACCTATATGTTGATACAGCGTCGTAAAATAACCCAATAAAATAAAAATCCTCTACGACTTGATTCATGTCTATGGACAAATTTTCCACCGATTTAAGGGACTGCAATATCTTTCACCGTTTTCAGCCTCTAGTTTGTGTGTGGCATAACTTACAAAATATAAACTCATCATTCGAAGAAAGTCATGTACCTCCTCCGAATTCCTCCACGAAATTTTTTACCTAAAATTTAAAAAATGTACTGTATTTTCAAATTTCTATAATACCCATTCGAATAACACGTATTTTCTAATTCCTCAGAGGTCGTTTACCTGTAATTCTCTGAATGTCATTGGCTTCGACAAGACACAGTTTCCTAGTCCGTCTTCTTGCCATTCGATGTGACCATTTCTTAGTACATACGACTGTCCCTGAGCACTTGCAAGTGTGAGCTTTTTTGTTCGATGCACCAGTAACCTTACTCACGCACATGACACACAAGTCCCCAAGTTCCGAGCTTTAGTCATACGGTATGGCTACGGAAAATAAAGAAACCTTATCTATGATAAACAAAATTTGTCAGCCATTTCTTCCCAAGTTTAATTTCGAAGATGAATTACATCTGTATTATATATTAAAAGAGGAAAATTAATTCGGAATGTATGAAACTCTCAGTGCTGACATAACTTTTTTTAATGTCATTAAAAATTATCAGATTATCTTGGAATCTTCTAAGCGTAGACACTTCCACGCACATACGTTTTTTAGGTGCGGAATTTTACCTCAATGTCAACCGAGATTGAGATAACCAAATTCAGA
Source organism: Periplaneta americana (assembly GCF_040183065.1). NCBI lineage: Eukaryota > Metazoa > Arthropoda > Insecta > Blattodea > Blattidae > Periplaneta > Periplaneta americana. The sequence goes on from NC_091130.1 coordinate 17,386,866, forward strand.
GTAAAGTTTCTCTAAAGTTTTAGGCGATTTTCCACCGCCATTTTCATAACTAAACACGCAGAGTGATGAACGAGGCTTTCTTAAATTCACACGCTGACAATTTTTTCCTTTCTGCGGCGACGTTTACACTGCGCATGAGTAAGCGATAAGAGGCTCTGCCTCAGACATCAGCATTTCTTATTCAGCGCTTCCATAAAATATTCCTACAAGGATAGGCACTGCTTTCATTTCGAGGGTGAGCTAGGAAGCTAAATAAAGTAGATACTATAATATTTCACTTTCTTTACCAGTTAAATATTTACATACGAAAACAAAATTTAAATATATCATGCATTACAACACATACAATGCAACATATTCAATTCAACAACAAGGCACAACACGTCTTATTCAACACCTCATATTGTCAATAGACCATATTACATATCTGGTTTAAGTGGGTGCAATAACGCAAATTTAGCTGGACAACATTCATAACTTCTCTGCATTCCAATAGATTGTTATGAAACTTTGTACAGACCTTATACAGGGACATCATTTTATTTTTAATATTAACCTGGCTATACCTTTGAATCAACGGTTGAGAACCGGAAACACCGCTTGCTACCCCCTTCCACGACTGGAGTTCGATGATACTGGCGTAAAATACAAACAAATCACTTTACTAGGTACAGGAGGGAAGAAAAGTAGTTCATCCATTTACGTAAACTAGGAAATATCGCGATTTTGAGTTTGATAACTTTCATTAGGATTTTGTTTAATCAAAATACAGTACAGTATTAACAATAAGTGTTTTTACTTACGAACTGAGCTGTCCATGCGGACGTAGTCATTGTGCACTGTATATTATACTGTCTACAGCATATTAGCGTACAATATAGAGAATGAAGTTAAATTGAAAAATAATCATAATATGGATATGTAAACACATTTTTGAAAATGGTGGCCATTCATTTCGATACAGTCTTCAGTTCTAATGTGCATATTATCGCACTATAGACGATTGTACCTAATTCCAATTACCAGTTTCGTCCTTCGTACTAGTAACTCATGTTGAAATAATTCTGTACCAACTCCATAAAAAAATTACCATACGTACTGTAAATTCAATCTTCACTTCTGCCCGATCCGAAAACATAAAATTACTCAGACATGCTACCTACTGTCCGTCTAAGTGGTTTTGTCGCAGGATCGTAGAAAGAGGGGAAATCACGTGACAGTTAATTACTTAACGAGGCCCTTTTATTTAAATTATTTTAAACAGTTGTATAATATTACGTAGACGTCCAATTCCTAACAGAAATTAATGTTCTCAGAAAAGAGCTAAGACAGCCCAGCCACTAGCCTTTACAGAGAGGCGAATAGAAGCTGGTGGGGGAAACCGGGATGCGACGTAGGCAAATGGACGACAGTACCTGTGCGAAAATGATTCAATATTGAAAGCTCTTTCGTCACTGGAAAACACGAACATATTTTTGGAACGTACTGTTTACTATGACCGTAAGGCTACTATGACTGTATATGCAGTCTTGGATCTATGTGGAGGACGGTTGAACTTCATTAGTAGAAGGGGTGTGAGTGAAGTACATTAAAAAACTCAGGTACAATAAAATTGAAGTAAAAATAAAATTATGTCCCAGTAGATAGCACATATTTTTGTGTAAAAACTCTGACTGCATTTTTGTAAGAGGAATTACCCCTTTATAGAGGGTGGTTTTAGACTAAAATAATAATTTCTCTTCTGTCTAACAGATTTTTATGAAACAGTGTACGGAAGTTACAGGTAGAATATATTTTTTGTGTACAAACTATATTTACGATTCCGTAGGAGGAAGTACCCCTATACAGAGAGTGCATTTACGCAAAATCGACTTCTCTCCTACACAACAGATTTTTATGAAACTTTGTATAGGAGTTACAGGTAGCATATATTTTTATGTACAAATTCTGATTATTTCTATGTGCTACCTTAGACCTAATTGTTGTACAAAGTTTCATAAAAATATATTATATAGGAGAGAAGTTATTAATTTTGTATAAATGCACCGCTATAAAGGGGCATTTCTCTTACGAAACATAATCAGACTTTGTAGACAAAAAATAAAATATTCCACCTGTAACTTCTGTATAAAAATTCATAAAAATCTGTTAGATAGAAGTTATTAATTTTGTTTAAATGCACCCGCTATAAAGGGGTAGTTTTTCTTGTGCAAACGTAATCAGAGTTTGTATATAAAACATGTGTGCCACCTGTATGGCATGTATAAAGTTTCATAACAATCCGTTAGAATGCAGAGAAGTTATTAATTTTAGTGATTTGCGTTCTGATTCACTGTGTGTTTGTTAAGGTTAGATAAAAATTTGTCCAATGTATTTTTAACCTGATGTTCGATGTCATGTGAATAATTTTGCAGGCCTAAAACACTGACAAGTGATTAAAAACTTCCTTATTCCATGATTCCTTTCTGCTGTTAAGCCAAATATGAAACAGTTACCGTACGCCCCACCACTGAAAGGAATTAATTACTGATAAATGCCAACAACGCGCAAACTTTAAAACAGGGATCCAATACTCCAGTTTCAACTTTGAAACTGTCTACATGCACACAATCCTATTCTTACGCGCAATTAATTACTTCTACATATGAAGGGTAAAGGAGGAAAACAATAGATGTCAAAAAAATTAAAAATCAATTCAGAAAGTCATAACAAATGTTAAAAATATTCTCCTCTTGCTTTCACACACACATGCACTCGTCGGATCATGGACTGTCGCACCCTTTTAAATACTCCCACACGGTATCGACTTGTATCGATAGCATCATTCGATTATCTAACAAAATGAATCGGTTACAAACTTAAGTTTGGATTGTACCTCGAAACGCGTTGAACGTAAACTTTCATTGTTATGAGTTTCTGAATTGATTAAAGTTGCAACACTTGTTACCAAGCTAACAACATCTAACAGATGTTTCATTATGTTCTTTCATTAATAACTAAAAAACTAAGAATTTTCGGACATATGACCTTTTTTTTCTTCTTTTATTGTGAGGAACATGTCCCCAAGGTTTGTCAAAGTATTTCTGAAACATCCTGTATAAAACAATGATGTTATTGAGACTCAATGTTTTTACTCTGTTTTTATTTGACATTCGTTTTTCATCTTTGCAGTTTGCTATTGTAATAGATAAACCTATAATAACCTGTTACATTTCATGTAGCTATCATTGATATTGTTTGTGTGTAGTACACAAGTCACATCTTCTACTGTGAAATGGATGTTTGTATCATTCAATAAATTTGACTACATATGGGTTTCAAACTTTAAAATTCAATTTATAGGAAACTAAAAAAATGATATCTATTGCTTTCCCTTGTACTCTTCATATTATATCCACGCTTAGAGTCATGTCGCGTATTTTAACTTCACATATTTTCTTCATTTACTACATTACAAAATTGTATTTCTATTATTCAACTATCACACATACACACGTCGGATACAAACTTAAGTTAAGTTTGGATTGTACCTCGAAACGCGTTGAACGTAAACTTTCATTGTTATGAGTTTCTGAATTGATTAAAGTTGCAACACTTGTTACCAAGCTGACAATATCTAACAGATGTTTCATTATGTTCTTTCATTAATAACTAAAAAACTAAGAATTTTCGGACATATGACCTTTTTTTCTTCTTTTGTTGTGAGGAACATGCCCCCAAGGTTTGTCAAAGTATTTCTGAAACATCCTGTATAAAACAATGATGTTATTGAGACTCAATGTTTTTACTCTGTTTTTATTTGACATTCGTTTTTCATCTTTGCAGTTTGCTATTGTAATAGATAAACCTATAATAACCTGTTACATTTCATGTAGCTATCATTGATATTGTTTGTGTGTAGTACACAAGTCACATCTTCTACTGTGAAATGGATGTTTGTATCATTCAATAAATTTGACTACATATGGGTTTCAAACTTTAAAATTCAATTTATAGGAAACTAAAAAAATGACATCTATTGCTTTCCCTTGTACTCTTCATATTATATCCACGCTTAGAGTCATGTCGCGTATTTTAACTTCACATATTTGCTTCATTTACTACATTACAAAATTGTATTTCTATTATTCAACTATCACACATACACACATCGGTTACAAACTTAAGTTAAGTTTGGATTGTACCTCGAAACGCGTTGAATGTAAACTTTCATTGTTATGAGTTTCTGAATCGATTAAAGTTGCAACACTTGCTACCAAGCTGACAATATCTAACAGATGTTTCATTATGTTCTTCCATTAATAACTAAAAAACTAAGGATTTTCGGACATATGACCTTTTTTTCTTCTTTTGTTGTGAGGAACATGCCCCCAAGGTTTGTCAAAGTATTTTTGAAACACCTTGTATAAAACAATGATGTTATTGAGAATCATTGTTTTTACTCTGTTTTTATTTGATATTCGTTGTTTTTTTCAGTAGGTTATTTTACGACGCTTTATCAACAGCTCGGGTTATTTAGCGTCTGAATGAGATGAAGGTGATAATGCTGGTGAAATGAGTCCGAGGTCCAGCACCGAAAGTTACCCAGCATTTGCTCATATTGGGTGGCATTCGTTGTTTTTCATCTTTACAGTTTGCTATTGTAATAGATAAACCTATAACATGTTACATTTTCATGTAGCTATCATTAATATTGTCTGTGTATACTACGTAAGTCACATCTTCTCCATCAAATGGATGTTGGTATCAGTCAATAAGTTTGACTACATATGGGTTTCAAACTTTAAAATTAAATTTATAGGAAACTAAAAAAATGACATCTATTGCTTTCCTCTGTATTATATTTTCTCGTGTGTTACCTACCTTCCACGCTTAAAGTCATGTCGCGTATGTTTAACTTCACATATTTGCTTAATTTATTACATTACAAAATTGTATTTCTATTATTCAACTATCATACATACTCACGCAAACATAGCATGTCAACATAGGTTACTTTGGTCGTAATAACATGTATATGAGTACGTTCATTTATACAATATATAACGAATTTGCTGTTAACCAAATGTTTGCTACGTACTTTATTTCTATTACTATATCACCGGCAGAACATATTAATTACAATTCTAGGTTACGACAATAGTGTCATGTACTAAAATGTCATGGAGTAATGAATATGTTGCACTGACAAGGAAAGTTCACCAAGTGATAATAGATTTTCACAACAAATTTTTCTCTCATATTTCCATTTGAAATAAGAAACCTCCCTATAAATTTCTACATACGGAAAAGGCCTAATTTTCGAGATATATTTCAAATTCTTCAATCCAGAGCTATAACAGCTAATGCAAACAGTGCTATGTGCTAGACATATCAGGCAATAAATCTCATCTAGCTGCATACAGCACTGTCAAAATCTCCTTACATAACATAAGTTATGAAAATGGCGTCAGATACACAACATTCATAAATTCACTATAGGCCTACAGCAGTCTATGAAGAAATGATAAGAAAATGTAAGCATACCTTAAATTACTCACTGTATTGATACCGTAATGGAAATCATTGTAAAAATGCTCAAAACATAGTGGGACTTTGCACCATAAACATAAAAAAAATAAGTTTCTCCTGGCTTAGTTGCCTCATAATTAGTGCCATAGGGCCATATTCATAGACATTCTTAGCGCGGGCTTCCGATGGATGATCAGCGAACTAACGTTTTTCGTATTCATAAACCAGTGTTAGCGATATATGATATGAATCCTGTACAAGTAATCAGTCGATAGCCGGGGCTAGTTTAGCACGCTCGTAGCGCGGGCTAGCGAAATGTCTGTGCATAGCACCCTTAATGGTGTTACTTGTGACGTTCAGATCTGTCTTCGGTCAGTTGACTAAACAACAACTATCAGCTTTTGAGCAGTTGTATACAACAAAGTGAAAACAAAATTCTAAGGAGTGACGAATTATCAGATTTATTTGTCGAGATACCCGGCTTTATATCAGCCACAGTTAAACATATTTACATATTCTAGAAGATGAAAACTGGTCATATGTTATGAACTGCAATTTTATCACATTATCTCTCTGATGCAATATAATATTCGTGCCAAGTAACAAAACATGATCAGAGAATTTCCGAATCTAATTTCTTTAGTTGATGGAGACGCCCGCGCCGGAGGAAATTCTCATGACCCGATATCCGAGTTGCCAACCTCGGCATTATTATACTAGATCTATCATAAATGTAATAATTAATCTGGCATCTAGGATAATTACTTTGGCATAATGCCTAGTCTAGTATAATTGGAAATATGACCGTCTTCCAAAAAAAAAAAAAAAGAAAGCAAATTAATGCTCTCTGATAAATTTAATATTGCATTCTAATTAAAACGAAAAAAACTTTTAAAAATAAAATTATTTGTACATTCCTGTTCATAAGAGGATATTACGATGTAACAAATACTTTGGTTGGACTTATAACCACCAGCACCCTCTAGCGACAAAAATAAAACGTTCTCTATTGATAATAAAGAATATAGCGATGTTTGAACTACTATTTGGCAAATTTCAAATAGTAGTTGGTAATACTGCAAAGCATCTTGGTGAACTTTGAACTATGATAGAGACATTATTTCAGTTTGTCATTAACTCACTACCTAATTTCTTGATTGTTGAGTCGTTGAGATAAGCTATTCGTATAAGCAATGTATTGTGTATTTAATACAAATTACTTATTTATGACTTCTAGAGAACCCAGAGGTTCATAGGACCGCCATCGGTCCCTATCCTCAGCAAGTTAATTCATTTTCTACCATCATATCCCACATCCCTTAAATCCATTTTAATATTATCCTCCATCTACGTCTCAGCCTCCACAGAGATATTTTTTCCTCCGGCCTCCCAAGTAACACTGTACATGCATTTCTGGATTCGCCCATACGTGCTAAATGCCCTGTCCATCTCTAACGTCTGGATGTAATGTTCCTAATTATGTACGGTGAAGAATACAATGCATGCAGTTCTGCGTTGTGTAACTTTCTCCATTCTCCTGCAACTTCATCCCTCCTAGCCCGAAATATTTTCCTAAGCACTTTATTGTCAAACACTCTTAACCTCTGATCTTCTCTCAAAGTGAGAGTCCAAGTTTCACAATCACACAGAACAACCGATAATATAAGTGTTTTATAAATTCTAATTTTTTTTGTAATGCAGACTAGTCCACGCCTGTGGAGTAACGGTTAGCGCATTTGTACGCGAAACCAGGTGGCCCGAGTTCGATTCCCGGTCGGGACAAGTTACCTGGTTGAGGTTTTATCCGAGGTTTTCCCCTTAATCCAATATGAAAAAATGCTGGGTAACTTTCGGTGCTGGACCCCGGACTCATTTCACTGGCATTATCACGTTCATCTCATTCAGACGCTAAATAACCTAAGATGTTGATAAAGCGTCGTAAAATAACCTACTAATAAAAAAAATGAATGCAGACTGGATGACAAAGCTTCTCAACCGAATAATAGCAGGCATTTCTCATATTTATTCTGCGTTTCATTTCCTCGCGAGTGTTGTTTATATTTGTTACTATTGCTCCAAGATATTTTAACTTTTTCACCTTTTCAAACGATAAATTTCGAATTTTTATATTTCCATTTCGTACGTACTATGTCGTAGTCACGTGGCATAATCATATACTTTGCCTTTTCGGGATTTACTTCCAAAATCTATCTCTCTACTTGCTTGGAGTAAAATTCCCGTGTTTTTCCTAATAGTTTGTGGATTTTTTCCCAACATATTCACGTCATCCGCATAAACAAGCAGCTGATGTTCATTTGTTAACAGAATACGAGCCATTAGAAACCACACACACACACACACACACACACACACACACACACACACACACACACACACACACACATATATATACAGGGACATCATTTTATTTTTACTAACATTTTTAATATTAACTTGCCTATACCTCTAGATCAACGCCGTTTGCTACGCTATCCCCTTCTACGACTGGAGTTCGAGGATACTGGCGTAATATACAAACACATCACTTCACTAGGTATAGGACGGAAGAAAAGTAGTTCATCCATTTACGTAAACTAGGAAATATTGCGCTTTTGAGTCTGATAATTTTCATTAGGTTTTTGTTTAATCAAAATATAGTACTGTATTAACAGGGAATTTTTTTACTCACGAATTGAGCCATCCATTCGGACGTATTTATTATGCAGCGTATATTATACTGTCTACAGCACATTAGCGTACACTATAGAGAATGAAGTTAAATTGAAAAATAATTATAATATGGATATTTAAACACATTTTATAAAATGGTGGCCGTTCATTTCGATACAGGCTTCAGTTCTATGTGCATATTATCGCACTATAGACTACTGTACCTAATTCCAATTACCAGTTTCGTTCTTCGTACTAGTAACTCATGTTGAAATAATTCTGTACCTACTCTTTAAAAGAGTACCTTACGTACTGTAAATTCAATCTTCACTTCTGCCCAATCCGAAAAGATAAAATTACTCAGACATGCTATCTACTGTCCGTCCTAGTGGTAATGTCGTAGGGGCGTAGAAAGGGAGGAAATCACCTGACAGTTAATTATTTAACGAGGCCCTTTTATTTAAGTTATTTTAAACAGTTGTATAATATTACGTAGACGTCCAATTCCTAACAGAAATTAATGTTCTCAGAAAAGAGCTAAGACAGCCCAGCCACTAGCTGGCGAATAAAATCTGGTGGGAGAAACCGGGATAGGACGTAGGCAAATGGACGACAGTACCTGTACGAAAATGATTCAATATTGAAAGCTCTTTCGTCACTGGAAAACGCGAACATATTTTTGGAACGTACTGTTTACTATGACCGTAAGGCTACTATGACTGTATATGAGGTCTTGCATCTGTGTGGAGGACGGTTAAACTTCATTAGTAGAAGGGGTGGGAGTAAAGTACATTCAAAAACTCAGGTACAATAAAAATTGAATAATTGTATATAGGGACATCATTTTATTTTTACTTCAATTTTTATTGTACCTGAGTTTGTGAATGTACTTCACTCCCACCCCTTCTACTAAGGAAGTTCCAACTCCACACAGAACCAAGACCGCAGATAGTAAGCAGTACTGAGTTACTGAGTATAGTGCGTTCCAGAAATATATTCGCGTTTTCCAGTGACGAAAGAGCTTTCAATATTGAATCTTATTTTCGCACAGGTACTGTCCGTTTGCCTACGTCGCATCCCGATTTCCCTCACCTGCTTCTGCTCGCCCCTCTGTAATAGCTGGGCTGTCTTAGCTCTTTTCTGAAAACATTAATTTTTCTTAGGAATTGGAAGTTTACGTAATATTATACAGCTGTTTAATTTAACTTAAATAAAAGGGCCTCGTTGAGTAATTAACTGTCACGTGATTTCCTCCCTTTCTACAATCCTGCGGCATAACCACTTGGACGGACAGTAGATAGCATGTCTGAGTAATTTTATATTTTCGGGTCGGGCAGAAGTGAAGATTGAATTTACAGTACGTAGAGTAGGTACAGAATTATTTCAACATGAGTTACTAGTACGAAGGACGAAACTGGCAATTGGAATTAGATGCTATAGTCTATATTGCGATAATATGCACAAAAGAACTGAAGCGTGTATCAAAATGAACGGCCGCCATTTTCAAAATTGTGTTTAAATATTCATATTATGATTATTTTTCAATTTAGCTTCTTTCTCTATATTGTACGCTAATGTGCTGTAGACAGTATAATATACACTGCATAATGAATACGTTCGCATGGATAACTCACTTCGCGAGTAAAAACACTTATTCTTAATACAGTACTGTACTTTGATTAAAGAAAAACCTAATGAAAATTATCAAACTCAAAATCGCGATATTTCCTAGTTTACGTAAATGGATGAACTACTTTTCTTCCTTGCTATACCTAGTAGAGTGATTTGTGTTTTACGCCAGTATCATCGAACTCCAGTCTTGGAGGGGGGAGCAAGCGGTGTTTCCGGTTCTCTAAAGGTATAGACAGGTTAATATTAAAAATGTTAGTAAAAATAAAATGATGTCCCCTGTACATACATACATACATACATACATACATTTTTAGCACTAATATCACACCAGTCAACATCAGGTATCAAACTCCAAATATCCTGAATAATAATAATAATAATAATAATAATAATAATAATAATAATAATAATAATAATAATAATAATAATAATGGTTTATTTTAACTGGCAGAGTTAAGCCCATTCGGCCTTCTCTTCCACACAACCAGAATGGTAAGCGACACTAACATTAGACAATGGGCCGACCCTCATAATTTCATTTCCTTAAGGTGGATATGATTACTACAGCCGTTTAGAGGTCATCAGAGATGTTTTCGACTGCCCATCTTTACAAGAACGTCCATTTATTTAACGTCGTCTCTCGTAGTCCAGGTATTGCAAAGAATGCTATATTGAAACTATTCGAAGAAAGGAACATAAAATGGATCACGCTGAGATAAATTTCAACGATACGGCATTGTAAATAATTGTGTAGAAAATCGATTCATTGCTCGACGTAGAAGGAAAACAGAATCGCAGCCAGCGAAGTTGATAAATTGTATCTATTAGCCGGGCCCGCATCATCCGCGTTCTTTTGTTGCGCGTCTCTGCCGTCGTGCCCGCGGCGTGCATTATAAATCAAGCTTAAGCATTCATGTTTCGTAATCGATGTGCATAAACCGTTTCAAAATTTTCTCTTTATACATACATGGGCCTAAGAAGTGTGCGTATATAAAACCAAATTCAACACTATAATGAAATGAAGAGGTCCAACTATGTCATTATCATTCAAATCTCAAAGCAAACTACATACTAGGATGGCGGAGTTGGATCGAGAAGCTATGCATTTTAATGCGATATGATGATCTCCGGGCTGGCGGCAATCTAGACGGGCTAACAAAACCCGTGGCGACGTCCCGGTTCTCTGAAAACAGTGGCTGGACTCCAAGCACGGTCGCAGCTCTAACACAGATCACAACCTTCGCGTTTAATTCTTCAAATCTTATTGCTATTATATATATCTTATTACTATATATAAATTCTAAATTATAGACATCAGCTCAAAGAATTTGAATGACCACAAGGGTCCTGAATACAATAAACATGTACAATATAATGTGATGTGATACATTAGAGCAGCCGTGGCGAAAAGGCCATGGTGCGCCGAGCCACTGTGTAAGCTGCAACGTGCATAGCACCTATGGAGGGAGGCGGACAACAGAAGTGGAAGTTAATGTTTAGGACGTGTAACGAAGAAAGAAATGAATAAGAAAACATACGACACATTATCACAACCTAAAATTAACTGTCTTCAGAATGTCTCTGCGACAAAGTTTCAAAATCAGGAATTATGTCACTTACTGCCAATCGTAGTTGATCACGAAGGTATTTGTCTGTCAGTCGTGATCTAAATTTGATTTTTACTATTTTCATTGTTGAAAATATTTTTTCACAAACGTAAGTTACAGAGAACATGGTTTCAATAGATCAAGCGAAAGAATGAAGCTTCAAATATTTTTTTTTTTCCAAAGATTTGAAAAGTTCAATATCTGTCAAGTCCTTACATCTAGCTTTCATTTAACGTCACATTGTAAATCTGTGAGTTTAAATTGAAAATCTAACCGCATTATTCGTACATCTGCTGTAAAACAATCGACGTACAGAGATGATAATGATAATAATAATAATAATAATAATAATAATAATAATAACACTTAACCTTTTAATGTTTCATCAGTAACATGTAGTAACTTATAATGCCGTTTTATGTTATACAACCGTTTTCCTAGTAATATTTGTGAACAAATCATACATTTAATATTTTCATCATATTGTAAGCAAAAGAATGCATCTTCCCATCCTACTTGGAACTTTCGTTTTTTATAGAGGTACATGGTGTCGAGAGAGATATTGCGACGATACGCCACTCGCAGGTCCGAGACAAATACAAATAGAACGGAGTTTGACTCCAGTGAGTAAGAGGGTGGGGGTTGTAGATAGGAAGCGAGAGAAAAGCACTCCGAGCCACAATGTCCTCGTGAGTTGCATTTTCGCTGCGGCTGCATTAGAGAAAAAAGAAAGTTAATTGTTTAAGGCAAATATAAGTGGATTAATTGAAATAGAGATGATGATGTAATATTTGAAGAGAATCCTTGATAATATTTATAAGAATAGACATTACATAATCAAAAGGAATGTGAAGTACCTTAAGATAATTCCATGTGAATTTGGAAATAGAACCTCTGCTGCCAAACAGCAAACCAATGACAGACCATTGTTTAAGAGGGACGTTGTACTTTTGAGAAAGATAAGGCAGACAAGGTTCATATATGGACTTCTTCTCAATATCAACTTCGGTGGCCTGATTTATGTTTCTTTCGAAACGGATAGTAGGGTCAAGAATAAGAGCCCGTTTTAAGTGTCCGTTAATAGCAATAATGTCTGCCCGTCTGAAAGAACCATCTGATGATACACAATGTACTTCCTCATGAATTTCCCAATTTAAAGTTTTTAACGATGTCTCTCTTCTGCCAATCTATGCCGATCCATACTTCTTCGGATACCGTTCATCATATTTTGGCCTCATCTTTCTTCCTGTTGCAATTCACTTTAAAAGTTTCCTTGCTAACTTCTGATTTGACGTTCTTTTGATACGTCAAAACCATAAGTAACTAAGAAGTGCAAATTCACTATAAAATACAGAAGCCCACGTTTCTATCTGTATCTCATGAACTACGAAGCAATATATTTGAAATTTTTAACCCTTTGATGCACGCATTTGGGAAGGAAATAAAAAATTGTGTTTGCAATGAAATTAAACTTTTATTTGTCTAAGAGAAGTGCCTCAAATTTTAAAAATCTAAAAAATTTTCATTTTTTACACAGACAATGGGTGGTTTCATGGTAAAACCACTATGCAATACTGCAGAACACAATCCCTTCAGACTTATTGCGAATGATACAAAAGGAAACAGTTTCTGGTTTCATTAAGGCAAAGTGCCATCTCACATGTGTTGCGTGGTAATTAGAAAGGAAAAGAATGTACCTTCTATCCTTCCACTTGAGCCAGGACACTCCAGCATATGACGTACGGCTATCACTCTCACCACGTTTCAAGTCGCGGTCTCTTCTTTCGTCGTGTGGTAAACCTTTACGCCCATGTCTAACTGTACCACATGCATTCATATTTTGTTCCCTTAGAGATCATCAGATTCAAACTTGTAAAAAGTTGACAAAAACACTTTGAGATTGTCACCAACCATCTCTTCCTTGTAGCCTTGATGAATAAGCTGACACAAAAATGGAACATTTTGTTGGATATGGTAAGCATAACTACCCACGTTTTGAAACCACCACATTATTTCTATATTGACACCACATGTGTCGGAGAAATTACAATCTTGTTACTGAAATATGTTCTAAAAGACCGAAAGACACATAATACTAAATAGAAACTTATGTAACTGTGATATTTTAGCATACAACTGAAATAAAAACACGTAGCGAGTCTTCCACACCCCAACTATACACAACAACATCGGCCATCTTAGTGGAGCAATACAAATATAAGGAAAATAAAATTCTTCTACAGTTACTAGGGATCAGTGAACGCAGCGCAGTAGTTTTGAAATAAAAATCACACTGTAAGTAGCCAGGAAAATCAAATTTAAAAGGTGGTTATGTACTGTAAGCACTGCGCTTCAAAGGGTTAAGACAGATAAAGAAAACTCTGGTGAACATTCTCTATAAGTTTCAAGAATTTAGTAAATATATAAAAATTGTAATAAAACATTTTAGAAATAAACATTGCAGAAAAGAAACTCAAAACAATATGATACAAATGGCAATTTTTCTCAGAAACTAGTGGACTGAATGGAATGAAATTTTTTCACATAGAATAGTTTAATTTTGGAAACTAGAATCATTTTTCTATCTTGGTTTGGAAATTATATATTATTTTTTTAGGAATCTGAAAAATTAATGTAATACTCTTCATGAAATCATTGATCACAACTGACGCACTGAATCCATCTTTCCCCATGCTTGCCGTCCTCGAAATTTCCTGAGCACAAAAATCATTAGCCTTATCATTAGGCTGTTCTTTAAGCACAGATCTTCTTTCTTTGGCTCTTGAAGATGATGCCGTTTCGTTGTCTACCGCTTTTAACTCACTTGAGGGACTGAAAATGTTATTCTCATTGACTGCTGCTTTGGTTCCTTCCCGGTCCTCGTCGAACTTGCCAAGAAAAAGACGAGCTTTCTGTGCAGCAGTTTGTCTTTGTTTTAGACACAATAAATTGCCTTTTCATATCACATCATTGTATTTATTTTCACATTTGACCCTGCGATTATCTGTTATCTGCAACAAGCACAAGGTGAACAATATATCAGAGACGCTATGAATACACACACATATTTTACGTCATATGCATTTGATATTTCTTCCACCAGAGAATGTTGTTATACTTCCTTGCAAATCACTTTTAAGGAACCAGGAGGTTCATTGCCGCCCTCACATAAGCCCGCCATCGGTCCCTATCCTGTGCAAGATTAAGCCAGTCTCTATCATCATATCCCACCTCCCTCAAATCCATTTTAATATTATCTTCCCATCTACGTCTCGGCCTCCCCAAAGATCTTTTTCCCTCCGGCCTTCCAACTAACACTCTATATGCATTTCTGGATTCGCCCATACGTGCTACATGCCCTGCCCATCTCAAACGTCTGGATTTGATGTTCCTAATTATGTCAGATGAAGAATACAATGCGTGCAGTTCTGCGTTGTGTAACTTTCTCCATTCTCCTGTAACTTCGTCCCTTTTAGCCCCAAATATTTTTCAAGAACTTTATTCTCGAACATCCTTAATCTCTGTTCCTCTTTGAAAGTGAGAGTCCAAATTTCACAACCATACAGAACAACCGGTAATATAACTGTTTTATAAATTCTAACTTTCGGACCTTTTGACAGCAGACTAGATGACAAAATTCTATAAAAAATTTAAAGGGAAAAAATGTCCTCATAGAATGAGAAAAACGCTAAGAAAATAACCTTCCAGGATAAGGCTGTGTTATATAATCAGTGCACTGATATGTTTAAAGTTTTCATCATACAGTATACAATGTCAGTGCTTACCACTGAAAGCAATTTGGACCTCAAAACACAGCAAAAATAACTCTTCTTTTAACAAAGGAAATCGGATGGTGTATTCACTGACAAATTAAAAGCTATAGATCTCACAACTCTTCAAGCAGTTTACAAAAAAATCCGCTCACGTCACCTCAAAATCTACTGGGTGTTCAGTTCAAAGTGTGTCATGGTTCGCTGTATGCCGTCATGTGGCTAGCCGATGAGCCTAGAGAATTCAATCTTCCTACACTTCCGCAGAGGTGTATAACCTATGAGGTAGAGAAGTTGCCTACCAAGTACGGCGTTCATTCTGAAGAGTACGTACCGATACGTACGGTAACGCCGGTAGTGGCAGGAATGTGAACTGTTTGGAAATACGTACGGTCGGGATATGGGGAGAGGGTTAAGACGATTACTTACGTATTTGTTGACATTAACTTCGACGGTAAACATTGACACGGAGCATTTGATTTGTGTTGTGGAATGTTACCGTACGCAACCGATGATAACAAATACCCTGCGTACGACTTGCCGGCGCAAAACACAGTTCGAAAGAGGTTATGGTAGCACACAGACCGTACAGACCGCCATCTGTTGCTACGACATTCAAGTTATACCGTACGCGTTCTCAAGTTCAGATTGAAGAACGCCTTAAATAATAGGCAAATTCTCTAACATATAAGCTGAAACTCGCTTCAAATCGGTGACCCAACAACAGTGACGTCATGACACACTTTGAAATGAACACCCAGTATGTTGTAATACATCTTCTGCCATTTACACTATACCATCAGAATTACATTTAATTCTGGTATAAATTCGTGATAAAATTAAATAAAAATATCACGAAATTAGTCGTGCTACGAAAGTAGCCGAGTTTGCCCTCGTTTGATATAGCATACGCGAGAAATAGGTTTGAACATTTGTAGAATTATTAATTAAAAGACATAAAAGCAATTTTGTGACATAAAAATTACTGAAGAGTGAAACAAAATATGAAAAAACGAAATGAAGTGGAATTACAAACATTCAGATAGGCATACTTTTTAATGAATTTCACACATATTTTAACACATATGGGACTAACAATTTGGTATATGAGAGAAATTGGTTGAAAATAAGTTCATGTGAAATTTAATGAAATAGTAATTAACTGTCACTTAATAAAACAAACTGTGAGTGTGCGGTGGCGCTGCGGTTAAAATTTCCTACTACAAGCCAGAAGGTCGCAGGTTCGATCCTCGTTGGCAATAATGTATTTTTTCTATAAAATAAAATCATTACTATGCCTTCTGGGTGAAAAATTAAACTGGGAGACCCTGTCATAGAATTACGGCACATAAAATTACATTGTCCCTGAAGAGTGCTAAGGAGAAATGTTTTAGCCATTTCCCGTCCACCTAGAATTTCAACGCAGATTGGACCCGGCAATTGAAAACGCCGTTTAAAAACACTCTACCACTGGTCTACTAATGTATGTAGGCTATGTATTTATTCACACTACAAATGGGTAGATACCCGGTGGCAGTGATAACTAATTACACTCAATAATGACAATAATAAACACAATTAATAACAAATACAATTAATCATAATAATAATAATTTATACTAATAATAATAATAATAATAACAATAATAATAATAACAATAACAATAATAATAATAATAATAATAATAATAATAATAATAATAATAGGGAGCATTCTAAATTAAATGAAGCACGATCACTTAAAATAACTTTCCCCTTCAGTATTTCTCCATCACTTCATTTGCTATTCTCTATTTGTTCATTAATCCTAATACATCTAATATTATATACTACTTTCAACCCCCCTTTCTCCTCTAACTACTATTCACTAAAATCTCAATTTCACATTTTCTCTGTAAATTATCATATTGAAGAACATCAGCTTCTTGTCAATGCAGATGACGTGAATATGTTAGGAGAAAATCAACAAACGATTAGGGAAAACGCGGAAATTCTACTTCTTGAAGCAAGTAAAGCGATAAGGTTGGAAGTAAATCCCGAAAAAATTGCATTATTAAAATAAAATTAATTTCTGAACTAACAGTCCGATTAAGCTGAAACTTTTCACATACATTATTTTTAATGCAACTAACGAACAGTTAAAAAATGCAAAATAAATAGGATTAAAATTGTAGAAATTTCAAAACTGGGTCCTAGTGTCACTTAAATCTGCGAACCTCGAACCCAGCGTCCAGTATAGTAGCAGTGAAACATTTTCAGAAAAAGAAAATAAAGTTAATGAATGCTTAGTCGAACTCTGAACCTCGTAATTTTAATTCGTAATGAAAGCCACTCGGCTAGACCGACCGATTGAATATTTGCTGCAATTAGTGTATTCCAATAACTTTACTTACTTACTTACTTACTTACTTACTTACTTACTTACTTACTTACTTACTTACTTACTTACTTACTTACTTACTTACTTACTTACTTACTGGCTTTTAAGGAACCCGAAGGTTCATTGTCGCCCTCACATAAGCCCGCCATAGGTCCCTATCCTGAGCAAGATCAATCCAGTCTCTATCATCATATCCCACCTCCCTCAAATCCATTTTAATAATATCTTCCCATCTACGTCTAGGCCTCCCAAAAGATCTTTTTCCCCTCTGGCCTCCAAACTAACACTCTATATGCACAAAAGAACTGAAGCCTGTATCGAAATGAACGGCCACCATTTTCAAAATTGTGTTTAAATATTAATATTATGAATATTTTTCAATTTAACTTCTTTCTCTATATTGTACGCTAATGTGCTGTAGACAGTATAATATACACCGCATAATGAATACGTTCGCATGGATAACTCACTTCGTGAGTAAAAACACTTATTCTTAATACAGTACTGTACTTTCATTAAAGAAAAACCTAATTAAAATTATCAAACTCAAAATCGCGATATTTCCTAGTTTACGTAAATGGATGAACTACTTTTCTTCCTTCCTATACCTAGTAGAGTGATTTGTGTTTTACGCCAGTATCATCGAACTCCAGTCTTGGAGGGGGGAGCAAGCGGTGTTTCCGGTTCTCTAAAGGTATAGACAGGTTAATATTAAAAATGTTAGTAAAAATAAAATGATGTCCCTGTAGCTACTCCTTCAAGTCCCACGATGAGGTTTGGTTTTCATTAAAATATATCTCATTTCCAGGTCGCAAACTCCCCTTGTGAGCTAAAACCGAGCACGCAATCAAATTCCGAACCAAACATCTTCATACAGCCGAGAAAGAGTGCATTCGATGCAGGGGAGTGGCACCCATAACGCCATCCACGTAGCGCATACACACAGCCACTCTAAATCCGCCGCCGCCGAGATCACAAAGCTTTGTGTATCCCGCACAAGATAGCACTATGAACACAGAGTCCAATTTTGCCGCTGAACGACTCCAGTACATCGCTGGCGTATAAACACACAGTATGTATTTCAATTTCCTGTCTTCTCCTTCGGATTAAAGCATTTGAAACCACAGTGTGTAAAATTTGTGTTACGAACATTTCAACTTCGTTTGAAGTTTATTAAACCGAGATAATTCAAGTTTACATGTTATTAACATACTATATACGACATTCAACGTAGACGAATAAAGCGCCAGAAGCTATTTCAATCTATACAATAAATGTTCACAATAAATCAAATCTTAAAAGTTTAGGGAATTAAGTATTACGTATTTTTATTACCAATAGGATAATTTCAAATGTGTCTCAGTGAAACGTACAGTAGAGTTCGTATAGGTCAGTTTCTGTCAGATGCGTTTCCAATTCACTGTGGGCTAAAGCAAGGAGATGCACTATCACCTTTACTTTTTAACTTTGCTCTAGAGTATGCCATTAGGAAAGTCCAGGATAACAGAGAGGGTTTGGAATTGAACGGGTTACATCAGCTGCTTGCCTATGCGGATGACGTGAATATGTTAGGAGAAAATCCACAAACGATTAGGGAAAACACGGGAATTTTACTGGAAGCAAGTAAAGAGATAGGTTTGGAAATAAATCCCGATAAGACAAAGTATATGATTATGTCTCGTGACCAGAATATTGTAAGAAATGGAAATATAAAAATTGGAAATTTATCTTTTGAAGAGGTGGAGAAGTTCAAATATCTGGGAGCAACAGCAACAAATATAAATGATACTCAGGAGGAAATTAAACACAGAATAAATATGGGAAATGCCTGTTGAGGAGCTTTTCTCATCTAGTCTCCTGTCAAAAAATCTGAAAGTTAGAATTTATAAAACAGTTATATTACCGGTTGTTCTGTATGGTTGTGAAACTTGAACTCCCACTTTGAGAGAGGAACATAGGTTAAGGGTGTTTGAGAATAAGGTGCTTAGGAAAATATTTGGGGCTAAAAGGGATGAAGTTACAGGAGAATGGAGAAAGTTACACAACGCAGAACTGCACGCATTGTATTCTTCACCTGACATAATTAGGAACATTAAATCCAGACGTTTGAGATGGGCAGGGCATGTAGCACGTATGGGCGAATCCAGAAATGCATATAGAATGTTAGTTGGGAGGCCGGAGGGAAAAAGACCTTTAGGAAGGCCGAGACGTAGATGGGAAGATAATATTAAAATGGATTTGAGGGAGGTGGGATATGATGATAGAGAATGGATTAACCTTGCTCAGGATAGGGACCAATGGCAGGCTTATGTGTGGGCGGCAATGAACCTCCGGGTTCCTTAAAAGATAGTAAATAAGTAAGTAAGGATAATTTCAATTTCTTATAGGCCATCGGGGTAGCTTGACGGCTGAAGCGCTTTTCTGCCGATCTGATGTTGCGCTTGGGAGTGGGTTCCATTCCCGCTTGGGCTCATTACCTGATTGGGCCTTTTCCAAAGTTTTCCTCAACCATAACGCGAATGTTACCCACTCTATGGCCAATCCTCGGCCTCATCTCGCCAAATACCATCTCACTACCACCAATCCCAACGACGATAAATAATCTAGTAGTTGATACAGCGTCGTTAAGTAACCAACTAAAAATAATTATATTGCTATTCACTTGCACGATTACAAGGACTGCAATAATGATGTGAACTATCTATCTCCTTTGTTATTCATAATTAACATAAATACCATTATTAAAGAATGGAGACGGCTAACTCAGGGCAATATACCAATTGCACTCAGACTCAATTTAGACACTATGCTGTATACAGACTTTAAAATTCATGTTGATTTTCAGATAAGCCAATTACATATACTTGTATCACGTTTTCAAAATAACAATCTTAATAACTTACCATTCCATAAATATAAAAAAGCAAGTTATATCTTATAACATATGTTCTAAATTTATTTATAGATGCAAACGTTTTCGCCCTCCTGGGGCATCATCAGGCAATACGTAACAATATGAAATATAAAATATTAACATTATTGTACATTATTATAAAAATATCTATTATATAATCGCGAATTAAGAGTGGGTTGCTGCCAACATACTTTCAATTATATTTTAAGAATGACTGGCATGTGTATGATAACATCGCATTAAATTGACAATAAACATTGATTAAGGTGTTAGGTACAGCTTACAGCAGTAAAATTTTGGAAATATTCAACATTTTTTTCCTCCATTACTTTATCTTGTACAATAATGAAAATTAGTATGTGTAAAACACTGTCCTTCTGCTATATGAAATATATATATATATATATATATATATATATATATATATTTACAATTTTAAAAAAAATGCTTACATTTTTTTAAATTCATTTCACTGTGCAGTGATGAAGCATTTCCCATACAAGTCAAAAACTATCCAACAGTCTGTGATGAAATTTTTTTGTGTGTATTTATATATGTTATATCTACAATATGATGCAAGATCACCTCTCTATCTTTGATAGATTGTCTCATAAAAAATAAATTCATTTAAAAAAAACGGTCAAGTATCAGTACTTTCTTCTAACACAAAATTAAAAAAAATTATTTATTAAGGAATGTAGTTGAAGGAGCATGATATTGTAAATATGAGTTTCAGTAATAAAATATGAAAAAACATGAAAAATGTAACAAGTTTATGAATTATAAGGGAAACGCTTCATCACTGCACAGTGAACTGCCACCATTTTCAATTTGTAAAAAAAAATTATAAATCACTTTTTAATATAGCAGAAGGACAGTGTTTTACACATACTAATTTTCATTATTGTACAAGGTACAGTAATGGATGGGAAAAAATATTGAATATTTCCAAAAATTTTACTGCTGTAAACTGTACCTGACCCCATAAGTAAAATTTGTTAATAGTACATTATGCAACGAGCCTATAATGAAGGTAATTAAGAAGTGAGTATTGATATTTATGAAAGGAGCGCAAGCGAGTTTCATAATTTTCTTACGAGCTTCTTAATTACCATTATAGGCGAGTTTCATACGACTTTTTATGCTCGACCATATTTCTAACTTGATATTATTAATTTTATTGTATCTGACCTGGAGCAATGTCCCGTATGTTGTGAGATGTGCGCAGACGCGAAAGTATTGATTTTTTCCCAGGAACAGATGTCCACATTGACCTTGCTAGGCCGTAAGAACCTACAGAGATAGCATTGAAATTAAATTAGACATTGAAAAACGAGATGACAAATTGAATTTATTTGAATATTATTTACAATTAACGCTAATTATTATAGTAACAGAACATAACCTTCTGCGACAGTATTGGATTTCCAGCCTCCGTGACTTTTCGCTAATTCTCTTTCGATTGCATATCCGAGAATAATCGATACTTGCGGTTTTATAACGGTAGAAAGCTGACCTGTCATTGGCTGAACAGTTGTAACCTGAGTCGTCATTGGCTGAAAGACCTGACCTTTAATGAGTAGGTGTACTTTAATGACATGCATCAAAGGTCTGCTACCAGGTGTATAATTACTACATTTCGGCATGGTCGAGCTTAAAAACCATTAAATGTTGGTATAAGGAGAGCGAGATTATTTAAAACTGCCATAAGTTGTGACTGTTAGTGTCATATTTGAAACTGGTCTAGGTTTTTATATTCACTGAGAGAAACTGATGACGATGATGATGATGAACCTATGCAGTAGAGAGTGTCGTTAAATAAAATAGTACTATATTAACATTGAAATGACATAAAATAAAATGCAGCAGAAAAATTGTTTTCTGTAATAATTTTGCCAAGTGGGCCTTTCTGGCCTGAAGTAGACATAGCTTTGCCAAGTATAATAAATTACTAAATACCGATTCAGGTGAAATAGGAGCGTGTTAGGTGTCGCGCAACTGTAGGGGAACCTTTATCACAAGTTTAGATTCATGAATGTGATCTACAGACGGTCTGACAACTTATGTTAATATGGCCATTACAGGCTCTACATGGGAGTGCTTTCATCAGCGATGTGCTTCCATCTTAGATTTTCAATGAGGCCTTGCGGGACCCCTCCCTTTCACCCGTCCCAGCAATAAAACATTTCTACAGATTCGTCTTTCCAATCGTCGTGCATCACGTCTTCACATCGACGAAAGGAACATTTTGGCACGTTTCTTCTTATTAGCATCTAGGAGGAAAGCAACTTTCATCTCCAATATAATACTGTGCAACATTTGAGCAAAAATTTTATTATGTAAAGAGTGTCGAAAAAGAGGCAGTATGCACTTTTTATAAATAAATTGTAACTTGAATACTTTTGAAGTTCAAAACGTTGTAAAAATAGGATGAATAATCTTTTGTGCGAGATCGTGCGTATTTGCTTGTTTTCCGCACAGAATCAATACGCGGTAAGTGTGAAATACCACATTCAGTATTCCCAACGTAACACACATAACAATTTCCCTCTTCTTACCGCTTAAGCGTGACATTCATTTTACTGCTTTAGGCTTTTAACATATTATTTTTAGAGACGTTTAACATAGTAATAATTATAAATTGGAAACTTACCACTGCAATTTCACCTAAATTGCAGTGTTAATCATTGTTTTTAAATATTTGCAAAATTAAGTAAAGTCTACTACTCCACGAAACTTATTGCATTCCTGATACAAGTAACATTAAGGAAGCCGTGAAAAAATCAACAAGATTCCAGATGCCGATGTTATTACTGCAATATGTTATATAAATAATATTGTTAAAATATTAAAATGAAAAATAAATCATTACATAACCTTACCGTTTGTTTTAAGTTCGCATTTATAGACTTGGGGAAAAAAAGACAGACGTATATCACGGCCTGCTGGAGTATAGTAAACACAGAAAACATTTTATAGCAACAATGTTGAAGAAAGATATTTTGGTTTTCCGAAGTTGCCGTCATTAAACAGAAACCAAGATGGAGATTTCATTGCAACTAATTAGAAATTCGTCTGTATGTAATAAACGATCTTCGCACAAAATAATGTACGATACACGAGCGGTATGTTTGTTTTCATGTTCTCGGAAATTAACTACGTTTCGCTTTTTCAATCTTTTCCTCGAACATGAAAACGTCACCATACCGCTCTTGTAACGTATATTACTATTTTGAATCATCGTGAGTTTTTTGTTACAGTTAGTGTTGCCATGGCACGGAACTTCAAATTCCCACAGGATTCCCTGTAATTGTAGCAACAATTGACCCCACTGTCCGTTTTGAGAAGGATGATCAACAAGCCAATAACGTTAACGATTGAAAGAAATCTATTTACAACCCATGTATTCCTCACTTCAGTGAGAGATACAAAATGAATTTTAATACATGGGAAGTGAAAGGACTTCTTTTTGGCGCTAGGAGAACTTCATTTAAGTTAACCAAAACCATTCTCCTTTCTCTTAAATTTTCTAATGAGGACTTTAACAAAATTTGTCTAATGGTATTGAGAGATTCATTATCCATTTTACACAATCACATGTGTAATACTATGTAATTTTTTTTTTCACTTAATTTCATTACTCTTCATTGTATTTTCATCTCATGTTTCTCCGAAATCAAATTGTACTTTATTTTTAAATTTATCATTGTCCCATATTCTCTCCGCAATCATACGAGTATTGTATTTTTCATTTAACCTCTGCTTTGTATTCTGGATCCTAGTGGTCAGCCGTAAATTTCGGCCAGATGTCCCAAATTGTGGAATTTGTTGTACTGTTATGAAATTTTCCCCATACATAATGCTTCTTCATACCTTCGTTTCGATTTCTCCATTAGTGTAGCACAAACTACTTTCCACACATCTTCTATATCACTATATTCCATCGCATTAGCACAAATGTTATCTACTATCATTTGTCATCAATTCTACGATTAATATCAAAACTGTCAGAAAATCACAACTTATGCAGAAAGACAAAACACAATAATGAAATTGTGTGTACATAACAACAGTACTATCATAGCAACAAAATCCAAAGCCCGGTTAAAATATAAATCCAAAAAAAAAAAAAACCAAACAAACAAAAACAAAAACAAAAACAATCTTTATCTCTCGCTCCGCTCATTTTTTCAAACTTTTCCTTTACTCTGTTATAATGCACTTCCCAAACTTGTGTCGCAGTATACCACACGTATAATATACTCCTTTACGGATTTATAGGCCTAAAAAGTTTGGTTGTTTTACTTCGTATACCAGTATATCGAGACTTTTGCTAACTCCCTAGACTTTCGCCTACCTCCCTAGACGTATTCTAATCTTCCTAGACTTCTGCCTGGCTCCCTATAACGTCTACCAACCTCTCTAGACGTCTGACAAATTCCCTAGACTTTTTCCAATCTCCCTAGACTTCTTCCAATCTCCTTAGACTCCAATATCCTATACAATGATACTCTACACAAAGCACTTCACTAGTCTCTTCCTTAGTTTTTTCTCCAGAGGACCGCAGAAAATGCTCATTTTTCTATTAAAAACTTTCTCTGCCATTGCTATTCTCCTTTTGACTTCCTGACAGCAGCTCATGTTACTGCTTATAGTACACCCCAAGTATTTGAAGCTGTCCACTTGTTCTACTGCCTCATTTAGAATTCGCAAGTTTACCTGCTTTACTTTTCTTCCTCTGACCATGGTCTTCGTCTTATTGACATTTATCATCATTTCATACTGCTCACAGTTGTCATTTAACTCCACTAGCATATCCCTTAGTAAATCAGTTGTATAAACATAATAATTAACACTTGATGCAATAATACTTTCCTTTTTGTTTTATATTTAAACTTGTGGCTTGTGCAGCAAATGTTGCAAACTAAGTGCATTAGATGTTCAAATAAAAATTTTTCATAATTATTTTCAATGAAAAATACCAGACAATTTTAAAATTATTTGCTTCCATAATAATGAAACAAATTCCCTCTGAATGTTTTTTTTATGCCAAATACTTTTTCACGAACCTATCCACCTTCAGTTTTTGAGTTTCAACGCGAAAACGCAAGTAACAATGTCACGACGATCAGTGGGTTTTTCTTGTGGAAGTAAAGTAATAGCTATTTCAGGTCATTGTGGATTGTAGGTGAAAGTTAAAAAAAGTCAGGTTTGCTTTGCTTTCGAACAGCAGACATAGCATCTTGGTATAGCTGCTGCATGTAGAACTTGAAATGTAGAGGGTAAAACCATTTTATCCTGCTAAGAGATCTTGCTGAAATGATCGGGAGACTACGCAATTTTGTAGGCCTCATATTTTATCAGTAAGTAATACCGTCTTTCCTTAGGAGCTGTAATTTTTGCGCTCTCTCGAGCCAACACTGAAGAGAATGACGCATGTAAGTATTTACACCACATTGCCATTAAGTATATGAAAAAGACCCAACCCCACTTGATTAATAACTATAAAAATATTTGATTTTTAATAACAATATTATTATCTTACGCAACTTTTGTAGTTTAAATTAACATCATGGCATGAACTATAATAATATTTAATTTATAACGGTAATAATATCATCAAATCTTCTCCAGTTTTGTAGATTTTAATATCCAATACACAGCTGTACTCAGAAAATTACACACCGCAGAATCAGACCTGTAAATTATTTTAGTAAGTCTTGAAGTTTTTAATAATCAATTGAATTTGAACTCTAAATATGACAGCAATTTTGTAGACCATGACAGTGTAATAGCCTATTGTTTATTGCAGTGTGTGTTTTTTTTTATTTTGAAATACAATTAGTTCTCAAAACTGACGAACTATGGATTTTGGAAAATAGGAAAATTATGTAGGAAAACTAACGCTTCACTGAAAGTTACTATTTTTCTAAAAATCCTTGGATGCCAAACTTCAAAATGAGGGGTCATTCATTAAAATCCGTTCAGCCGTTTTCCCGTAATTTCCATTACCAGTTCAAATTATATATATATATATATATATATATATATATATATATATATATATATATATATGTATATATAGCTTAGTTTGCAGCAAATGCTGCAAACTAAGTTCATTAGACGTTCAAATAAACATTTTTTCAGATTTATTTTCAATGAAGAATACCAGACATTCTGAAAGTTATTTGCTTCCATAATAATGAAAGATACTCTCTCTCGAGCCAATACTGAAGAGAACCACGCATATATATGGCTGTCTACACCACACCGCCATTAAATATATGAAAAAGACCCAACCCCTCTTGATTAATAACTATAAAAATATTTGATTTTTAAATATTATTATCTTATGTAAGTTTTATAGCTTTCAGTAACATATAATATATATATATATATATATATATATATATATATATATATATATACTATATAGCCGCCTCTCAGTAAAATATAGAAATCAAAATCTAATTTAAGTTATTCTCTACATCTACTTATACAACCCCAAAACTTTTCACTTTCATATCATCAATATAGCATTAATATGTATAATTAATGAAAAATAGTCACATCATGGCATTAACTACAATAATATTTAATTTCTAATGGTAATGATGTCATCAAACCACCTCAAGTTTTGTAGTTTTTAATATCCAATACACAGCTGTACCCAGAAAATTACACACCACAGAATCGAACCTGTAAATTATTAAGTTTTTAATAACCAATTTAATTTGAGCGCTAAATATGTCAGCATTCTTGCAGATCATGGCCTTCGTGTAATATTGTTTACTGTAGTGTGTGTTTTGCTTTATTCTGAAATGCAATTAGTTAGTTCTCAAAACTGACGACAGATGGCTTTGAAAATGTTGAAAAATTGACATTTACTGAAAAATACTATTTTCCTGAAAAACTTTGAGTTCCAAGCTTCAAAATTAGAGGTAATTTATTAAAATCCGTTCAGCCGTTTTCCCGTAATTTCCATTACCAGTTCAAATTATATATATATATATATATATATATATATATATATATATATGATAGTGAACGTGTTCTCTGATAATTGAAAAAATAAAAACACAGATGCAGAATAAATAGTCTGTCATTGAACTAATTAATTAATTGCGCTAAAACATAATGAATATTTCTAGAGACAATAAAAAGTTCCAATTTGCTTATACCGTACATAAAAACGCATTAAGTTGTAGCATATCCTAATTATTAACAACAAATATTACTGGGGTCACAAAGACCCCAGATAAATATTATAAAATTCTAGAGCAGAAAAATTGCGAGGGTTAAATGGATTCTTCAATAAAGGATTATCTGTGGAAAAAGGGTTACACAATAGCACACAACATAAAAACTACATACTGTAAAAGAAGAAAGTGTTGCAGAAATCGATGCTCAGTGCCATTCCACAGAGCAAGGCGCCAACACGTGAAGTGCTGACGCGTCATATGTATCAGCTCAGAGCGTCCGTCTGGGTGCTACAGAACGATCTACTTGTGTGCGCGTGACTCGCGAAAATATCGGCGCTATGGGACACTCCACTTCGGAGCAATAAATTTTCAGCTGAATTATTCAGTATGATACGTTAAGTCGTGTGGCCACTGAGGCGAAAGAAACAGATAACGGAATTTAAAACAATGGCAATTCTCGCATAAAATCTACACGAATCCCATAAGTATCCATAAGATTTCCTAAAAAAAGAGAAAAATACATATACGCGGAAGAGAATGTCATCAAAAACTGCAACACAATAGTGAAAATATTACTTTATATGAACTTCTAAAAGGCTACCAATAATAATAATAATAATAATAATAATAATAATAATAATAATAATAATAATAATACAGACGTGGACAAATTATTAGCAAAATTGAAGATTTTTACAATATATTTTTACAAAATATGATTCTTCAATTTAGACCACAGTTGACATTTTTGCGTATTTCCAAATTATTAGCAAAATTGAAGATTTGTATTGTATATTTTTAGAAAATTTAACTCTTCAATTTGGACTATATTGGATATGTTTGCATATTTACAAAGTATTAGCAAAATTGAAGGTTTTTATTATATATTTTTACAAAATTCGATTCAATTTGGAATACAGTTGACATTTTGGATATTTTCAAATTATTAGCAAAACTGAAGATTTTTATTTTATAGTTTTACAAAATTTCACTCTTCAATTTAGACTGTAGTTGACATTTTTGCTAATTTATAAATCATTAGCAAAATTTAAGATTTTTATTATATATTTTTACAAAATTTAACTCTTCAATTGAAACTAAAGTTGACATTTTTGCATATTTCTCTCTATTGTAATGATAGAAATACGCAAAATTGTCAACCGTAATCTAAATTGAAAAGTCAAATTTTGTGAACAGAATTATCATAAAAATCGTCAATTTTGTTAATAATTTGTCCACGTCTGTAATAATAATAATAATAATAATAATAATAATAATAATAATAATAAAGCCGCCCTAAATAAGGGTTCGAATAGATCGGCCTACTAATCAATTCATAAAGAATAATCATGAAAACCAATTGTGTGACAATTTGAAAGGAAAAGAAAACATTAAGATAAATGGTATGAAAACATAGGAAATCATTTACAATAAAAGTTTGTTTAGTACAAATGATTACTAATTATAGCTAAGGATGATTTTAACACATGAGATCCTATGGCATCAATCGTTGCATCAGAAATTTTAAATTGTTTAAGTTGATTTAAAGTTTCTCGTGGCATCGTACCACGGGCACCGAACATGAGCTCAAAAACTGTCCAATGTGTAATGTGGTATTGTGCTCCAAGATGCTGACAACAAGGGTCATATATGACTTGTTTTTCACGACACACCTCTTGTGGCTGTTGCTCATGCATCTCAAAACGGATTGTGGGATCAAGAATGACACCCTTATCCTTCTGCCGATCAATTATGATGATATCAGCACGTCTAGTAGAGCCATCAGAAGAGACGCAACCAACCTCCTCATAAACCTCATAGGAAGCATTCTGACGGATTGAAGATGCGATGAGAGAACGAACCGTATTATGTCTGTTGATTCGGAGCAATTCTCCATGATGGCAGAAACCCAAGACGTGAGGAAGCGTGTTTTGCTCATCGCATCTTCTGCAACGGGTTGAGTCAAGAGTTCTACCAGGAAGAGTACGTACAGGTAGAGCATCTTCATACGATTGTACTATCCGCTGATCAAGTTCACGTCATGCTTTAAGGGTAGCGGGTTATGAACGCATACAAAAATTCAGGCAAAACATACACTGACATTTCTGACAATATCGACCACAATATTTATGATACCCACACATACATTTTATCACAATCTCGAAAGAAAGTTAAAATGAATGACACACAGTTCACTTAATTTAGATTATTCACTTGTCCTAAACAATTTGTTTAATTGCTGCAACTAATTGAAAATATGGTGAAACATAATATCACACAGTACAATTTCCTGGTAAACTAATCATCAGAGAGCTGCATTGGAGTTAAATCGCTCGCTTCAATTCGGTCGAGTGTCGCACTCTCGAGTGAGATACGATCGTTCGTGATACGCTCGTAATAAATAGAAGCACAGTACAAGGTCATCTCACCGACATGTCTTATCTTGTATGGTAGCGACAGATAAGATACACATATGTTTTGCTTACACGGTAAAAATAAGGCTTTATTTGCTGCGTTTATGACAAACGTTTAATGGAACAGTCAATGGAACGTACCAAAACAGGAACATGAAATTATAAATAAAATAGTATGAAAAACTTCGATATACAGTTATTATTCCTAATTAATAATTATTCAATATTTGATTTACCACATATATAATATGATAGGTCCATACATAGTGTTCCGCCTATTTACTGCGACAATGTAGAAACGTTTTACAAAATATTATTGATACAGCAGTAGATTAATAACAATATGAGTACAGAGATAACGTCACAGAAAATATAATACAACGAATAATCATGCTGCACAACTGTTACAGACTCAAAGATTGATACACTAATTATTAGAGACTATTATTATTATTATTATTATTATTATTATTATTACTAGAAAACTTGATACAGTTCTTGCATTATCATGATTGTGTTCTCCGTTTATGATAATTACATTTACATCCAATAACATCTATCAGATGTGGCAAAAACAAAATCATTCCTGTGTAGAAAAAAAAATTTCCTACAACATTTATATCACATTTTAAAGCAAGTTTTGTAGTTGTACTATGGAGAGGTTAGTTAAACACTGCAAAGTTTTGAAATGATAAACATCTATGATGTTACTACAAGTTCATCACTGTAACAAGAATGAATGTTTCACGCTCGGCTTATACCGTTAGAGGATTTATCGCTCGTGACAATTTTACCCATCATGCATGTGCGCTACCTATCGGATTATGCTATGAACTACTTGGCGCTCGAGCGTAAACGTCCGATGCAGACCTCTGCTAATTATGCCATTGGTCATAAATGTTTATCAGATCTTACATACAGCTATATGAAACTCACTTTTTACTTAGGTTAATGTTAGGAAGATCTCTGGGGTTTGTAACATTTCAAAACAGAGTTTGGTAAAAATAATTTTCACAACATGTACGAGTAATAAAGTTATGGAACTAGCATAAATTTAAAGTTACAAAAATAAAAACTGAGTTTTTGTATCATAAGTCAATGTAAGATCTGATAAAAATTTGGGACCAATGACATTAATTTACCAGAAAAATGTACCAGTGTGATCTTATGTTTAAGTATATTTTCGATTTGTTGCAACAGTTAAATAAATTGTAAAGGACAAATAAATTACATAAATTAAGTGAGCTAAGCTATTTAATTCAGCATTCTTTCAAGATTCAGTGATAAAATTTATGTGTAGCTACCATAAATCTTATGGTAGATATTGCCGAAAGAGTTACTGTATGTTTTGCCATAATTTTTGCATGAGTTCATAGTGAAGTAAATTAAAAAAATGACGTAACTCTGAGATAGTTAGGTACTAAAGTTGAGATAAACGCTGAAATTTCCTACATCCAAATTCCGAGTAATTCACAGGTTTGATCGACTGTATGTATGATATAAACTTTCACAATGATCAACAATGAGTGCAGTGGACTCTCCACCAAGGTAGTGTTAATGCAATATATTAATTCACCTATATCGAATACGCTACCAAGAAAGCGTTAATGTGACAGATGTTTCACTTCTGCACGACTCATTACCAAGTCAGTGTTAATTCAACAGACTTTCCATCTATTGACCCTCTAGAAAGACAACTTAATCCAACAGATGTTGTCCACACCTGTGGAGTAACGGTCAGCGCGTCTGGCTGCGAAACCAGGTGGCCCGGGTTCGACTCCCGGTCGGGGCAAGTTATCTGGTTGAGGTTTTTTCCGGGGTTTTCCCTCAACCCAATACGAGCAAATGCTGGGTAACTTTCGGTGCTGGACCCCGGACTCATTTCACCGGCATTATCACCTTCATATCATTCAGACGCTAAATAACCTAGATGTTGATACAGCGTCGTAAAAAACCCAATCCAACCGATGTTTCAGCTTTGTTGAAAACCGTTATCAAGATGACGCTGTCGCTGTCTTTATCTCTCTGCCATGGATGAATATATAATAGGATGCGAAACTTACTGAGTTTCCCGTAACACATACTAGAGCCGCTGTTGTAGAAATTGACCTTGTTGCCACCTGTTTGGGGGGAGGGGCGTTATTACATCTAGCAGAGCACCAAGTAGCGAAAAGAGTAATTACTCCATGCATTTAGCAGCGCACCTGGTGACGAAAATGTTAAACTGTGCAGAAAGTATTCCCTCCCTACCTCATCGATATTCAAAACTAACCCAATTTAAAATAAAACATTTACATTTTTATTCCTCACAGCATCTTCTACTGAAAATTCTTATCGGAGCCAACAGAAAGATAAAAGAGACGATCTATTTTACACTACCCGATTAAAATATAACCAGATAGAGACAAAAAAAATAAAGCAAAAGGTCAGATAATTGGGATTGTATTCTTTGGGTATTTATTGTACAGCGCAATGGAAAAGTCTGCAAGAACTACTTAGATAGTTGAATTTATTATATTACTCGTACTATTACTTTACAATACATTCAACAACACTATTTTTACAACGTCCATAAGCATCACTGTTTAACATACACTGCTTATACACACGTAATATCACTTTATGTTCACTTATTAGCAAGTTTCTGTCTGCCATCTCGTCTCCTCGACTCTCGAGCAATATTCGAACGGATAAATAGAGAACTCTGGGTAATCTACCCAACACGTAGTTCTAATGTTCACCACCTACGATCATCTTATTTCAGCCCCCCGCCGCCAGATGGTGCTGACCGCAGTTTCGCATCCTATTATATATTTATCCATGTCTCTGCCTTCAAATCTTTCTCCCTGTCCTTATCTCTTTATCCTTGTCCCTATATATTTGCTTTCACGTCTCTCTATTTCTGTCCGTATCTGTCTGTAGATCTCCGTGTCCTTGTCCATATACCTCTGTTACTGTTCCTTTATTTTTATTACTGTCCATATCTCCCTGTCCTTGTTCATAACTCTGTCCCTGTTCATGCCTCTCTTTACACCATTTTGTCCCTGTCCGTATCTGTCTTTAGATCTCTCTGCCCTGTCCATAGCTCTCGGGTCTTTTTCTCCCCCTGTCTTTTTCCGTATCTCTCTACCTTTATATTTATCTTTCTCTGTTCGGATCTCTCTTTTTTAAATCTCTCTGTCTAAGTGTGAATTGAATTGAATTGAATTGAAAGAGGAAAATTTGCAGGACAAATATAAAAGGTACGCAAACGAGTCCTTGCAAGGAGTTCGGGGCTGTAAGAAACTAAATATGTGAGCTCCAAGCCTGTTGGCCACTAGTCTCACTCCGGTTTACGCTGCTCCACTCAAGGAGGTCTAGAAATTTTTGAAGGGGAAAAGCCGAAAATGGACGTAACCTCTTAGGTACCACATACGCGAGGGGACGGAAATGTGATCAAAGTGATCACGGGACGGGACGAGGAGGAAATGGCTGGTGTAAATCTGCACATTGAAATGAACTGTGACATATCGCAGTGCAGGAAGAGTCGAGAAGACTCGTTCGTTTGCCGTTAGGATGGCAGGTGTTATCTTGCACATTGAAAGGGGCTTAGCCATTTCGCAGTGCAAGTGGAGTCGTGAAGACTGTCATCTGTTGTTCGATGACAAGGCGGGTGAAGGCCGTCAGAAGAAGCACCGTGAAATCTAAATCTGCAATTTGAGAGGTTCCCTGTCCTTTCAAATTGCGACTAAATGAGTGACCTCGCACATTTAATAGGCAATATATAGGTTCTTAACTAGGGCATTACGTCGTTTGCTAGAAAAGGGGAATGTATGGGGAAGGGCATATAAGTCCGTGGCCCATTTCTTTCAGGGCTCATCCCGACATTTGAGGCGTTCAGAAGTCAACATGATTAACTCCTTTTCCAAAGATTTTGAGATATTCAAGGTTAAAGTTGAATACACACAATTGATTCTGTGTTGTAGTCAAGAAGAATATTGCATTCTGTGGGCTTTTTACTGAACTATGGAGTTAATCACTTTGACCACTGAAAATATGGTCAATTTAATACATTGCCAACTTAGAAACTCTGAAATAACCTAAAGTGGAGTTAATCATGTTGACTTCTGAACGCCTCATTTGTCTTACGCCTTAGGAAAACCACGGAATACCTTAGGCAGGATGAGTTGTCTCATATAAGAGACTAGCCAATTTGGCTATTAGGTAGGAGGTGATTGATTGTCATGAGCCTGGTTGAATCGTCTCAATTTAGAGACGAGCCAGTTGGCTTTATGGTGACTCAATTGCGAAGAGATGGCAGGGAGAGATGTAATTATTAATTAATTTAGAGTAATTAAAGGGGTCATGGGGATATGAGTGCAGGTCCGTGGCCCATTTCTTTTAGGGCTCATCCCGACATTTGTCTTAGCGCCCTAGGAAAACCACGGAAAAACCTTAGGTAGGATGAAGTCTCTGCCTTTATATCTCGGTCCCTATCTGTATTTATCTGCCTTTTTATTTGTTTATCCTTGTCATCATTTCTCTGCCTTTACATATCTGCACCTGTCCGTATCTCTCTGCTTTCAAATCTGTCTGTTCCTGTCCTTTTCTATCTGCATTCATATCTACATCTCTGTGCCGCTTTCTGCATCTCACTGTCGTCCCTTCCTTTACATCTGTATCGTTGACTACTTCTATGTCACCTTGTCCGTAACTGCCTTTATTTCTGTCCATGTCATATCTCTTTCTCTCTGTCCCGTCTATATTTTTCTCTCACTCTCTTTGCTTCTGTCGCTCTGTTTATCTCTTTCGCTCCTGAATCTGTAGGCCTATCACTCTGTTCTTGTCTGTTTTTTGTCATTCTCTGCCTCTTTCTGCCTCTGCTTCACTATGCCGTCTCTTCCTGTGTTAGAAACACACAAGATCACCACCACTAGCAGCAATCAGGATGTAAGCCTGCAACGTTCGTTCCGGCTTGTTGACCGGAAATTTTGTTACAAAAAGTTCTCATGAAGGAAGTCGGACATACAAGCAGAGGAATAATATTAAAGACTAACAGGGTGTCTAAAACTAAACACTTCCGTTAGGATCTATAAAAACATTTTCTTCTCATTCTCATACTTTCTGTATACATATAAAAAGACGGCACAAAATTAGAAATACTCTATTTTCGGAAATACATAACATTAATTTGTAATGAATACACTGTTGGAAAGAGTAGACTTTAAAGATGAGCAGGACTTTTTATTATGTTTTTTAAGGCTCACTTAAAATCTTATGGAGGTCAATATACAATGATGCAAAAAGTATGGTTTTTGAAGACAATTTATTATTTCAAAATGCAGAAACTGAATGTTGGTAAAATTAATAATAATGAATGATCTTTCAAATAATCAAAATTAAAAATGATGCTCTATGTGACCGCCATTTGCCCGCACAACCATTTTAGGCACCTTCTCCATTGTCCAATAGCAATGGATATCTGTCTTTGATCAAGCCGGTCCCAACATTCAAGAAGGCGTTGTCTTAAATGTTCAATATTACGAATTCTTGTTTTGTAGTAAACTGCTTTTTGTAGTTGACTCCATACAAAATAGTCCATAGGATTGAGATCTCGTTTGAAACTCCAGCGGAAACCATAAGAGAATCTGAGAAATGCGATTTTTCACGCAATAATCTCTCAGGAGGGATATCATGTCCGTATCTTGCTAATCAATCGTTGTACACATGAAACAAGACTATTATCGCTGAGCTGTAGATAAATTATCATATTGGTGCAAATGTTTGATGAAAATCTTGTCTTCGTTCGTTAAGCGACCCATTATTCACAAAATGAGAACTCAAAACGGGAGAAAACAAATGATGATAGCACAACAAACGGCTTGGCCTGCTGAACTCGTAAGACCATAATGCTTAGTTCGGCATAGACGTTCGATTTTGCTCTGCCTTCCAAAAAATAAAAAATAATGTTTAATAAACTGTAAAAAATTAAATATTACAGTACTTTCCCGGTCTACAAGGACTGTGAAATTTGCATGTGAAATAAACTTTCAAGTGAAATCATTAGCTACTGGAATATAACCGTTTAAATTGTCTGTCTTTTTTGGCTCACTATATAGGTCTATATTAGGCCAGGCCTGCACAAGTTTGCGCTCTCCGAGCCGGCTCACAGCTCACGACCGGAATGCAGATATTAGCTGCGTTCTGTATAAGGGTGGACTGGAAGAAGGGGGTGATCTCGTACAAAATATACACAAAAGAAAGTACTATTACGAGTGCTTATGAAATGAATTCCCGTTCAATGTTTGCAAAACTATCTTGGACTATTATTAATTAATAAATAAATATTTATTTTACAGAAGTAATAGAAATTCTATAGCTACTTAAATGTACAATATCATTTTGTTATATTTTTATTTATCAGTACATCAAAACGGGGTTTCATGCTGTTGGCAGCTGAAAGGAACAATAGTCTAATGATCAAAATGAAACATCAGTTACAGATGTTCGATGTCTGCCTTTATTAATGTTGATTATAGAAAACAGTTGCTCACAAATATACTAGCAATCATTTTCACAGCCAGCCTGTGTAGTCGTGGATGATATTATTGCTAATGTTTAGTCTTGTAAAACTCAACCAGACTAGTAGTATTATTCAAACGATCTTTAGCCCTTAGGTCACATTGAAGATCAATAAGTTCGAGCTGTAAATCGTTAAATGTTAAATGTTACGTTCCGTCTTTTAGATTCCTCCATACTGTACTGTAGCAGTAGGTAAGCAACGTGAAACAGTTACTGAGAATAGGCCTACACACTGCACTCCACTAGATAATTGAGTGGTCGTTTCCCTCTCCTCTACCTATAGTAAGTCTATGTCATTCTGACGTATCTTCCTAAACTATAAAAATCTTTGATCTTCCTCTCCGTTTCGGCGAGCGGTAAACACCGCTCTCCCGCTATTTGTGCAGGCCTGTATTAGGCACTACTAAGTATAAAAATATAGGGACATGAAAATTAACTCAGACACCTATAATAACTCGCCAGTATCTGTTTCTTTTGTTTTCAACAGAGACAAGTTTATTACAAAAATCAAATTTCACTGATGTTCAGATCTGTCTTAACACGCAAGCGCTAGAGCTGCAGTTTACTAAACAATTAATCAAGGATAATTTGTATACAGATTTATAACATTGTGAGGCTCGAATACCGGCTAGCATTGCATGAATCCATCAATCAGTTTGTAATGTTAATCTGGCAACGATTGTGTATTGTTTACCTGTTTTCATAGCAACCACAACATGGGAATATTTTTACCGGAAATGACAAGGCAACATGGTCAGTGTTGTTCCTATTTTATTTTCACTACAATTGCTTCTATTCAATGGACGTACATCAATTATACAATAGGGTAATGAAGCCAATCACGATTTTTGTTTTATAAATAATACATCATCAAATGTCAATCATCTTCATAGTAACCCTCAAACATCATTCTAACACTCTGAAAGTAGAAATTATTATGAAATATTTAAGTTGTTTCATTTAAATGTTATAAAATTTGTTAATATCTTGCTTCATATTTGTAGAAATAATAATTGTATTCTTACAAAATCGACTTTCAGATTCTAATTAAAATTATCAGTTTGAGTTTTCGCAAGCACATTTTGAGAATATTTGTAATGATATATTTAGGCCTACATGATAACAAAAACCTACAACTTATAAAAATGCAAAAAAAAAAAAAGAAAACAAAAACAAACAAATTAACTAAAACAGAATATTTGAAGAAAAATCTGGTTTTAGCAGAAATGTTAATACTTACTTACTTACTTACTTACTTACTTACTTACTTACTTACTTACTTACTTACTTACTTACTGGCTTTTAAGGAACCCGAAGGTTCATTCCGCCCTCACATAAGCCCGCCATTGGTCCCTATCCTGAGCAAGATTAATCCATTCTCTATCATCATATCCCACCTCCCTCAAAACCATTTTAATATTATCTTACCATCTACGTCTCGGCCTCCCTAAAGGTCTTTTTCCCTCCGGCCTCCCAACTAACACTCTATATGAATTTCTGGATTCTACCATACGTGCTACATCCCCTGCCCATCTCAAATGTATGGATTTAATGGTCATAATTATGTCAGGTGAAGAATACAATGCGTGCAGTTCTGTGTTGTGTAACTTTCTCCATTCTCCTGTAACTTCATCCCTCTTAGCCCCAAATATTTTCCTAAGCACCTTATTCTCGAACACCCTTAACCTATGTTCCTCTCTCAAAGTGAGAGTCCAAGTTTCACAACCATAAAGAACAACCGGTAATATAACTGTTTTATAAATTTTAAATGTTAATAAATTACATAAATGTGTAACAGATCAGTTGCGATGTTCCCAGACTGCTGAAACTTCCAACTTAATTTTCTAATTAACCGTGCTTTAATCACGAAACGTAATATAGGTTTTCTATTTTTTTAAGTGTACTCTATCGTTCCTTTCAATCTGCAGGATAATTTCACTTCCACCCTGTATATGTCCAATTATCAATATATATGTTAAGATACCGCTGTTTGAATGTTATGCAAAACAAATGTTACAAATGACAAGAAATAAAATATATTTTTTATTTTACTTGGTTATTTAACGACGTTGCATCAATTACGAGGTTATTTAGCGTCGATGTAATTGATGATACCGAGATGATATTTGGCGAGATAAGGCCGAGGATTCGCTATAGATTACCTGACATTTGACTTATAGTTGGGAAAACCCTCGGAAAAAGTCCAACCAGGTAATCAGCCCAAGCGGGAATCGAACCCGCGCCCGAGCGCAACTCCGGATCGGCAGGCAAGCGCCTTAGATTAAAATATATTCTGAGCGAATTTTTAATCAGTAATGATTGTAATTTTTAATTTTTAAATAATTAGTATTTTTTTAACAATTTATTGATCGATCAGCGCATTTAGCGCTATACAGATCATTTCTAAAAAATATAAATACAATATATGACACTGAATTGAGGGCAGCCTAGATTGGGCTCCTCAATGAACAAAAATGATAGTTAATAAATAATTATTTACATAGGTTGGTGTGATGATAAATTTTGATTATAACATGAGGTCCATTGGAAGTCGGCTCTTGATTCTGGTGGGAAATGTGGACTTCCTTCCGAGAGAGTAGTGGATGGCGCCTGGAACATTTTCTAGGTTGTTACAGAACTTCTTAGCTTGTGAATGAATAAACTGTTTGATTGTGTCAATACCAGTTTCTCTGTGTAGTTGGCTGTTACGGACAAACCAAGGAGAATTGAGTGAAATTCGTAGGACTTTATTTTGAAATGACTGGATGTGTTTAATTTCACTTATTGTTTAGCTACCTTATTGGTTAGTACCTACGATTATAAACGAATACAAATTAATGAGTTAAAAGTACAATGCGGGACAAGTTCGGTTTTGCTGTAGAAATTGAAGTTAGAAAGGTAATTATAACATTTCATTTGGGAGTTGAGTCTAATTTAATTGAGGAAACGTTTATTATAGTTTCCATATCACTTCTCTATCGAATCATATAATAACACATTTTAGTTTAATACAATTATCATGCACTGGGTTCAAATATGTTTGCTGTTGCCGCAGCTTTACCCACTTGAAAACTATTTCAACTGCACCAAATTTAACCAAACTAAACAACATTTTCTGTCCAACTTTAAGGTCCTGAGTTCGATATCGGTAGTGGTTTGCATAGCAGGCCAGAAAAAGAATCTACAGCTTCTGCGTATAAAATATTGTTACATTACATTATGTACAGTAAAACCTCGATAAGATCACCCGCTTATTACGCTATCTCGTGTAATACGCTTTTTTCCCGGTCCCTGCACATTTCATATATAACGCCTTTATAAAAAATACCCCGTTTGTTGCGCTCAAGTCCCGCATAATACGCTCTTTTTGTGGAATATTGTCGATGTAATTTTCAGTAATGTACTGTAACACCAATGAAACATTTTGCCCATTGAACTCACTGGTGCCATTAACCTGAAAAGTACTGGTATTCAATTCAATTCAATTCAATTCAATTTATTTGGGCATTAGACATACAGTTCTAGGCTTCGTCAGAATACATTGAAAAACATATAAATACATTTTAAAAACACTAATAAAAGAAACAGTAGAATTTAAATAATACAATGAAAACATGAAATAATTTGAAACTTTTAAATTAAAGAAAACTAACTAAATTGCAATTAAACTTATTTATTAAAATACAATTTCATACAAATTTGTGTTAAAAACTCAGCAACAGAATGAAAAGGATTACTGTATTTAATAACCAATTGTAAAATATAGTTTTGAAGCTATTGATTTGTAATTTATAATATTGACTTGGGAGCTTATTACATAATTTCATCCCCATAATTAAAAAGTTTGTGTTGCTCTTGTGTAAGCTACAATATGGAATATTAATTTGTTTACTATTTCTAATTTCATAATCATGTATATTGGCCACTAATGAGTAATTGTCGATATTTTGTCGAGTGTAAAGTACTAGATCTTATATATACAAATTTATGATTGTTAAAATCCATAATTGTCTGAAAAGTGGCCGACAATGTTCCAGATAGTTTGATTTACATAAAATTCTAATGGCTTTCTTGTGTAAAATCAAGACACTTCCAATTTGGCTCCATTTCCCAAGAAAATTAGGGCATATCGGATTATCGACTGAAAGAAAAAAAATTAGGCTCTTTACCTGCGCACTTAAACCTTCATACAGTACAATACCCAGTGAGTTCTATATTAAGCTGGAGGCAAAACTCAATGCTTTAAAAGCGTGACGCGAATGCTGAGGGCTTGAGCGTATTGCTATCTCTTTCTAACATAGCTAGTGTTGTCCTTGTCTCTCTTGCAGTGAATGCTATCGTACACAATAACGGTATTTATATTGCTTACTGCGCATGTGCAACATGAACCTCACGAAAGACTCATTGAAACATATTAGTTAGAAAAAGAGAGCAATACCCTCACCAACAGTCACGCTTTCGGACAGGAAAGAGCAATGCGGTGATGCTTTCAGTTTAGTATAAAGGTCACTGGCAATACCCCACCCTCTTGTTACGATCTCTTATTCGACTCTTTACCTGCACGCTTAAAGCCGACATACAGTTACAATATCCACCCTCTCTCTCTCAAATAACATTTCTCACTCGGCCGTAATAAAATTCTGTAAATTTTGGCTGGTCAGATTGTTGTCCTTTAGTGCAGCGTTTCTCAAACTATGGTCCGCGGACCACTTGTGGTCCTCGAGGTCTTCCCTTATGGTCCTTCAAAAAAGACAGAAGAAAAAAGAAAATTCAAACGAATTGAGTATCACACTATAGCTGAGTTTGAGCAATGGCCTTTCACTTTTTCTCCCAGTACTGACATATTATAAAATTTATTTACCCTACCCGTCCATTGACTTCCCACTCTACTCTCAGCAACAAAAGAGGAATTTAAAGCACTATGAACGTGGTGTTTCTCGCTATCTTTTCCCTGCACATCTGGCGCTGCGCCTGTAACCCAGCTAGGGTTTACCCGAATTCATAACCGGACCAAAGTACCGAACCTTTTCATGTATTTATGACTTTCCTAATAGTTTGCACATTGAAATGGTCACGTGCTGTACGTCGTACACCAATAATACAACATGCAAAATTGTATCTTCCGCTTCCACTTCCGAAATTTAGGAAGTATTTCATAATCATATAAAACAGTAAGGCGCTTCAGTTCGACAGTGACAGTTTGTGGGCACATGATTAACTATATTTATTATTTCATTTTATACAGCAAAGCCATTCCAAAATTTACTTCAAGGACCTTATAAATACACTACTGTATATACATTGTGTGCAATAACTATAATGCTACCACGTTATTCAATATGATGCGATTTTTTTTTTGGCTCGTGTACTGTGTCATAAATGCAGAAACATACATTTCGGACTTACGTACTGTACAGTTTCCATTAGAAAAGGTAGGACAAGATAAAGAAAGGAAATGGGAAGCTGTTTGTTCAACTCTATAGAATAACTCTGTGTAAAGGGTACAACAAAAGTTCCCCCTTCCCTTGTCTTCACAGATGATGGAGCCGGTATCTAATATTTCTGCATCCGTGACACGGTACAACATTAAAAGAATCTCGATTCATATTTATAAATCCTTTTGTATTGAGAAGTAGTACGAAAACTCCTCTTGATTTTCTGTTTTAATGACAATGAACACATTCTGCCTTTGTGTTCAAGCTTTAGTTAATGTGAATTCAATATCTGTTGCATCTACATAGGTTGGATAAAAAGTAATGGCAACACTGCTGTCACGTGACGATGGTGCGTTCGAGACTTGCCAGCTGTGTGTACATGAACAAGGACTGTTAGATGAGTTAGTGCACCCAGCGGTGACAGTACTCTGTCAATTTACTGCAGTGTGTAGAACGTTGACTTTCATAGGGATAGTGAGAGCTCCCTAAGACCACGTTTACAAAACTAGAGCAACGTTCCTGGGTCAAAATTGAAGTGACACGAGGTCGTAGTGCACAAGAATGTTTTCAGGGACTGCATGAAGCATATGCC
This sequence comes from Periplaneta americana, assembly GCF_040183065.1. NCBI lineage: Eukaryota > Metazoa > Arthropoda > Insecta > Blattodea > Blattidae > Periplaneta > Periplaneta americana. The sequence continues at coordinate 17,429,554 of NC_091130.1, forward strand.
GATGCAGCGTTGCCATATCGCACAGTGGCACGATGGGTTAAAGCGTTCCGGGAAGGCAGGGTGCTTTAGGGCGGTCAATACGGAACATCAACAAAGATGGACGCGCTGATGGTGTACGACACCTTCCAAACATTTGGGAAAAGGTAATAAATATGGGGGGCGACTATATAGAAGGTACGTAAATGTTGTACCCCTGTGGCATGTCAGAAATATTGCACTGTTGTCATTACTTTTTATCCAACCTTAGTACAATTGAAATCTTGTAATGCTTGGGACAATGTATTATTTTATTAAAATAATAAGGGTTACTTATACTGAATAGTTGAAAATAATTTAAAATATGTAAAAACTTTCATGAGATTATTATAGATATATTTTTTTAATTTGTCCTACAGAATTTATCTGTAATATTGACACTTAATATTTTAGGAGAAAAATTCGCCCCGGTGCCTGGGATCGAACCCGGGTCCTTGGTTCTACGTACCAAGCGCTCTGATCACTGAGCTAAGCCGAATTCAATCCACAGCACAGGACCGAACTCCTCTCCTTCGATGTTTCCCTTTGTGGCCTGACTCCAAGTTAGGCATATACTGGGTGTTCTTTTCAAAGTGTGTCATGACGTCACTGTTGATGAGTCAGAGATTTGAAGCGAGTTTCAGCTTTTATGTCAGAGAAGTTGCCTATTAATCAAGGCGTTCAATCTGAACTTGAGATCGAGTACGGTATAACTTGAACGCTGTAGCGACAGATGGCGATCTGTACGGTCTGTGTGATACCATAACCTCTTTCGAACTGTGTGTTGCGCGACCAAGTACGCAGGGTATTTGTTATCATCGGTTGCGTACCACAACATTCCACAACACAAGTCAAATGCTCCGTGTCCATGTTGATTGTCGAAATTAATGTCAACAAATACGTAAGTAATCGTCTTAACCCTCTCCCCATATCTCGACAGTAAGAAAAATCTCACCTCAGTACATGTTTCGAAACAGTTCACATTCCTGCCACTACCGGCGTTACCGTACGTATCGGTAAGTACTCTTCAGAATGAACGCCGTACTTTCTAGGCAACTTCTCTGGCACATAGGTAATACACCTCTGCGGAAGTGTAGGAAGATTGAATTCTCTAGGCTCATCGACTAGCCACATGACGGCATACAGCGAGCCATGACACACTTTGAACTGAACACCCAGTATATGTTGACGTGTATCCAATGTCAACTGCCATTATACTAGGAGCGCACTCAGCTGAGTGATTTGTTGGGCGGGAATCCGCAGTAATTTTTCTCCTAAAATATTAAGTGTCAATATTACAGGTAAACTCTGTAGGACAAATTAAAAAATATATCTATAATATTCTCTTAGCTAGCAGTGCATAATAACTGCGGATTCCCGACCAACAAGTCACTCAGCTGAGTGCGCTCCTAGTATAATGGCAGTTGACATTGGATACACGTCAACATATATATGTATAACTTAGAGTCAGGTCACAAAGGGAAACAACGAAGGAGAGGAGTTCGGTCCGGTGCTGTGGATTGAATTCGGCGTAGCTCAGTGGTCAGAGCGCTTGGTACATAGAACCAAGGACCCAGGTTCGATCCCAGGCTCCGGAGCGAATTTTTCTCCTAAAATATTAAGTTTCATGAGGTTGTCAGAAGACCATGACAAACTTTGAAGTGAATATCAGTTGCTAAATTAAACTTACTCGCATTCAAATGTTAACTAGTTTCCCTATAAAGTTAGCAATATGATAGAGTATACATTGTTTTAATTCAAAGGTTTTTTAAGTTAACCATGTGGTAAGATACATCCAATAATTTTGTTTACTTTCTTTTTTATAATTTCAATTCATAGGGCCACAAAAATATTTGACTACATACCATAACCCATTCTTTGCAGAGCGTCAACACAGAGTGGTGTGGTTAACAGAAACTAAAAAACGGATCCAATGTGAACACGAAATAAGCCAATATTACAAACAACAAAACCAGATCCTGATACTCATTTCTCCCCCCGCCCCCAAAACAAAGCGTTGTACTGTACATACTATTAACTGCACTGTACTCACGTGGCGACAAACCTAATTATTATTTAACAATAATTGGTTTTGCGTCACAAACAAAAGCGATTTCAGTCGCTTCACACTGCCATTATTAAACACTATTATATTATCTGTTATTATTATGTACATATAATTATAATATATATAAAAGTACAGCAATTAATTGAAGAGTAAACTGTAGTTGGGAATACAGCACTTGTAATTATGAAACATTATTGAAAGAATATTGAATAAAAAAATTGATCTTATATTAATGTGTTCTTTATTTATTTATTTCTCATATCTTTACTGGGAAAAGAAGACTTCGGTACAGTAGAACCTCTATTATCCGTGGTAATGAAGGGGCTGGACTGAACGGTTAATCGAAAAAATCGGATAATCTGTACCATGAAAGATTTTGTAATTTCCTCCATGGTCTTGTATTTAACTCGCTAGGTAGTGGATCATAAGTTCACTAATTTAAATCTGGTTGTCTACTATGGCTTTTTAAGGGCCAAGGAAGCCCTTTTTAATGACTGTCTCTGGAAAGATAAGAATAAAGGTGGTCTCATGTTGTAGATTTACATACTTTTTTACACTTTACCCTTGTTTTTTTTATTATATCGCGTAATTGTAACTCCACAGAGCCACAGATACTCTTTCTCAAACCATTCAATTATTTACATTTCTTTTTCGATTCTTAGCACAACACGTTTTCTATTAACACCCGTGGAAGACATTTTATATACAAGTTATATTATAGAACGGCAATTCGAGCAGTAGACAATGCTCTGTAATGATAAACGCTTGTAATAACACTCTGTAGCAAAAACATATGTAGAACCTACTAATATGATGTACAAAACAGTAGGCTACTTCATATAAGTTATTTATTTCTGAAGAAAAAAAAAAGAGCGAGAATAGACAGAAGGATAATCCGCCAATCGGTTAATAGGGTGACGGATAATCGGGGTTCTACTGTATCTACATAAATCTCTGGAAACAGTGCAATCAAGACTCCAAGGAGGTATTCCAGTCCCGAAATACCGTCCCTAACGGTCACCAGATACCACATTTTCTTCCCCGAATTCTACACCAACCAGGCGGCTCTGGAGCAGCATCATCTTTCCACGGATAATTTCAAGGAAAAATTGTTCCGGGGCCGGGTATCGATCCCGGGATCCTTCGCTTAGCACGCGAACGCTCTACCGACTGAGCTACCCCAGGAACCATACGCGACACCGTCACAATTTTTCCTTTGTATCCACACAACTCAAATGAGCTGACAAGACGCCAGAACTCAACTAGGAGTGCACACAATACTCTGCGTGACTTAAATTGTGGTTTTCTGTTAACGCATCACAGTAACGAATGTATTATGCAAATCTGGCTTTCAGGTAATAGCTCCCTGTAAAGCAGGTTTGAATAATTTCAAGGAAAAATTGTTCCGGGGCCGGGTATCGGGATAGCTCAGTCAGTAGAGCGTTCGCGCGCTAAGCGGAGGGTCCCTGGATCGATACCCGGCCCCAGAACAATTTTTCCTTGAAACTATTCAAATTTGCATTTCCACGGATAGTTTTACTATTTAATATTTATTCAACCTGGTTCAGATTAGGTTATCAGACCTTCTCTTCCCCTCTGCCAGATTACAACTACAATATCAAAAATACAATTACAATTCGCAGATTACAAGCTACGTCATAAATATAGCTATCCTGCTTATAGTGAAAGGTTGGAGAAATGTTTCCTGTTTTTTGCATTATACAGCTGTCAAAAAGAAGTGAACAGCGAATATATTCTAAGTCCACTTCGGATAACGGTGATGTTACATGATGCATGCGATTGTAGAATCGAACTTGAAGCAGTTTCGGAAATATGGTGTTTAAGCAGGAGTCATTCGTTATCTACGTCTCGTAGAGCAGCGGTGAGTTCGAGTCTTGTTCTAGTTATTTTATTTTGTTATCGTTCGTTAACGATATAAATAGTATTCAAGTTATTTTATATTCTGTTTTCGTTCTTTAGCGATATAAATAATATTCAAGTTATCACTTATATTTTGTTATCTTTCCTTAGCGAAATAAATAATATTCAAGTTTCCATTTATATTCTGTTATCGTTCTTTAGAAATGATATAAATTTAATGTCAGGTTTGGAGCAATACAGCTGCATAATATTAGTATTAGTTGGACGAGTTACGCAATAATAGACCAACCGACAATTTGTAAAAAAAAAAAAAATTAGATATTTGCACAAAACTGTCGATAGCAGGCTAATTTAACTCGGAAAAAAATGAAGAATGTGATATCTGAATGTTGCTGCTATTTATAAGCAAAAATTCGTTTATTGCATAAAATTAATTTATTTATTTTGCTTTTAAATATTAATTCAAGTGCTGGTCTCTTATTAAAAATTGATTAGCCTCTTGGTATTATTTGTGCTATTTTTTTTTTTGTAATAGCATGAATGTTATAATACTTCTTGCATAAAATGGTTTATAAAAAAAACAGATTTATTTCAATGGCCAATATCTCGAAACAGGTTTCTGGCGCTTGGTCTCTTATTGCGAAACTCAGTCTAGATTTTTCTTATAATTTTACATTATACTACCCTGTAACACAATAAACTGAAAAGGAGTGACGAGGACTTGAACCTGAGATGTTCATATCTAAATTCCGACGTTCCTTCGACTGCGGAAAAAATGGCCCAATCTCGCTCCAAAACGTCCTGATGATTTGTGAAAGCTCGTGCAGGATACCCGAGATGCCGTGGCTGAGAACAGTCGCTATTTGAAAAGACTAGTCTAGTCCATGCCCACTAGACTGCAAGATGTGATCGAGATGGGAGGAAAATGAACTAAAAATATTGGATTGTGGCTTTTGTTTTGACTTTTACCTTTTATTTTTTTTAATTTTCTAAGGCAGACGTCAATAAATTTGTTTTGTTTATGCCACGAAAGTTATTTTTGTTGAGAATATTTTTTTTTTTTCCATTTGCATCCATAATGTGATAATAAATAATGATAAAGTCATGGCATAATACATTCATGAACCTGATATTAATTACTAAAACAGTCATAAAAGAGACAGGAGCAATTATATTTTCCTTCTTTTTTAAAAACAAAAAAAATATAAAAACCACTATCTTGTATTCGAACGCACGACCTTATACTACCACTACGCTATAACAGTAACATGCAGATATCAGGCTACGTGGTCCAACAACATGTAACATCGCCAGTCTCTGAATTGTAGCGAAGATACCCGAAGGGAACTCAGTTTCTAGAGAGCTGCCACTTTTTTCTCTTGACAGCTGTACATCTAGTTCTTCAGGAAAGCATAAAATCTTCAGCAACGTATACATCATACTGCTCTTGAGGAATGAAATCAATCTGCATTGAATGAGCTTCGATGGCCTAGATCTAATACCACATATGTCATTTTTTTTTTCAAAATTTTCAGGAGAGACATAAAACTGTTTATTATTTACACATTATATCTATTTGTGCCACTGAAAAATACAATAATCAGTAAGAATACTATTGGAAATTTTGGAAAAATCACATACGTGGTGTTAGATCTAGGCCATCATAACTGCATTATGTATTAAGCATTCAGAAATTAATACGAAATTTTATGCTTCAATTCTTCTTTATCCCTGTTAAAATTACAGAAGCGTAATATAGTCTTGCTATGATATTGTTTCAATGAAAGGCTGAGCTTTGTCTTCTAACACAAAAAGTGTAATTTTATAAGAAATCTAAACTGCCAACTATAACATAATTTAGCTGTAATGAAGCTTAAAAACATGTCAAAGTATTTTTTAAGTTGGTCTGTCATTGCTTGAATCGCTTTATTGATAGGTTGCGATTGCTGCAAGTGAGACATCTGGTGGAAAACAAATGCCAATCCGCGCAAAGACTTGAAAGTCAGTGTTAAAAATACTTTCTGCACTATGGTGAAGTATGTTGTACATACCGTTGCTGTTTTAATGCCTTGTAAGCTGATCATAACCAATTCGAGTGGCTGCTATGGTTACGAGAGTGCTGTAAGTAAAAACATATGGTAAGTATATGTGTGTGATAAGTAAAATTGCTTCATTTATTCTTAGTAAAATCTTTAGACTTTTTAGATCTATGAGTAAAGTTTTTCATCTTTAAATAAGCGAACAATTTTTTTGAATTGAGCAATATTAATACCGTTGTTCATAAGATGGACAATATTGCTCCAGTAACGTTCAATAACTGCACAAATTGTACACTGTGTCCCAAAAGTCATGGTGGGGTTATCGTCATTTGTTTCCTTCAGTGCCTCAAAGTTACAGACGAAAAACTGAGAGTTTTATTTTCATCTGGCACCAATATTACATTTCTACCTCTATTCATTCAGAAAATATAATCCTCTGACACCGCTCTATAAATTTTTGGACACAGTGTATTATCACCATAGGTAGGAAGTTTGATCAAAACAGTAGATTTCAGTTGAGTAGAGCGAGGAGTATAGATGTCACACGCGTCTCGTTCTGCTCCCGCTCGCTATAGACGACATGCAGTTCACATAAACAACGCATAGTATCATCCTGTAAACTTGTGTACAGTCGTGCATAGTTCGAATAATATTGTTAATTAATATTAATAGTTTAGGTTTTGAACAAGGTGAGCTATTCTGTTATTATTGTATAATTTACGTTAATATTATACAAGATTCCAAAAAAGAAAAATCATCTGCTATTAAACAATTATACAAACAGAAGTATATAACACGTTTATTTTTTCCAGGATTATTTTTCATTAAATGTTGGTTGAAATAGAAGTTTATTTACCAGCCGTCAATACTTGTTTGTTTTGCTGGTCTGTTGACGTCTCGTTCTGTTGTGCTACTATGCATTCGGTTGCGTTCATTCAGCATCAGGATTACGATACGAACTTCCTAGCTGCCATTAAAATAGAAATGAAAAAAATTTCTTGAAAACAATTATGGGTTTAATATTGTGTGCCACATACGAGATAGGCTATTAGATTAACAAAGTTGTTGTTCACCTGATGATAGCTATAACTACTAAATCATATAATTTCAGATTTGTTCCAGTAACGTCTTATGACGTAGAAACAATATTTTAGAAGTAGAAATATTTTTTTTTTCTGAACATAAAAGTATTTCTTTTCATAAAATGAAAATGTTCATTGTTATTTGTTACAGTACAATGAGGCTAGAATCATATTTGTATACTTTGTATCTTATTTTTATGTATGTATGTATGTATGGATAAATTATTTTAGATTGCTAGTTGCGAAGTCTATAATTAAAAATTGTTGTTTTTTATATTATTCGTTTATTGTTTTCTTGTTCAAAAGGCGTGGACGATTGGAGCACAAGTTTGGTTATCACCCGGCCGTACACGTTTGTCATTCTGGTTCATCGACATTGAGACCTACGCTACTACTTTTCATTCGGTAGAGATTTAGGTCCAAGTTGACACAACTTAGCAGTTTCGGTACTATACCTGGTAAGGTTTATCTTGTCTCAGTAGCAATAAAACCAAGTCCCTTCAAATGAGGGTGGAGATTATAGGAGGGTTGTAAATTTTCAGGATTCCTTTAAAACCTTGTTATTGTACAGGCTGCCGGAACTCAGTTTCTTGAAAGACAAGCTCAGTGACGGAACTACACAGTACGAAGAGAGATATTTTGTAATTTTATTTTGCGCTACAAAATGTAGCAACTAGTCCCTTCCGACACTGAATGGATGGACGGCATCGCTCCACTCCCTCATCACCATAACAACACAGACGAAGTAAGACATATCTACTTTCTCTCTCTTTTCACAGTGAGACAAGATATATCACACAGACTTTAACTTTCTAGCTCTAATTATTATCAAGTTTAATTTTTCTAAGTAAAGGTAAGTAATCATTACAGCGCTGTTATTCTGTCTTTTCATTGTCATGAGACAACGTATGGTTTTGTTATCTTACAAGGTATGTATGTAAACAACATCGGTAAGTACGAGAAAAGAGTGCGATCATCTGAACAAGTACTTCTTGCACGCATAAACCATTTTTAACACGCTTGTATAGAGTTCAAAGATCTACTTTTAGCAACAGCTGTCTAAAAATATATTTTTCTTTCCCTCCGACTGTACGAAACAAGCAAAAACTGTAGGAAAGTCCTCAGTAGCAAATTGCATCAAAATTCTTACCGCAGTTTTCGAGTGAAACGTGTACGGCCAGGCTACACTTCCGGTTGTCCTTTCACCTTGGGCAGCACGCATAAAAATGAGCCGGAGTGGACTGAGCAGCCGTTGTGAAGAATTGCACTGCAATGGAGCGCGCCACCCGACATTACTTATTCAGAATAGAGCGACGAGTACCAACGGGGGCTGAGTCCTCCGGAGAATTGCGAGCTACTCACCGAAGTACAGTCCCTCCTCTAATTTCTGAGTCCCACAGGTTTAGACAGCGTTGTCTCTGTTCCTACGGTTGACATTAAATCAGAAAGGGAAAGAAGTAAATATTTAACATCCAAATAGAGCGTACGAGAGTGCAGAATGTAGGCTACTTCGGATTCAAAGCTTTAAAAATGAGTGTCATGAAGGTCACATACGAGGAGAAAATATTCAAAAGAGACTTTGTCCTTCAAATTGAATTTTAGGATATGAACAAAAAATTCATTCTATTATCTCTGCAATGTTATAATTTTATTGTGTACTGACTAATTATGAATATAAATCTGTTCAGAATGTAGTAAAACCAAGTTTTCAAAACAATTTAAATAGTTGTCATTGTAGAAATTTAATATATGTAAAAGTTTAGACACAGTTGCTTTAATTTAATTTATGTAATTGTCACTGTAGAAATTTAATATAAAAGTTTTGACAGAGTTGCTTTAATTTAATTGAAATAATTGTCGTTGTAGAAATTTAATATAAAAGTTTAGGCAGGGTTGCTTTAATTTAATTTAAATAATTGTCATTGTAGAAATTTAATGTAAAAGTTTAGGCAGGGTTGCTTTAATTTAATTTATGTAATTGTCACTGTAGAAATTTAATATAAAAGTTTTGACAGAGTTGCTTTAATTTAATTTAAAATAACTGACATTGTAGAAATTTAATATAAAAGTTTAGGCAGGGTTGCTTTAATTTAATTTAAATAATTGTCATTGTAGAAATTTAATGTAAAAGTTTAGGCAGGGTTGCTTCAATTTAATTTAAATAATTGTCATTGTAGAAATTTAATATAAAAGTTTAGACAGAGTTGCTTTTGGTTGAACAGATTGGACATAGTTGGTATTTGTTTGTCACAATGTTGTACAGTAGTGGCAAAAAAAAACCGACCGACCCTTGTAGCTCATTTCAGAGCCTTGTTCACTCCAGAGCACGATAGACTAGTAACTAAGACTTTCGTGGTTCGAATCCTGTCTGGGAAGGAAACTTTTTTTTTTGTTCCTTATTAAAATTTATTCCTAATACTTTTCGATTGCAGCGATATTTTACTACTTAATTAACTTATTATTTCCAGAACATGAATTTTACCAGCAATCGTAAAGTATTCGAAATAAATTTGAATAAGGAACAAAAAAAAAATGTTTCCTTCCCAGGCAGGATTCGAACCACGAAAGTCTTAGTGACAAGTCTATCGTGCTCTGGAGTGAACAAGGCTCTGAAATCAGCTACAAGGATCGGTCCGGTTATTTTTTCGCTACTACTGTACATATTACTTATTGAACATGCACGCCAAAAGTTTATTGCAGTCATTTTATGAAGTAGTTTTGAAACAATTTGACCTAAGTCAAAGAAGACTTACAAAAAGGAACAAACAAAATTTCATTTGAAGAAAATATCCAATTGTATTGACCAAAAATGCCTTCATAGCCCTTTTTTAAAGTGGAAACCACAATCGTCTCCTAAACATCACACATTGGATTTCCCTCTACATCTGGGACATTAAAAACAGATACATTGATCAAGAGCTTTTAGACAATTGCAGATCTGCCTCGTTATACCAATTCTCACCAAAGAGTTCGACTAAAATTTTCCTCACATCTTCTGTCTTCTCAACGTCTATGTACAACAAGTGCACCATTATTATTTATTAATGCATCCGCCTGTCATAACAGATGGCCATATATATGTATATATGGAATAGAGAGAAAAATCAATACAATAGGCTGCAATCATAGTACAATATGCAATTTAGAAAGTTTAAAAATTAAACATTATATAAATGATTATGTAAAATGCTTATGAATTTCATTAAGATATTTAAACAAATATTTTTAATATCTTGAGATGTCATATCGTATTACTTTAAAATGCCAGTAGTATATTTATATGCCGATCTGTATATTTCCTTATTTTATTAACTTCTTTTCCATTCAAACGCTCACCTCTCTTTTTGTTATCTTGATTAGCATGCCTTACTTCCCCGGTATAAGGTTGTAACCAACAAAACTATAATTCATGTTTCAGGAGAAAAGATAATAATTTCAGGGGCATATTTTATTAGACCTACATTCACTAGCAGAACCATTTGACTAATCAAGGATAGAAGTTTATTCAGCTATTGAATACAATCATTTTTGTTATAGTTCTAAATGAATGCTTTAAAATTATTTTTCCACCAATGTCTGACATTTTAATAATTTGATGTTACATCATTTTTCCGGGGAAGTCTTCAATTACGTTTTATTATAATTTACTTGAATATTGAAAACATACCACCTCACCATAAAGCATGACTCAGGTCTAATAGAACTCATGCAATGCAAAGCATTCTGGAACGTTGGTTTCCATGGTAGCAAGGCTGTGATTCGCTAGAACTGACAGAGTCATGTCTGATTGTATTCAGTTTGTGGACATAGTTGCTTTTTTAAAAACACCTCAATTTTTACATTCTGTTTTACAGGGGACATACATTTTTTTATCATTATGAGTGTATTGAAATCTTTAGTTTTAAGAATAAAATAATATTATAAATAGAGAATGAACTATTCATAAGTACCATTTATTTAATTGGCTAGTATTCTGTAGTTAAAAATGTGTTGTCAGTGTAACTCTGAAAATATTGAGAATAGGACACAGGTTTATATGACATCATTTACTCAGAATGTCTTTGGAAATAAGCTCCGTAAGTGGCGGTAAGTCATCGTGGATCACCCTGTATATAGACGGTGAGTCGTAATTATGTACTATAAAGTATTGTAGAGTATTCTATATTATAATGTAAACAGATTTTGTCATATATATATATATATATATATATATATATATATATACTTTGAAATGGTAATGGAAATTACGGGAAAACTGCTGAAAGGATTTTAATAACTGATCCCTCAATTTGAAGCTTGCAACTCAAAGTTTTTCAGAAAAATAATAGTTTTCAGTGAAATGTCAATTTTTCAACATAATTTTCCTATTTTCCAAAATCCATCTGTCGTCAGTTTTGAGAACTAGCTAATTGCATTTCAGAATAAAACAAAACACACACTACAGTAAACAATATTACACGAAACCCATGATCTGCAAGAATGCTGACATATTGAGCTCAGATTAAATTGGTTATTAAAAACTTAACTTATTAAAAATAATTTACAGGTTTGATTCTGTGGTGTGTAATTTTCTGGGTACAGCTGTGTATTGGATATTAAAAACTACAAAACTTGAGATGGTTTGATAACATTATTACCATTAGAAATGAAATATCATTGTAGTTAATGCCATGATGTGACTATTTTTCATTAATTATACATATTAATGCTATAATGATGATATGAAAGTGAAACGTTTTGGGTTTATATAAGTAGATGTAGAGAATAACTTAAATTAGATTTTGATTTCTATATTTTACTGAGTGGCGGCTATATAGTATATATAGTATATGTTACTGAAAGCTATAAAACTTAAGTAAGATAATAATAATATTATTAAAAATCAAATATTTTTACAATTATTAATCAAGTGGGGTTGGGTCTTTTTCATTTATTTAATGGCCGTGTGGTGTAGATATTTATATGCGTGGTTCTCTTCAGTATTAGCTCGAGAGAGAGTATCTTTCATTATGATGGAAGCAAATAACTATCAAAAAGACAAGTATTCTTCATTGAAAATAAATCTGAAAAATGTTTATTTGAACGTCTAATGAACTTAGTTTGCAGCATTTGCTGCACAAGCCACTAGTATATACTGTATATATATATAGCCGTGGCTGCTTTGTTATCGATATATGGCATCATTGTGGGAAGCGTGAATTGGCGTTACATCGAAGCTGTTCATGCATAAATTGCTCAGACGACACTCTACAGTACACAGTGAGTACAATAATTATTGTTATTGAAGAGAGAGAAATGCTGTAAGCAGTCGACAGGTGCTGTGTATTTGCGCTTTCTGCAGACTGAGCTACTACAACAAACGGTACTACGGTTAACACTTGGCTACTTCAAAATAAAGCATCTGTGCATTACCATGTTACAGTGAAACGTCATTTGAATTAAAGATATCCAGGCAGATGGAGTAGACGCAACGGGCCTGTTGCATGGCCGACGAGATCGCCTAAACTCTGCACCTGCAATTTCTGGTTGTGAGGTCACATGAAAGTACTAGTTTACTCTCAACGACACCACAAGAGAGCATCTGTTGAATGCAATTCTGCAGGAAATACAATTCGGGCACTGTTTTTAGTAGGTTATTTTACGACGCTTTATCAACATCTTAGGTTATTTAGCGTCTGAATGAGATGAAGGTGATAATGCCGGTGAAATGAATTCGGGGTCCAGTACCGAAAGTTACCCAGCATTTGCTCATATTGGGTTGAGGGCAAACCTAGGAAAAACCTCAACCAGGTAACTTTCCCCGACAGGGAATCGAACCCGGGTCACCTGGTTTCGCGGCCTGACGCACTAACAGCTGTGGACGGCACTGTGTAAAGAGCAAGATATTCATGGCGGAAATTGTGTTGTGAAGTGAATGATGGACATTTCGAGCATCTTCCGTGAACGTTCAATGTAAATAACCACGTCTTTAAACAACACACTCAGAAAAGTAGCTGTTGTTTTTTTCTAACTGTTCTAATCATTATCTCCATAATGAAGCGGACATAACCGTAAGCTTATATGAAAAAACATATTTCATTTTTAGTATAGAATACTCACTTACAAATGGCTTTTAAGGAACCCGCAGGTTCATTGCCGTCCTCACATAAGCCCGCCATCAGTCCCTATCCTGTGCAAGATTAATCCACTCCCTATCATCATATCCCACCTCCCTCAAATCCTTTTTAATATTATCCTCCCATCTCCGTCTCGGCCTCCCCAAAAGTCTTTTTTCCCTCCGGACTCCCAGCTAACACTCTACATGCATTTCTGGATTCGCCCATACGTGCTACATGTCTTGTCCATCTCAAACGTCTGGATTTAATATTCCTAATTAAGTCAGGTGAAGAATACAATGCGTACAGTTCTGAGTTGTGTAGTTTTCTCCATTCTCCTGTAACTTCATCTCCCTTAGCCCCAAATGTTTTCCTAAGAACCTTATTCTCAAACATCCTTAATCTCTGTTCCTCTCTCAAAGTGAGAGTCCAAGTTTCACAGCCATACAGAACAACCGGTAATATAACTGTTTTATAAATTCTAACTTTCAGATTTTTTGACAGAAGACTACATGACAAAAGCTTCTCAACCGAATAATAACATGCATTTTCCATATTTATTCTGCGTTTAATTTCCTCCCGAGTGTCATTTATATTTGTTACTGTTGTTCCAAGATATTTTAATTTTTCCACCTCTTCGAAGGATAAATCTCCAATTTTTATGTTTCCATTTCGTGCAATATTCTCGTCACGAGACGTAATCATATACTTTGTCTTTTCGGGATTTACTTCCAAACCTATCGCTTTACTTGCTTCAAGTAAAATAGAACACTCTACAATAATTTACAGTACATAATTACGACTCAACCTGTATATATTCGTATTACTGTAACCGGTCATTCACTTCTTCCATTGGTTGGAATAGGCTATATACCCATATAGGCTCTATATGAATTTTATGAGGGACATAAAAAATTCGATCGTGCCAATAAGCGTATTTAGTTAAAAGGGGATTAGGCTTATATTTAAAAAAGCGCATCAATCAAATCATGAAATCATATTGGATGGATATACATATACATATTTCTTTCTCTACACTGGACTAAAAATTATTTTCAATCACGTACGTATATGAATAAATCACGACCGACTGGCTGCATAAAAACTATTTTGCCACAAATTTTTTTTGTCAAGTTGCTTGAAGTAGCCAAGCATAACAGATTAAACACAACAGGTGCCTTCTGATACGAGCCTCATTACTAGAGCCGTGCAAAGGGAGCAGTTGTTCGACACACCGGCAACAGGGCAAGGGTTGTTAATTCACCTTGCGTACCTGCAGAGGTCTGACTGCGGTACACAGGATAGCTGCAAGCAGTAGGTACAGCGTAGTAGAGCAAACGTCAGTACTAAAGAAACATAAGAGCAGTTCGGTTCTACGTAGTGTTACGATGCCTGAAGGGGAGCAAATTCGTTCGGCAAAGTTTAAGAGATTTATTTCCGAATATGGTGATATTTTTTGTCGCAACAAAGATAAACTATTCTGAAAATTGTGTAAAATATCAGTTTCAGTAAATAGAATGTTAATGTTATGGTTTATTTAACGACGCACACTTAAATGCCATCGACCTGGCCCGCAACCTTGGGCATAGAAGGCCAGCGCTATACCAACTTGCCAACCAGCAGTAAATAGAGTATATAATGTTCGAAGACATGTAAATAGGGATGTACACAAACGTGCTCTCATGACGTTGAAAGAAGAAGGTGGAAAATGTGAGGAGGGTCATAGTTCTTCATCCGTGTTCCATGAAGAAATGTGGAAGAAAGTGACTCAAGTAGTCGATAAAATTGGTAAAATAATATCTGCGAAAATAACAAATATGTTGAAAAAATGGTGGATATTATAAACTTTGCAACATTAGTGACAGTATTTCTGGAGATAAGGCTTCCTTTGAAGAACTAACAGAAGTTGAAAAAAATGTTGCACAGGATTTTACGTATGCCCCAGTTGTTTCAACAGACTTAGAAAGAAGCTTCTCCACATATAAGGCCATGCTATCAGATAGACGACATTCGTTTTCTGTTCATAACTTACAAATGTCACTTGTTGTGCATTGTAACAATATTTGGAAGAAACCTGATAACGTATCACATGTGAATTAATAAATCACACTCATTGCAAAGAAAAGGAAAGACAAAAAAACAATTGTTCAAGTGCTTTTGCGAATAGAATATCGTGAACTCGTTACAAATAAACAGTGATTTTGTTTGTGTTCTATATGAAATCATACATGTAAAGTATGTATTATTTGTTTGGGATGAAATGGTTAATTAGTTTTGTAATTTTGAAATTTTATTAAAGTATCTGTAGAAAATTAATTGCAGAAACGTTAGGGAACTGTGTCATTTCTATTGTGTCGTCTGTACGTCAACACATCGTGTACATGACCGTCGCTTGTACACAGGGAACACGCCGAGTAGCGTCGGAACCCTTGCTATGATGCCATTCTGTCTGTCATGTGCTCCGTCTGCACCGCTCTACTCATTACGAAGCCTATAGGCAGTTCTTAGGGTCGTATTCATAGACGAGACTTTGGACCAAAATTGACTTTGGAAAGTACAAAGTCACCATTTTCTTATTCACAGTCGACACTTTGACGAAAGTAAACTTCAATCGTGACTTTAATTCGAAATCGCCGAAAATCTAGACTTTGACTTTGACTTTCGTTCGTGAAAATAAGGAAAATGGCTGATATTTCGAAAATTGTTGAATTTGCCGAGAATATGGAAGACATATAGGAGATTATTAAAGCTACTCATGTCCCTTAGCGTATTATTAAATATAGATAATAAATTCAAATCAAGGTACAGATTTGATAAACAGACAGTATTAGATATCTTCGTAATGTTTCATTTCCGTTCAACTTTCATTGATGAATAATAATCAAAGAGGATTATCTATTCCACCAATAAATGAACTTCTAATTTCATCGCGATTTTACGCTACAAGTAAGGACTGATAGCTTAATATTGATTTGACTATTTAATTCTATAGAGGATAGGTTATACAGTTGGATATGCAGTTTATATACGAGTATAATCCTTGCGGTCGTCATAATGTTTTCTGAATATTAATTTCAATTAACTTTTAGGGTTGTATTCATAGACAAGACTTTGGACCAAAGTTGACTTTGGAAAGTACAAAGTCACCATTTTCCTATTCACAGTCGGCACTTTGACGAAAGTAAACTTCATTCGTGATTTTACCACGAAGTCTCCGAAAATCTTAACTTTGACTTCGACTTTCGTTCGCGGACATAAGAAAAATGGCTGATATTTCGAAAATTGTTGAATTTTCCGAGAATATTGAGGACATCTAGGGTATTATTAATGCTGTTCATGTTCCTTAGCGTATTATTAGATATAGGTAGGGGAAACCTGTGTAAAACGGCCACCTTAATTTTAAGTGTTACTTTACACAACTTTCGGTGTGCTCAAGAGTCTAAATTTAAAGGTGTGAGTTGTATATCATCCAAGGACAGTGATATGGCATTTTTTTAAATTTTGAAAAAATATATATATTGTCGAAATTAAAATTTTTCAGAAGTGTAATATAATGGCCGTTTTACACTGGCATCTGTGTAAAACGGCCCAGTGTATATTATGCTAGAAAAAATTAGATAGAAAACATATTCAGTTGAAAAATACATATAGTTACACGACATTATTTATTATAGTGAAAGTGGAACATGCTAATCTAATTAACTAAGATCATATAATTGAAAAGAAAGCATTAATATGGTATCAATTATAACATGAATTAGGACATTTAAATTTATTAGTCTAGCGATACAAACCGCAGGTGAAATCATCGTCTGCTACAGGATCAAGTCCAGGAAACTCTTCATGAGCCCATTTCATGCACGACATGCAGCGAGCCCATCCTTCACCACTAGCTGAAATGGAGTGGATATTTTCTTGACAAAATATGCATTCAGCATCTTCCGCATCGTCTAAATTCTCTTCACTACTTGTAATTTCAATGTTCTTAGCATTCTTCTTTTCCAAAATTATTTTATGATACATGTTTCTTTTTCTAACTATTTTCTTGAACCTGGCTGCTTCAGCTTTCTCTTTTAGTTTTTCAGCACATGGCATCTATATTCCTTTCTTCGACTCGCCGTCTCAGATTGGTTCTAGACAAATCATACATTTTGCTTGCCTTTGTAGTTCTCATTTTATTTTCCTGAACAGCTTTAATGGCTTCCCTCATATTTTCGCTGCTCCAAGAATTTCTATCAGTGTTCCTAATACGTCTACTTATAGCCTAGTTGATACTGGAAAAGAAACCGAATTACTTGTAGAAGTTCTAGTGTTTCAATGTATTACGTCAGAGATATCAGAGTAAAACCATCAAGCACGGTGTAAAACGGCCACCGTGCATGGCCGTTTTACACCGAACACATGCATCTAAACAAACAAGCTTATAGCATAACACCGCCATCTTGAAGTAGTTTCGAACACATGCATGTTGAACTTTATAACCTCTATTATATCAAGCAGTAGATAAACATTTCACTTTATGTATATTATGTATGAAATTATATCAAATAATAAGTAGATACCTTAGATCAGAACCTCCAAAAACAGTTATCATATCGAAATAATCATAAATTGTGAAGACAGCCATCCACGACTTTACAAACCACTTTCAGAAGCAGTTCTGACGTAGTGCACTACATAATCGGCAATATGGCAATGCTGCTAAAGGTATGCTTACACATGGCCGTTTTACCCAGGTAGGCCGCTTTACACTGGTCTCCCCTAATAAATTCAAATCCAGGTACAGATTTGATAAACAGACAGTACAGTATTAGAAATCCTCGTCGTGTTTCAACATTCATTGATGAAGAAGATTATCTGTTCCACCAATAATTGAATTTCTTATTATGTGATGGCTTAATATTGATTTGACTGTTTAATTCTATAGAGAATATGTTATACAGTTAGATATGCACTTAATTTTTAATCCTGCGGTCGTCATAATAATGTTTTTTGAATATTGATTTCAATTAATTTTTAAGTACTCTGTCATTAGTGGCATCTTCTCATCTTCCATATTTTCAGAATAAAATTATTTTATAATGAAATAATTCGAGGGCTTAATGTGAACCTAACGTAATTACAATCGATGTTTTATTCCCAACACAATTCTTAGCAGGCAATACTATTTCAGATGAACTATACCATCATGTTTTGTAGTTACGAATTTTATTGTATTATAATTATACGAGTACAAGACTGTTTGGAACTGAGTTACGATTTTTTTGTGACCAAGTAGAAGAACGAATTATTATCTATTAGTGTAAAGATTTAAAAATGTCAATTTTTTTCACTTACGTTAGTTTCACACTAAGCTCACAAATAAATTCTTATGTAAAGCTGCAAGAACGGTTAACAATCGCTTAACATGTACCAATGTTCAATTGTTTCATTGATTTGTGACCAACCCCGGGCTATAAGCTTGAAACGGTGGAACCAAAAAGGTGTACTAGTATGGCCGCCAAATTACCCATAGTTCACATCTTTTTCCGGTGTTATGTTCATAGTATTACGATTACGACTTCTGTTTTGTGTTGTGAATATTTTGAAAGTCTAGTAAAATTAAGCGGGTATTATTTTTATAAAAGCTAATATTCTTTTCTGTTGGTGAATATAGTGAACAGCAATAAAAGAAAGTAGAAATGAAGTGTTCAGTCCATGTAACAACCATAACACGTTTAATAAAGCTACAGTGAAATGTACATTGATATAATAATCTACTAATTTACTCCTGTTCTCTCACATCCATTCTAAGTCATTTACGTAAGACAAAATATAATTTTTGAAGCTTCATATGTTAGATAGAGCATAGGTGGACATATTGTGCTGTTGAGTCTAATTTTTTAAATACCTGGCTTTATAAAATACCGTAAGTTACTATACAGAAAAGTATATTTTTTATAGTACAAGGTGAAGGTCAACCATGTCAAATATAATTACGTAAGGCTGTTCGACAATAAAATATCATTATAGGCTGCAGTATTTTGAAAGAGTGTAGGCTATTATTTTTATCGTGTAGTTGCCACATGGCCTAATACTGGTAAATTACATTATTTTTTTTTTAATATAGGCTATAAAATATTTTACATTTTTATATACAGTACAAAGAATATATATAGTCCTATTATAATGCTAAATTACATCTTTAATGATCAATTGTTTTATTAATAAATGTTCAGAAAAGTGTAGGCCACATTTTTACATAGGTTATGTAGTAGGCCTATATTGATTATAGATGGACCATTATACGGCCTAACACAATACTAAGTTCTATAGCTATAATTTATCATGTCTAAATTTACAGAAAAATGAGAAAAGTGTGCATTTGTTGCAAAGGCTATAGCCAGTGCTTTTCTTCTGCAGAAAAAGTGCTGGAATTCTGTGTAGAATTATAACAGACTGGGAGGTGATTACTATCCAGTGTCGTTAACTTCCTTTTCGCCCAACTTTCTTGGTGTGTCAGAGTTTGATGGCAGTTCTGATGATGTTGAAATTATATAAGGAACTTATTTTAGAGTCTCTGGATTATGATGCCGAACCTCAAAGGGAAGAGAAAAAAACTAGGCTAATTTGTATATGAAATCTTATAGACTATAATTAAATGCACTCAACTTCATCATTGTTAAATTCTAAATATACTAGTGGCTTGTGCAGCAAATACTGCTGCAAACTAAGTTCGTTAGACGTCCAAATAAAAATTTTTCAGATTTATTTTCAATGAAGAATACTTGTCTTTTTGATAGTTATTTGCTTCCATAATAATGAAACATACTCCCTCTGAATGGATTTTTTTAGGCCAAATACTTTTCCTTGAACCTATCCAACTTCAGTTTTTGAGTTTCAACGCGAAAACGCAAGTATCAATGTCAGGACGATAGCAGTAGCTATTTCAGGTCATTGTGGATTGTAGGCAAAAGTTAAAAAAATGTCAGGTTTGCCAAACTTTCGAACAATAGCATTTTCGTATAGCTGCTGCATGTAGAACTTGAAATGTAGAGAGTACAATCATTTTATCCTACCAAGAGATGTTGCTGAAATAATCTGGAGACTACAACATTTTCTAGGCCTCTTATTTTATCAGTAAGTAATACCTTTTCATCTTTCCTTAGGAACTGTAATTTTTGCGCTCTCTCGAGCCAATACTGAAGACAATGACACATATCAATATCTACACTACACCGCCATTAAGTATATGAAAAAGACCCAACCCCAATGGGTTAATAAGTATAAAAATATTTGATTTTTAATAACAATATTATTATCTTACTTAAGTTTTGTAGTTATATATAGCAGCCACTCAGTAAATTATAGAAATGAAGATCTAAATTAAGATATTCTCTACATTTACTTACATAACCACGAAACGTTTCACTTTCATGTCATCAATATAGCATCAATATTATGTACAATTAATGAAACATAGATGCATCATGATATTAAGTATAACAATATTTAATTTCTAATGGTAATAATGTCATCAAACCACCTCAAGTTTCCAAAACACAGCTGTACTCAGAAAATTATACACTGCAGAATCAGTTTTTAATAACAAATTGAATTGAGCTCTAAATATGTCGGCAATCTGCAGGTCATGGCCTTCGTGTAATAGCCTACTGTTTATTGTAGTGTGTGTTTTGTTCTGAAATTCAATGAAGTCGGCCGTGATTGAATAAAATTAGTTCTCAAAACTGACAACAGATGGATTTTGGAAAATAGGAAAATTATGTAGGAAAATTGACATTTCACTCAAAACTACTACTTTTCCGAAAACTTTAGGTTCCAAGCTTCAAAATGAGGGGCCATTTATTAAAATCCTTTCAGCCGTTTTCCCGTAATTTCCATTACCAGTTCAAATTATATATATAGAAGATAGAGGGGATGATGTGCTTACATATTTAAGTCTTTCCACATGCAAAGTTGGAACTGCATATGATTTCAGTCTAACACAAGAGCAGGAGGAGGACCTGTCAAAACATTCTTCCAGGAAATGATGCGAACAAATAACGCTTCTTGCCGTTGGCTGCCAATTTGGCTTATTTATAAATTTTAGCCATTCATTTTTACGACTTAAATCTTTTGGAAATCTGTAAAGGACGTAAGCCATAATGGTTAGGCCTACATACTATTATATCAATTCCATTCATTATACATAAATATAACAATATAATGCTTAGATATGAAAGGTCACGGCATTTCCTGAAGATTTTGGTTTAGCTGTTACACCACAAACGCAACAACTAACCATTATTAAAATGTGAGTTAGACATTTAAATTTCACCATGTGACATAACAGCCTGTAGCAAAATTAAATACTTGGCGGTATTTCGCGGAAAATTATGGGACATAAGGTGTAGTTTGAAGTCACATCCGTCCCATCGCTTGCAAGCATTTCCCCTTGGATAGCTCTCTCCTTTCTTTTTATCCTCTCAGTTTGTGACTCAAAAGATGGCTTTGATTGTGGCAATGCCTACTCTATTTCAACTATCTATTAATTTAATTCGTTTAGAAAGCAGTGATTGTGACTGCCAACATTAGAACAAGATGGTCAAATCTCGACTTACTGAAGTCAAAGTCAAAGTCTCAGAAGTATTGTCTATGAATAAGATTTTTAACAAAGTTAAACTTTACTACGAAAACACACACAACCACCATATAATCAACATCTAAGAAGGCACGTCTACACTGATTCATTCTGATAATTGACTTGCGCCATACCACACGTTCATTACAATTACAGTATTGGACATCGACAATACATTGCCATATTTGAGGAACAGCATTACCGACAAAATCAAATATACATCATTAATCAACATCAAACAACCCAACGTTTAATACATTGGCATTTATAAAACCATATAAACTTGATATATATATATATATATATATATATATATATATATATATATATTCAACTGAATGGTGGAAATATATATATTATTGTGAAACAGAAATAAAATATAATAAATGTAATTACTGTAAATTTTGCAACTCTTCACATTCATAATTTTTATCTTAGTTTTATATTTATTATTTTTACCACTTTTAAAGCATGTCATTTTATTATCTCATATGTGAAGACTTGCATTATATATATATATATATATATATATATATGTAAATCAATATTTTTGTAATCTATACGTGTATTCTAAGTAAGTGACAATCAAGGCAGTCATATAGAATGTCAATGTGTATCACAGCAATGTTGGTTTTTAATATGTCTCATTTTGCATGCCACTAAGTATGTTTTGTATTTGTAGAAATTATGTAGAGAACATTGATATTGCTGAAATGTACCTCGCATCTGATGATGTTGGCGTAGACCAACGAAAACGTTCATTCGTCTTTTAAATATGTAATGTAAAGGTGTAGCACCTTAAACATATGCTGTGAAGTCAGTGACTGAAATAAATACTTTTAAGATTTACTACGAAAGTCAACTTTGGAAAGTCTTCATCCAAAGTCTCGTTTATAAATACGGTCCTTAAAGTCTAATGCTAACAAAATAATCTGCGTCACAGTTGTGCTCCATGTTCCGTAAAACTCTGGGCTATGACACTCTAGTTGTTCATAGCGGCACAACAGGCTGATCTATCACACATTACAAAGGTCAGGGCCGGTGTTCGATACAACTGTGGCACTAACGAGCATTCGTGTAATCAACTAAATGAATAGGCATCAAACGGGTTAACCGCACCTAAATATTATGGCCCCACACTGTGGAAGTTCCGAGTGCAACAACAAACAGGTCGTGAATTTCCTCATTCTCTTCAAGACCATTAACGTGACATTGTTTTCAAATAATATAATGACACTTAAGGGGACTGGGTAGTCTGGCTATTGTGTATGAGTGAAGAAATTTTGCCATTACTCTTCAACTTTTGAGTCTATCAATTTACAATTTTTACAGCATACACACAATATGTGCAGGTATGTTTTCACTTTTAGATTATCTTTCGAACTCATATACTTAATTTTATAGACACTTTTAAACATGAAGAATATTAATTAAATTTAAGTTTAAAAGATGGGTATTTAGGAACATTTTTCTCAGAAACCCTTTGCACTACAGATCCCTAAAAATTCATGCTTATTTCTAATGCAGTTGACTATATTTACGGCCACTTTCATCACTTTATGAATATTGGTTCAATAGAAAAAAATATTTCTCATCCTGAAAAAAAAAAAATTATTTAAAATTTTAAATATTTTTGCATACTTTTCTTGCTGTAAAATCCATAATAATTTTGATAACTTTGAGAAAGTGGCCATGCGTCTTCACTGCTATATGAAATAGTAGTATGCAAAATTTCAGCTTCCTAGCCTCAGTATTGTCTGAGAAAAATGTTCCTAGATTATCCATGTTTTTTAGCTTAAAATTAATTAATATTTTTCAGGTTTAACTTTTTTTATAAAATCAAGTATGTGAAATATAAAGATAATTTAAAAACTGAAATATACCTGCAAATATTGTGTGTATGCTGTAAAAATTGTAAATTGATAGATTCAAAAGTTGAAGAGTAATAGCAAAATTTCTTCACTTATTACACTCTTATACAAGAGCCACGCACTCAGACTACCGAATCCCCTTAAGGCTATATTCAAATATATTTTTCTATCTGTCGGAATGCAGTAATTCTGTTATAATCCGCTGCGCAGCAAACGGTAGCATTTCCAGTTCAAATCTAGTATAGTTCATCACCAGGAGGAATATGAAGCTTTTCTCTCTTAGCTAAGTACTAGGACAGGGACATCATTTTATTTTTACTAACATTTCTAATATTAACCTGGCTATACCTTCGGATTAACGATTGAGAACAGGAAACACCGTTTGCTACTCCCTTCCACGACTGGAGTTCGATGATATTGCGTAAAATACAAACAAATCACTTTACTAGGTACAGGAGGGAAGAAAAGTAGTTCATCCATTTACGTGAACTAGGAAATATCGCGATTTTGAGTTTTATAATTTTCATTAGGTTTTTGTTTAATCAAAATACAGTACAGTATTAACAATGAGTGTTTTTACTCACGAACTGAGCTGTCCATGCGAACGTATTCATTATGCAGTGTATATTATACCGTCTACAGCACATTAGCGTACACTATAGAGAATGAAGTTAAAGTGAAAAATAATCATAACATGGGTATTTAAACATATTTTTGAAAATGGTGCCCGTTCATTTCGATAGTCTTCAGTTCTTTTGTGCATACTATCGCACTATAGACTATTGTACCTAATTCCAATTACCAGTTTCGTCCTTCGTACTAAGTAACTCATGTTGAAATAATTCTGTACAACTTTACAAAAGAGTACCTTACGTACTGTAAATTCAATCTTCACTTCTGCCCGATCCGAAAAGATAAAATTACTCAGACATGTTATCTACTGTACGTCCAAGTGGTTTTGTCGTAGTGTCGTAGAAAGGGGGAAAATCGCGTGACAGTTAATTACTTAACGAGGCCCTTTTATTTAAGTTATTTTAAACAGTTGTATAATATTACGTAAACGTCCAATTCCTAACACAAATTAATGTTTTCAGAAAAAATGCTAAGGCTACCCAGTCACTAGCCTTTACTGGGGGCGAGCAGAAGCAAGTGGGGGAAACCGGGATGCGACGTAGCCAAACGGACAACAGTACCTGTGCGAAAATATGATTCAATATCGAAAGCTCTTTCGTCACTGGAAAACGCGAACATATTTCTGGAACGTACTATACTCACTAACTCAGTACTGTTCATACCGTAAGGTAAGGCGACTTTGATTGCATACGCAATAATAATAATAATAATAATAATAATAATAATAACAATAACAATAATAATACCAAAAGTAGTAATAAGAGTACTAATAGTATTAATAATAATAATGATAATAATAATAATAATAATAATAATAATAATAATAATAATGATAATGATAATAATAATAATAATAATAATAGGCCTAATAATAATAGTAGTAATAACAGTAGTAACATTTACTTACTTACTTACTTACAAATGGCTTTTAAGGAACCCGAAGGTTCATTGCCGCCCTCACATAAGCTCGCCAGCGGTCCCTATCCTGTGCAAGATTAATCCAGTCTCTATCATCATACCCCACCTCCCTCAAATCCATTTTAATATTATCCTCCCATCTACGTCTCGGCCTCCCTAAAGGTCTTTTTCCCTCTGGTCTCCCAACTAACACTCTATATGCATTTCTGGATTCGTCCATACGTGCTACATGCCCTGCCCATATTACCAGTTGTAAAATATTAATAATACCATTAATAATAATAATAATAATAATAATAATAATAATAATAATACCGGCAGTAATAATACTAGCATCAACAGCAATAATATTAATCCTTCATACCAGCACTAGTAATAATACCAGCAATAGGAGTAAAAATACCAACAGCAGTAGGCCTAATATCCAGATTATTAGTATCAATGATAATACAGCTACAGCATGACATTCAGTGCGGAGATGATATTCCCGTTAATGTATCCTCCACTGCAGCAAGCTGCACTTCAGCTTTAAACTGCATTGTCATTCCACTCGTTCCTTGGCGCATGTATATCACAAATTGAATTACATAATGACGCTGTGCTGCTCCTCCGAGGTAATGGCGTCGGTGATTGATGACAGAATTATCAGGCCGAGGAGCGTGATGCGTCGCTACCACATGGGGAGACAATTGTCACAATATGCTGCTCTTTTACCGTCTGTCACTTCTGGCTTAAGAGCAAGGAAGGATAGTCACTACGAATTGTAGAGTAACGCTTGACAATCTGAAAAACTGTTCAGATCGATCCAACCTTCTATCCATCTATACTCGTACTTACATTACATTACATATACAGGGCTTTCATTTCAAAACCTCCCAATCTATGTAACTAATTATTTTAACTGAATTAAATTTAAACAAAAAAAACACGTCAATTAAGACATTGAAAGGGTAGTCTGAAACAAGGCTTAATTATTTCATTTTAGATTTCACCCCCCAACCCCAGCCTCCCCCACATTAGTATTTAAAATGGCATCCCTATATTTTTATACTTAAATATGAAAGAGCATTCAATTCTTTATAAACCTCATTAATTTGTTTTCGCATCTTTTCGTTTATATCGTCGCCTAGCAACCTGTATTTTAGTTATCAGTGTTGATTGTAGGACGAAAACAGCTCAGTTCAGATCGATCCAACCTCCTAGCCATCTATACTTACATTGCATTACATATACAGGGCTTTCATTTGAAAACTTCCCAGTCTAAATGACTAATTATTTAAATTGAATTCGATTTAAACAAAAAACACTTCAATTGAGATATTGAGGGGAAAGTCTGAAAACAGGCTTAATTGCATTTTAGATTTCACACCCCACCCTAGCCACTCCCACTTTGGAATTTCAAATGGCACCCCTATATTTTTATACTTAAATATGAAAGAGCATTCAATTGTTTATACACCTTATTCATTTTTTTTCGCATCTTTTGTTTTATATCGTCGCCTGGCAACCTGTATTTCAGATATCAGTTGATTGTACGATGAAAACAAATCAGTTCAGATCGATCCAACCAAACCCGGACCATAAGCTTGAAACGGTGGAACCAGAAAGGTGTACTAGTATGGCCGCCAAATTACCCATAGTTCATCTCTTTTTCCGGTGTGTTATCAGCTGTTTTGTTCATATTATTACGATTACAAATTGTTTCGTGTTGTGAATATTTCTAAAGTGTAGTCAAGTTCAGCAGGAGTTATTTTTTTTATAAATAAGCTAATATTCTGTCCGGCTCTACTGTAGAATATGTCCGTTGATATGTCCCCCTATGCTTTAACACAGAAGGAATGCCAACATCCTTCTTGATAAGAGAAAGAATGTGGAAATGAAGTGTTCAGTCCATGTCACAACCGTACCACTTTTAATAAATATAGAGTGAAATATGCATTACTATAATAATCTGCTAGTAATCCTGTTACCTCCAGATCCATTCTAATCCGTTTACGTATGACCAAAACCGATAGCAGCAATTTAATATTTGGCAATTGGCGGTATTTCGCTGTGGATTATGGGACGTAAAAGGTATAGTTTGACGTCATATCCGTCGCACCGATTTCAAGCATATTTGGTTTGATGTACTCCCTCCTTTCTTTTTATCCTCTCAGGATCCAACCTTCTATCCATCTATACTTATATTACATATACAGGGCTTTCATTTCAAAACTTCCCAGTCTAAATGACTAATTATTTAAATTGAATTCAATTTAAACAAAAAACACGTCAATTAAGATATTGAGGGGGTAGTGTGAAACAAGGCTTAATTATTGCATTTTAGATTTCACACCGCACCCCCAGCCTCCCCTACTTTGGAATTTCAAATGGCACCCCTATATTTTTATACTTAAATATGAAAGAGCATTCAATTGTTTATACACCTTATTCATTTTTTTCGCATCTTTTGTTTTATATCGGCCCCTGGCAGCCTGTATTTTAGTTCTCAGTTGATTGTACGATGAAAATAGCTCAGTTCAGATCGATCCAACCTTCTATCCACCTATATTTACATTACATATATTTTTTTTATTCTAGTTGGTTATTTTACGACGCTTTATCAACATCTTACATTATTTAGCGCCTGAATGAGATGAAGGTGATAATGCCAGTGAAATGAGTACGGAGTCCAACACCGAAAGTTACCCAGCATTTGCTCATATTGAGTTGAGGGAAAACCCCGGAAAAAACCTCAACCAGGTAACTTGTCCCGACCGGGAATCGAACTCGGGCCACCTGGTTTCGCGGCTAGACGCGCTAACCGTTACTCCACAGGTGTGGACTACATTACATATACAGGGCTTTCATTTCAAAACTTCCCAGTCTAAATAACTAATTACTTAAATTGAATTCAATTTAAACAAAAAAAAAAACACGTCAATTAAGATATTGAGGGGGAAGTCTGAAAACAGGCTCAATTGCATTTTAAATTTCACACTCCAACCCAGCCACTACCAGTTTGGAATTTCAAATGGCACCCCTATATTTTTATACTTAAATATGAAAGAGTATTGAATTTTTTATACACTTCATTCATTTGCTTTCGCATCTTTTCTTTTATATCGTCACCTGGCAACCTGTATTTTAGTTATCAGCTGATTGTAGGATGAAAACAAAACAGTTCAGATCAATCCAACCAACTCCGGGCCATAAGCTTGAAACGGTGGAACCAAAAAGGTGTTCTAGTATGGACGTCAAATTACCCATAGTTCATCTCTTTTTCCGGTGTGTTTATCAGCTGTTTTATTCATATTATTACGATTATAAATTGTTTCGTGTTGTGAATATTTCAAAAGTGTAGTCAAGTTAAGCAGGAGTTATTTTTTTATAAATAAGCTAATATTCTGTTCGGCTCAACTGTGCAATATGTCCGTTGATATGTCCCCCTATGCTTTAACACATGAAGGAATGCCAACATCCTTCTTGATAAGAGAAAGAATGTGGAAATGAAGTGTTCAGTCCATGTCACAACCATAACACTATAATAAATATACAGTGAAATATGCATTACTATAATAATCTGCTAGTAATCCTGTTACCTCCAGAACCATTCTAATCCGTTTACGTATGACCAAAACCGATAGCAGCAATTTAATATTTGGCAATTGGCGGTATGTCGCGGTGGATTATGGGGCATAAAAGGTATAGTTTGACGTCATATCCGTCGCGCCGATTTCAAGCATATTTGGCTTGATGTACTCCCTCCTTTCTTTTTATCCTCTCAGGATCCAACCTTCTATCCATCTATACTTACATTACATATACAGGGCTTTCATTTCAAAACCTCCCAGTCTAAATAACTAATTATTTAAATTGAATTCAATTTAAACAAAAAACACGTCAATTAAGATATTGAGGGAGAAGTCTGAAAACAGGCTTAATTGCATTTTAGATTTCACACCCCACCCCCAGCTCCCTACTTTGGAATTTCAAATGGCACCCTTACATTTTTATACTTAAACTAGCCGTACCCGTGCGCTCCGCTGCACCTGTTACAAATAAATATAAAGTAATTACATAATTAAAATAGGACGGTTGATCCAGGGAACAACTTTTACAACAGCGCAAGATAATCTGCTTCGCTCATTACCCAATTTTTTTTTTTGCATTGCATTTATTGCATATATATTTTATGTATTTTAACACGATTCAATTGAGCATAGTTAAAATTTGAATTATAAAATAATGGACTGCTAAGCTAACGTACTATTACTGCATACTAAATCAATACACTCTCGTTGTTCGTTAATTCTCTGAGATTAAAATGAGTGTACATAAATATTATTTTAAGAAATACAGAAAACGAATGTACAAAATAGCCTATCAATTTTTCTGAGCATAAGAAGCTATTTTAATCTTACCTGTCCTCGATTTACTCAAACGTTACTGTAATAACATTATAGCATTATGTCCATCTAGAGAAACTACACTTTCCAATGGTGAAATAATAATTAATTATACAAATCGGTTAATTTAGCTTCTGATATTACTTCATACAAACACAGAAACATTCTCTGTAGGCTATGTTTAATAGCTTTCGATTGTTGATGTCCAAGGCCCCTTTTTCGATTGTTGTTGTCCAAGGCCCCTTATAGACAAAGTCATTTGTTCTTAATTCATTGCACTATCTCAGATGGCGTTATTTTAATTTTAAAACTCATTTATCTCATTAAATATCAGTCCTATCAAAATTTTGTAAAGAATAAAACTTATCGAAAATCATTTTTAAAGAAACTTTTGTTATGTAACATTTGTCACAAAAATCAATAATAAGCGAGATATTTCGATTTATTTAATTCAGGCCCCCCTATAACCCCACTTTTAAATAATGTATTTTGAATGCCATATAGCCTAAAATCTAAGTTACAACGAACTTAATTTATATTCCAATTTTCATATAAATCGGTTCAGCCATTATCGCGTGAAAAGGTAACAAACATACAGACAGACATACAAACAAAAATTTCAAAAATGCGATTTTCGGTTTCAGGGTGGTTAATTATATATATGTTAGGACCAATTATTTTTGGAAAATCGAAAATTGCCAGAAAAATTTCGGCTACAGATTTATTATTAGTATAGATACGAAAGAGCATTCAATTCTTTATACACCTCATTAATTTGTTTTCGCATCTTTTCTTTTATATCGTCGCCTATAGCCCGACCACTGACATTAAAACCAGCGCCACAAACCAGTGTTCGTTGGTGTGCAGGTTCTCATAGTGGAGGATCTGTTGCGCTCCCTGATCGACGCCTCTCAGCGAGTACGTTCTAAACTATTCGAAACAGCTCTCGTGTCCGCGTCCAATCTTTCACTTTTCAATCAATTATTAATATTCCAGTTCGACGTATTGTGTATAGTTAAAACAGATTGTAATTTATAATAATGGAAGGGGAACCAAATGTGCGCGGCAGGCTTTTGAAAAGTGACGCGCGTAAAATTATTTATCACGTTGCAAAGTATTTATGGGTTTAGGTACAGCTTACAGCAGTAAAATTTTTGGAAATATTCAATATTTTTTTTCCTCCATTACTGTATCTTGTACACTAATGAATATTGGTACGTGTAAAACACTGTCCTTCTGCTATATTAAAACATATTTTTACGATTAAAAAAATAATTTATATATTTTTTTTTACAAATTCAAAATGGTGGCAGTTCACTGTGCAGTGATGAAGCGTTTCCCTCATAATTCACACACTTCTAAACTTTTGTGCGAGATCGTGCGTATTTGCTTGTTTTCCGCACAGAACCAATACGCGGTAAGTGTGGAATACCACATTCAGTATTCCCAACGTAACACACATAACAATTTCCCTCTTCTTACCGCTTAAGCGCGACATTCATTTTACTGCTTTAGGCTTTTAACTTATTATTTTTAGAGACGTTTAACATAGTAATAAAATTGGAAACTTACCACTGCAATTTCACCTAAATTCCAATGTTAATTATTGTTTTTAAATATTTGCAAAAATTAAGTAAAGTCTACTACTCCACGAAACTTATTGCATTACTGATACAATAACATTAAGGAAGCCGTGAAAAAATCAACAAGATTCCAGATGCCGATGTTATTACTGCAATATGTTATATAAATAATATTGTTAAAATATTAAAATGAAAAATAAATCGTTACATAACCTTACCGTTTGTTTTAAGTTCGCATTTAGAGACTAGGAGAAAAAAAAAAGACAGACGTATATCACGGCCTGCTGGAGTATAGTAAACACAGCAAATATTTTATAGCAACAATGTTAAAGAAAGGTATTTTGGTTTTCCGAAGTTGCCGTCATTAAACAGAAACCAACATGGAGATTTCATTGCAACTAATTAGAAATTCGTCTTTCAGGTATGTAATAAACGATCTTCGCACAAAATAATGTACGATACACGAGCGGTATGTTTGTTTTCATGTTCTCGGAAATTAAAAAAGCTCAACTACGTTTCGCTTTTTCAATCTTTTCCTCGACCATGAAAACGTCAACATACCGCTCTTGTAACGTATATTACTATTTCATGTTCTCTCTCTTTTATTTTATCACTGAAATTCATGTTTACAATATCATGCTCTTTCAACTATATTCCTTAATAAATAATATATATTTCTTTATTTTGTTTTAGAAAAAAAGTATTATTACTTGACCATTCTTTTAAATGAATTTATTTTTTATCAGACAATCTATCAAAGGTAGAGAAGTGATCTTGCATCATATTGTAGATATAACATGCACACAAAAAATGTCATCACAGAATGTTGGACAGTTTTTTAGTTATGTGGAAAATGCTTCATCACTGCACAGTGAAATGAATTCTGAAAAAAAAAAATGCAAATCATTTTTTTTAAATCGTAAAAATATTTTTTTCATATAGCAGAAGGACAGTGTTTTACACATACCAATATTCATTATCGTATCAGATACAGTAATGGAGGAAAACAATGTTGAATATTTTCAAAATTTTACTGCTGTAAGATGTATCTAACTTCTTACATGAGAAAAAAGAAAAGAATTTAAGTATAAATAATTTATAATGTTATTACATCAACAAGGAAGCTACGGGAGTTTCGGCCAGCTTGATAAAAAAACGTTTTGAAGGAAGGGACAGTGTCATTGTCTACCACAGTTGGAGTCCGACTAGTGTAACCCGGCCTAGCGAGCTGCCCGTATAGTGATGACATCTCCCCCTCCATGGCCACGTGAGTACTGGAAAAGTCGAAGGTCTTTTTGTAGTTGGTCGAGCTATAGTAACCTGTATTTTAGTTATCAGTTGATTGTACGATGAAAACAGCTCAGTTCAGATCGATCCAACCTCCTATCCATCTATACTTACATTACATTACATATACAGGGCTTTCATTTCAAAATCTCCCAGTCTAAATAACTAATTATTTAAACTGAATTCAATTTAAACAAAAAAAAACATATCAATTAAGATATTGAGGAGAAATCTGAAACAAGGCTTAATTCCATTTTAGATTTCACACCCCATCCCAGCCACCCACATTTCAAATGGCACCCCTATGTTTTTATACTTAAATATGAAAGAGTATTCCAATGTTTATACACCTCATTTATTTTCGCATCTTTTGTTTTATATAGTCGCCTGGCAACCTATATTTTTGTTATTATCAGTTGATTGTAGATTAAAACAGCTTATTTTGTGTAATTTCCTAAATTTAATCAATAGGGATGATTTATGTTCTCTGTTGAAAGGTATATACCATTTTAAAATAATTTAATACACAAACACAACTATTACATGAAATGCTCAATAAGTTTTTGTAGCTTTATTCTCTTCAGCTCTAATCAACAATAACAACAAGATGATGCCGCCTCTTTAACCTCCTGTCTGATAAGGATAGCTAGTGGCTTAAAAATCGATGTGTCAAATTGGAAAAATCATATTAAAGAAATTACCCTCAAACTAAATCCAGCTTGTTTTGCTATTAGATCTATGCAAAAGATAGTAAATATCAATACCTTAAAAACAATGTACTTTGCATACTTCCACTCGGTAATGAGTTTTCGAATAATATTCTGGGGAAATTCCACAGACAGTAACAATATATTTCTATTACAAAAAAGAGTAATTAGAATAATAGTAGGTGCCAAATCTAGGGAATCGTGTAGGACTATTTTCAAAAAACTACAAATAATGCCCATAGCTTGTCAGTATATCTTTTCATTAATAATCTTCCTCGTATGTAATCGTGAAAACTTTGTAACTAATTCAACAGTTCATAGCATAAATACACGTCAAAAAAATGACTTTCATACTCCATCGGCAAGTCTACCGTGCTATCAAAAAGGAGTGTGTTATATGGCAGTAAAAATTTTTAATAGCCTCCCTATCGATATAAAAAATGAAACTCAAAACATAAAATTATTTAGGGCCAAATTAAAAAAGTACCTAATTTCTCACGCCTTCTATTCTGTAGGTGAATTCATGACATTCAATAACACTTCATGAAATTGATACTAAAACTATGTGTTGTACTAGTAGACTATATTGTAAATCTCGTCTGTATATATTTCATCTAGACTGTGACTATAAAGTAAGATTTTATAATAGTATTAAGTTTTTTGACTTGTTCCATATTCTAGCTGTAAGCATGTATGAATACCATGGAATGTTAATAAATACAATACAATACAATACTCGGCTAGTGCCTGAACACATGAGAGGGTTGGGGTTGGCACGGGCTGTCGTGTACAGGTTCCTAGCAAGTCAAGCAATGAATTTGTCGATGTCTTCCTACGTGTCTCTATATCTCAAGGTCGTATTCATAAACGAGACTGTGTATGAAGACTTCCTAAAGTCGACTTTCATAGCAAAGTTTAACTTTGTTGAAAGTCCTATTTATACATAGTACTTCTGAGAATTTGACTTTGACTTTGGTAAGTCGAGATTTGACGATCTTGTTCTAATGTTGGTAATTACAATCATGGCCTTATAAACTAATTAAATTAAATTAATAGCTGAAGTAGAGTCGGTATTGCCACAATCAAAGCCATCTTTAGTGTGTCAAATGATTGAAACAATTGAACATTGGTAGACGTTAAGCGATTGTTGCAATCTCCTTCTATAAGGGTAAATATAGCCTGTCCCACATTGATGTAATAGGTCTGATGGTGGGAGCACGAGGTGCCATACCCTCCTTCTTTGCCAACAAATGTAAAAACCTGGGGCTAACACACAGCATTGTGAAAGAAATAGCCATTAGTGCCCTCAAAG
Organism: Periplaneta americana; assembly: GCF_040183065.1. Classification (NCBI taxonomy): domain Eukaryota; kingdom Metazoa; phylum Arthropoda; class Insecta; order Blattodea; family Blattidae; genus Periplaneta; species Periplaneta americana. Next base: position 17,464,053 of record NC_091130.1, read on the forward strand.
GATGGGTTCAGATATTGAGAAATCATTTGTATGGGAGTGATAATGGAAATTTCAAGTTATCTTAACCGATGGCTGTTGATTAGTTTAGATATCAATTCCAGTAAATCCGTACTATTATTTTTCCCGCGGTATATTACATTCAGATCATTCTAACCTATCTGATGATATTTTTTCCCCCATTCTTAACTGTAAATGAGCACAAACGCTACTTACGTGTAAATTTTTCTGACTTTTTTTATATTCGATTCCCTAACCGTTTCAAATGTATATCATTTTACTTTTTAGGTTTGTTTCCAAATTATATGTAATAGGCTTTGTCAGGTCTGGCAACCTTTTCATAAGGGAAGGTAAATTTATATATATGTAAAACAATTTATTGTGAAGACATGAAAGATAAGAAGATGCCACTAATAACAGATTATGAAAGAGACATGCTACTAGAACTGGTGAAGACATATAAAGAATAGAATTAAATATACAAAATCAATAATTGATTATTAATCCTCATACCTGTAGAGCAATATCGAAGTGAAATAAGAGTATTATCAATGGAACAGGTAATCCATTTTTATTATTCTATTACTCATCAGTGCATGTTGAAACATGTGATATTATTTAATACGGTCTATTTTTCAAATCTGTACTTGATTTGAATTCATTATCTCTATAAAATTCAATAGAGTTTTGCACATCTCTAATAATACGACGAGGAACATGAGCAGCTTCAATAATTTCCTGGATGTTATTAACCTTCTCGGCAAATATAACAATTTTCCAAATATCAGCCATTTTCCTTATGTCCACGAACGAAAGTCAAAGTCAAAGTCTAGATTTTCGGCGACTTCGAAGTAAAGTCACGATCGAAGTTTATTTTCGTCAAAGTGTCGACTATGAATAGGAAAATGGCGACTGTACTTTTCAAAGTCAATTTTGGTCCAAAGTTTCATTTATGAATACGACCTTAAGGGTGCTACGCATAGACATTTCGCTAGCCCGGGCTACGAGCGTGCTAAACAGGATTCATATCATCATATCGCTGACACTGCTTTATGAATACGAAAAACTTTAGTTCGCTGATCATCCACCGGAAGCCCACGCTAAGAATGTCTATGAATACGGCCCTAAATGTATAACATCGATCTACGACCGTACGTGCCTTTCTTGCTCTCATGTCTGGCTCCCTCTGTACAGGTTACTGTAACAACTCCGACAAAAATTCCTCATAATAATTATTTTATATTGCTTCCGTTCTTGCCCTGTGTGTTTCGAGTACATCCACAATAATATTCGAGTGCAGGATAACATATTAATTTCACAAGTTCGATGGACTCAATTTCCATTCCGATAACTCGAACACAAAGCTCAAGCTTTTTACGTGGAAATTCAAACAGCTAATCCGGAAACTAATGTAATTTTATTAATTATTCACAAGCATTTAGGATTATGAATTTCAATCAATTATGCCACTCCAATTACTAAAAATACGAATTCATTCACTATTGATCCCACGAAATTTAATTACATTATTCAATAGCATAAAGTGTTAGAATATATATATTGTGCAAGCGTGCGCGTATGGATATTATTCAATATCAATAACTTGGACATGCTTATATACACACATACATAGGCCTACACACACCTTGTGCTTCGTTGGAGGTAGTAACGACCAAATATCTAGAGCGAGGAATAAAAACTCAATTTCAAAGGCTACTATACGAGGGGGATCCAGGAAATAACGACCGTTTTGTTGTAATAATTAAAAAATATATATTTATTTGAAAAAACAAAGTCTGTTACATAACTGAAGCTTCCTTCACTTCTCTACATAATCACCACCTACATTTAAACATTTGTCGTATCTGTTCACTAGCTTTAGAATTCCCGTGTTATACTCCTCTGCCGCCAGTTCATTAAGCCAGGTGTTCACTGTCTTCTTCAACTCTTCATCACTTCCAAAACGCGTACCACCCAGAAAGTCTTTCAGCTTAGTGAAAAGGTGAAAATCGCTAGGAGCAAGGACTGGATTATAGGGCGGATGATCAAAGATTTCCCAACCGAAATGATCCAGCAATTCTCGAATTGAAGCAGCAGTGTGCGGGCGGGCACAGATTTTGTGGTAGCCAAGATGTTGCGACACAATTTCACCAAGCAAAGAACGAGAAATGTCAGGAAAGGCAATATGCAATTCGTCGAGTGATGTGCGCCTGTCTTGTAAGATTCTGTCGTTCACTTTAGTCTTCAGGTCTTCTGTGATGAGTGATGGGCGTCCGGGTCGAGTTTCATCGTGGACATTTGTTCGCCCATTGTTGAACATTTCGCACCATTTTCTCACATTTCTTTCATTCATTACAGTATCACCATACACTTCTTTCAATTGCCGGTAAATTTCTGCAGGTTTCAAATGTCGGGCATTCAAAAATCGAACCACACTCCTCACCTCACAGTCGGCGAGATTATCAATCACGTCGTTCATTTTGAAGTAACACAAAATGCACAATGGCGACTTGTTGCAACCAGTACTCACAACATTATGAGAACACATGTTAAGGAAGCCAGTTGACCTTCAAACAAGGAAGGGGAGTCAGCTGCGCGGCGGGTATGCGCGAACGGTCGTTATTTCCTGGATCCCCTCGTATTTGCTGGACCTTTATTTTAAAGAGTTTCTATTACATCGGTAACAGACACAAAAAATAATTATAGATTCATTTCAATGGTCTGTGTATTTAATTTGTATAGTCCCATATGCCATGCAATCAATGTTGTAGTTTGGCCGGAAACACACCGGAAAGCATGTCCAGTATAAATAAGGAGCGGATTCCTATGTAATTAAATATTCTTTTTGCGTGTGATAAAACACAATTACCGAAGTTAAAAATTCCGAACATGAAGTTTCAAGTTTAAAACCCAAATTTTATTTCACATAAAAACACATATTTTTCACAAAAAAAATTATGTAAACACATATTTTCAGGAAATCTATTATAAACACATAAATCTTGGAGTTTTTTGATTAAATATTTGAATCGGTCATTTCAAAAAGGTCATGAGTCAAGAAACTGAAGTTTTACAGGAGAAAGAAAAAACTACCTACAGCATAAACTACCTAATTTTTAATTCTCATACGACTGTCAATGATTAAAGCGTTATCGAGGAAAATATTGCATCATAAATTTTTTTATTAAAAATTTTTTGTTTGGCATAAAACACATTTTCAAAATCAATGACTCATGACCTTTTTGCAATGAACGTTCACATTTTTACCAATTAATAAAATATATTTTTAGCAAATAATGTTCTAATTACATAAATTATTTAATGCAGCAATATACCATGAATGAGAACACTTTTATGCGTACTATTTTCATATTATACAGGATGATTCACAAGGATTTACCGTCCTTTACGAAGGTTATTTCTGAAGACATTTCGAACAAAAAAAATGTAATATAATCATAGTTCATATTCTCAATATTTTCAGAGTTACACTAATTTAAAGTTGTTTGTAAAATACGTTTTTTCTTAACTCTGTAAATATTGAGAATAGGACCCATGCTTATATGATATTTTTATACATCTTGATTACACAACTTTTAACACTGTATCACTTCGGAATATGTATGATAAGAACTTTCTTGTGTTAAATATTATTGACGTACCATGTTAACATGTTTCGACCTATTTTCGGTCATCTTCGGAAATGGTCGTTGTTGGTCTTGGCGCCTCTTGTTTCCTATGTGGGTGTGTTCGTAGTGTAGAGTCAAAGAGTGTATGTGTTTCGAAATTGAGTTGTGTGTTGAGAATATCGTTGGGGTGTGTCTGCATATTTCATATTGTTCTAGTGTGTTGAGTTTCTGGAAATGACATGGAAATACTGCACATCCAACCAAAAAGCCAGACTCGTGACCTTTCTGCAAGAAGTGGAAATTTCAAGCTTCGATTTCAGCACTGTTTGAAAGTTTATTCATGATCTTCTTACATAGACTGGTCGGGCTACCCCTACATCAGAATGTTCATTGCATAACTCATTTTCGTAAAAAAGTTGACTCATGACCTTTTTGCAATGACCGATTCATTTTTACAAGAACGTTTAAACACTTTGAAACTAAATCAATTATATCACTCAGAAGTACGTTATCTTTTTTAAGAATTCTTGGTTGCTTCGTGTTTCTAAGCGCTGTATGGTGTATCCGTGATCCATTTTTGTAATAGTATCGCCTCAAGTTCTGAGAACTGCTAGGCAGCATATCAGTGTTATTATTAGAGAATAAATTAACATGAACAAGGAGGAGAGATCTTGTAACACATAATTAGGAATGTTTATTGTTGCTGAAGATGATTTCATTCTACGCTTTGTTTGTGAAACACAACAGATAAGAGTTCCGGTATAAATATTATTTAATTTAAACAAATCTCTCGCCTCTCGTTCATGCCTAGCAAGTAAGGCAACACATCTTGTTGTGATTCCCTGTTATCGGGCTTCGTCAATCGATATCCTTCAATATATACTGAAAGATGGTTATTTAAAAAACGATTTGACTTTCCTATTAGCAAATTTAAGCTTTTTGTGTGACACCATAAAAAAACTCGTAACATCCAAAAACCTGTTGTCTGAAACAGGGAGGTGCGTGCCATGGAAATTAAACTAGACTCGCTACCAGGTTCAGAAGCACAAATTACTAAGGGACAAATTCCAGAATGTGTTTGAGAATAACAGTGGACATAAAAAATGTGTAAGATGTGGAAGGTGTGCCTGTAGGTTAAATTGACGGTGTATGTGTTTGTGACATTCCTCTCTTTAAATATGCACATCTGACGTCCTGTGATGTGGAAAGATCGTTTTCACAGTATAAGTCGTTGTTCAGAGATAATCGGCATGCATTTGTGATGGAGAATTTGGAGATGACCTTTGTTGTTCACTGCAATTCTCGGCCAACTACTAGCACTCAAGTGTGGTTGGTGAGTACCTAGTAACATTTTTTTTTTTCAAATTAAGTAAGGTATTTTTGTCATAATATTTTTTTTTTATTTTTAGCACATAAAAATAAATATATTAAAATTTTAGCACATAAAAATCCGCTCCCTATAAATAATATTCTGAGAAATTGATTGGTTGCAAAAAAATTGCTGAAAATTTAAAATATGGCATTTGTTTTAATTCAAGTAGAAGTACTTGTACAGAAATACGTAAATAAAAATCTTGTAAATTTTCAACTTCATTCAGTAAGGGAGACTTGACAAAATGAAAAAAATAGATTTACTGTACTCCAACCAGGAGAAAGTCTCTGGGGAATGAGACGCAGCGGGGTAATGCTGTGAATGAATGTTGATGTCGTAAGATGTCATAGGTAACATACGTAGGTACACGCATCTCCATTGGCTAACTCTCAAAGCACAAACGATAACACTGATACGCCCTAGCTACAAAATTAGATCACGGATAATTTCCTGGTCTTTTAATCCCTCCATACAGGCAATAACATATGCAGGAGAGCGCATGTTTTTTAAACTGACGTTATAACGGTAATATTATCTATCTACTTCGCTCTAATAGATGACGCAATAGTAAGCACATTCCTTTCACGGTTAATCTCATGCTTGGAGAACAGCATATAATATTCATGTACACTGGATGTACCCACTGAACAGGAACGACTCACAATGACAATATACATGTCATTTTTCGACTTTTTGAAGAGGATTCTTATAATGTTTTTGGATCTTATTGTACCTATGGACGAAACATGGTTCCACCATTACGATCCAGAAACAAAAGAGCAATCAAACAAATGGAAAAACATTGGTTTTCCCCACCTAAAAAAGTGACGAAAAAAATCCCTTAATTAAACTATTTACCATTTTTTCACGGCTTCATTTCGTATAGTTGTTTACATTTTCATTATTTATGCAGATAAGTGTGTTTGCTTTAGGTATCTTCCTAAACTGAATGAAAAAATTGTGAATCTTCACAATAGTCTTCTGATGAGTTTTATTTGTGAGAAGCATCAGATCGTCGCATCGTGGTGAATGTAAGCCTATTGTATGTTCAGAAGTGTAACAATTCAATTTTAAAACACGCTTGAATATTTGAATATACAGAATCTATTTTGTTTGCAGCCATCACAAAACTATCTCTTCATACTTCCCTTAATGATAAAATAAAAATATACAGGGTGATCCGTTTGGGAAGATATAAAATAAAAAAGTGATAAAATAAGAACTGTTGCTATTTATTGTTAAATAATTTGTACATGCATTCTAGAAGAATGGGAGTTTTGTCCAAATTACACCTCAACGTGTCCACAATTGCGAACACGAAACAGTTCGTATACTGAGGCTAATTCTTCCCATGTGTGGTCTAACATCTCAGGGGTAACTTTCTCAAAACCTGAGAAAATCTTTGCTCTGAGATCATACACATCATTGTTCACGAACCCCCAGAGAAAGAAATCGAATGGTGTCAGGTCTGGGGAATGCAAGTCAAGCTTTCAGCTACAACTCCCTGTAAAGTTGATTTGAACAATTTCGAGGGAAAAATTTTTCCGGGGCCGGATATCGAACCCGGGACCTTTGGTTAAACATACCAACGCTCTACCAACTGAGCTATCCGGGAACTCTACCAGACACCGATCCAATTTTTTCCTCTATATCCACAGACTTCGTATAGTCACTTTCCCGAATGATCTATTTCCCAAACGCACCATGCTCTCGTTGAAATCATCGTTGAACAAACGTTACACTTTCAAATTTACCAATTCTCTCGTTGTTGTGCAGTAAACGGCATTTTGTTTATTCGGTCGTTGCTGAGTAACTTCTTTTGTTTCTTATGCGATAACAATGATGATTCGAAACTCCCGTGCTTCAGTGTCATTTCATTTCATATCTTCTTAAACGAATCAGACTGTATTACAAAATCAGATCAATAATGAGAGCATATTATGAGAGTACATTTATCATCATCATCATCATCATCTTCATCAAGGTTTAAGCCTCTAAAGGCTTGTTCCGGTCTCATGTATTAAACATTTGTTGAGTCCATCTTTTCTTTCGTCTGCCAATGTTCCTATTACCTTTTGGTCTGTAATCTAATAGCAGTTTTGGAATGCGGTATTCTTCCATTCTTTCCACATGTTCCCTCCACTTAGTTCAATATTGGTGTATCTTCTCTGTTAGTTTAAAGATGCCTAATTCCTTTCTTACGTCATCATTTCTCCTTTTGTCTAACAAAGTGTAGCCGGCTATACTCCTAAGGAATCGCATTTTTCTCTCTTCACTTTTTCTTAATGTCCAACATTCCGAGCCATATAGGAACATAGGCACTGCCATTACTTTATAAAATTGAGAGTACATTTATAAGACACTTTATTCAGAACACTGACATTTCAGATAACCACACTGCAAGAGAATATCGCAATGAAATCACAAGCCTGGATTCATGTTCTGTTTAATATTCATGGCGGGATTTTTGTAGCTATTATCCTCACCCACTCTAGTGCCACATAACACTAAACCAATAACAGGTATCTGTGCTTAACTATTATCAGCATTGCACATATATGGTTGCCTGGCAACATAGCAGCTCATTAACAGATATGCAAGTGTGAATGTGCATCACAATCTACTCGAGAGGGAGGTGCAAACAAACGGTGCAGTATTGTTTAATCTCCTAATGATACCCATACAAGTAAAACTTGATTAACCTGACATAACGGAGCATTAGTACTCAAGGAGTTCCAATTAAACTTCTGTCATTGCTAGTCAAAGAGAGAGATCACAACGCTACGAAAATGACATCTCTCTGTATCTCACCTCTATATGCAGAGTATAGGCCAAAGGATGTTCAAGAGCCTTACTTCAAGAGATGGTGGAGAACTGTACTTTAAACTAAGACGTTGATATGCTGAGTGTCTATTTCCATGTTTACTTTCCGCAATGAAAAATTAATAGGTGCATAGATTTATTACGTTGCATATCTTTACGCAGATATGTAGTGAGGATCACGTAAGAGTACTTCCTGAAAGGCTAATTCGGCCGTCTCTTCAGTGTTGCCAACTAATACCAGATATCACCAAAGATGGTAAAATCACAATACCATGTACTGACATAATAATAATAATAAGAAGAAGAAGAAGAAGAAGAAGAAGAAGAAGAAGAAGAAGAAAAAGAAAAAGAAGAAGAAGATATATGACTCGATTAAGAGGGAAGTTTTATATAACATTCTTATTGAATTTAGTATTCCCAAGAAACTAGTTTCATTAATTAAAATGTGTCTCAACGAAACTTACAGCAGAGTCCGTATAAGCTAGCTTCTGTCTGATGCATTTCCAATTTACTGCGGGCTAAAACAAGGAGATGCACTATCACATTTACTTTTTAACTTCGCTCTAGAATATGCCATTAGGATAGTTCAGGATAACACAGAGGGTTTGGAATTGAACGGGTTACATCAGATTGTCTATGCGGATGACGTGAATATGTTAGGAGAAAATGCAGAAACGGAGAAAACACGGAAATATTACTTGAAGAAAGTAAAGAGATAGATTTGGAAGTAAACCCCGAAAAGACGAAGTATATGATTATGTCTCGTGACCAGTATTCTACGAAATGGAAATATAAAAATTGGAGATTTATCCTTCGAAGAGGTGGAAAAATTCAGATATCTTGGAGCAACAGTAACAAATATAAATGATACTCGGGAGGAAATTAAACACAGAATAAATATGGGAAATGCGTGTTATTATTCGGTTGAGAAGCTTTTGTCATCTAGTCTGCTGTCAAAAAAATCTGAAAGAAAGAATTTATAAAACAGTTATATTACCGGTTGTTCTGTAGGGTTGTGAAACTTGGACTCTCAATTTGAGAGAGCAACAGAGATTAAGGGTGTTTGAAAATAAGGTTCTTAGGAAAATATTTGGGGCTAAAGGGAATGAAGTTACAGGAGAATGGAGAAAGTTACACAACGCAGAACTGCATGCATTGTATTCTTCACCTGACATTATCAGGAACATTAAATCCAGACGTTTGAGATGGGCAGGGTATGTAGCACGTATGGGCGAATCCAGAAATGCATATAGAGTGTTAGTTGGTAGGCCGGAGGAAAAAAGACCTTTGGGGAGGCCGAGACGGAGATGGGAGGATAATATTAAAATGGATTTGAGGGAGGCGGGATATAATGATAGAAACTGGATTAATCTTGCAGAGGATAGAGACCGATGACGGGCTTGTATGTGGGCGGCAATGAATCTCCGGATTCCTTAAAAGCCATTTGTAAGTAAGTATGTAAGTAAGTAGTAGTAATATTAATAATAGCCTATAGTATTAACAATAGCAATGTCTTGCTTATTTACTTATTCACCACATCTCATCTTTATGTTGGGAGGTGTTTCCTAAAAGGTTCAATAATTTGTGAAAGAGTCTATTTTCCTCCTGGACCTTTTGCACATTATGTTGGTAATTAGTATGACCTAACATTAAAATGTTTTTTTGTCTCACAACATGAAATTCATTCCTTTGACTAAACACTTTACGATTCACGAGACCTAACCTAAAAATGTATTTTGTTTGATCACGTGAAATGATTCGTACGAAACAGTCACTGTACTTACAAAATGTGGTTTCTTCGAGACTTTCAATACTCCATATTTATGAAATAATTGCTACTGTAATACGTAGTACAAGATTTCAATGGTCACTGCTAGGAGCACTGACTTACAGCATTTTTGCCATTACTTATCGAATGCCCTAGTGATCTAATAGCATGCTAAAAACTATATTCCCTTTTTTTACAATGTCAATTTTTTATTTTCCACCTTTGCTTATCTAAATGTTTTTGGATTTATATTAACGTTTTCGATACTCAGTGCGTATCATCTTCAAATATGTATGTCAATACGTGTTGTGAAGACCTAGCCTCTTATTGTGTAGTGGGTTATTCACGTGCGTGTGACCTATCATGATTTCTTAATTTAGCTAAAATTACTATAAATGTGCTTGATGCAGTGTGTGGTTGCTTGTTATGATTCTGTTAAAATCCTTTCTTTTGAAAGCACACATAGGTAAATAGGAAATTATGTTAAAACCAATATTATGACACATAAATATAAACAAGTAAAATATTGTAAATTTTATTAGTAACAACAATGTAATTTATTCGTCACAACAATAATTCCTTTCTACAATTCACCTTAAACGCTCTCGTCAACAATTGGATCTTCACTCAACACAGTATTCGTTATAGCACTCCACCGACGACAATGACAGTTTACTTGGACTATTACGCACAACAATGAACTGTTAATCTTAACTAATATTTACAAAGCACTATTTACAAATCAGAACTACCAGTTCTCAGTTCACAGTTCTTCTATCTCAGTCACTCGAGTTCACAGTATCTCGAACCACAGACCTTCAGAGACAGTTCACTTTACTCGAACTCAGGTCCCTCCAACTGCACTCGAACTCAGGTCCCTCCAACTGCGGTCCACTAACGCGAACTCAGGCCTTCGGATGCTGACGCAGATGCGGACGCACACTCGAGTCGAACTCCGGTACACAAGACTGGCTTGCTTGTTCTGGCTTTCTCACTGACTGGCTGACTAATCAACTGAAAACTGCAGTCGTTCCTTCGCGTCCGTAATTTATAACCACAGCGACGTAGCCTCGAAGGTTCCACGCGTCTCTAGAGATGGCACTCCAGAAAAAGTCAGAGCCCTCTCCTCTCTACCAGCACCAGATGCGCGCGCACTCTCGCTCCACTCTCTCGCCGTGTTGGCCCTTTCCCCTCTTCGCCGCGCGCCATTCCTCCGTGCTCCGCGCGATCTGCTTTCGCGGGACGCTGGTCGTGAGTTCGAATCTCACGTCGCTGTCACATTATACACTATAAAAACACTATAAAACACTGTAAACACTATAGCACTTTTATCATATTTATGATTGGCTGTGTTAGCCTGTTATGTCGTAAAATTGGGTTTTTATTACTGTTCTTGGTTAAAAACACTGTCTTTTTGTATCATATACGCCTAAGTACTTATACAGTAACAGCATCAATGATTTTCATAGTAGTCAACATGAACAACAAAATTTAAAAAACAATAAGCCTATAAAAAAACTCCAACAACATACAATACCATACTACAGATAATCAGTGAAAGTGCGTCAGAAAGACAGTGCTTTTAACCGAGAACAGTAATAACAACCCAATTTTACGACATAACAGGCTAACACAGCCAATCATAAATATGATAAAAGTGCTATAGTGTTTACAATGTTTTATAGTGTTTTTATAGTGTATATTTTACTTGTTTATATTTATGTGTCATAATATTGGTTTTAACATAATTTCCTATTTACCTATGTGTGCTTTCAAAAGAAAGAATTTTAACAGAATCATAACAAGCAACCACACACTGCATCAAGTACATTTATAGTAATTTTAGCTAAATTAAGAAATCATGATAGGTTACACGCACGTGAATAACCCACTACACAATAAGAGGCTAGGTCTTCACAACACGTATTGACATACATATCTGAAGATGATACACACTGAGTATCGAAAACGTTAATATAAATCCAAAAACATTAAGATAAGCAAAGGTGGAAAATAAAAAATTGACATTGTAAAACATTAAGCTTATCGGCATCTCCAAATAAAACTATATTCCCTTTGGTAAGTATGCTGATAAGTGTTTTTTTTTCTTTTTTGCGAAAATATTTAAGTAAATGGAGGAAAATAAGAATCCATATTTATTACTCTTTTGTATTTATGTGTATAGAAATATTATACATTCTTTTTTTTTTCATTGTTGATTTGTAGGCCTACATTCCTCTTCAAATTGAATAACATAAATTCAATTTAAGCAAAACCTAAACGTTAATAATCAGTGGAGCTCAACGTAAACCTGTCGAAATATATGTACTGGCAATAGAGTTCACCGCTGACACTGAATCTGTAGCGTGGGAGTTCAGTACTTTTTAATTATATCACCGCGCAGTACATTATTTAAAGCTGCTGTAATATTTACTGTCTCTGGACATTACAGGCCGGTGAATCATAGCCCTGGACTGCAGTGCAGTTACACGGTTATTTTATTTAAATGGATAATTATTATCGTACAAGCGAGTTTGAGTCGGCCTGAATTAGTTTCCACACATCACGGACTTTTGAGCATCATTTTAAATTTCTCCATGAAAGACCGCAGGCAGGAAAATATATAACGAATTTAAAATTCATTTCAAAACAATTATTTATTGTTTCCATAATCATCATCATCACCACTATCACCATCCATTCCAGGTCAATTCGTCCAGAGCACAATGTCCAACATGCAGAAAGTCCACTATAGAGAAATATCCACAACTAAAACGTGCGAACAAATAAGGCCATAAGGCAAAACGTCTAATACACAGAAATGTCCAAAAGCCAAAATGTTCAATACAAGGTGGGCCAAAAGTCGCTTTCCCCAAAATTCGTTTTAGGTTTCATCCTTCTACACGTCGACCTGGTTGGCGAGTTGGTATAGCGCTGGCCTTCTATGCCCGAGGTTGCGGGTTCGATCCCGGGTCAGGTCGATGGTATTTAAGTGCGCTTAAATGCGACAGGCTCATGTCAGTAGATTTACTGGCATGTAAAAGAACTCCTGCGGGACAAAATTCCGGCACATCCGGCGACGCTGATATAACCTCTGCAGTTGCGAGCGTCGTTAAATAAAACATAACATTTTAACATCTTTCTACACATAGCCTATACAGATGTCATATCTTGAATAAACGAATAACTGATTTAGTTTTATTGGTTTGAATTAAGTTACTTGCTATGTTTAGTAAACTGTCATTTTACGTTATCTTATTGGCTAAAGGCTCGTTCACAATAAACCGGGAACAAAAACGACAACGACAACGAGAACAGAAATATTGTTAAAATAAATGCATTTAATGTGAGTTATCACGATTAACTATTATGAATGCTCAAATTTAAATACATTCATTTTAACATTATTTCCGTTCTCATTTTTGTTGTCGTTTCCGTTTCCGGTTTATTGTGAACCAGCCTTAAGAGTCCCGTGCCGTGGCGTCGTGGTCTAAGGCATCCTGCCTGCGACTCGCGTTACGGAATGCGCGCTGGTTCGAGTCCTCATGAGAGAAGAAATTTTCCTCATGAGACAAGAAATTTTCTCATGAAATTTCGGCCAGTGTATGGGACCGGTGCCCACCCAGCATCGTGATGAACTTGGGGAGCTACGATAGGTAGCGAAATCCGGTTATGCAAACCAGCTATAATGCCTGGGGGGCTCATCGTGCTAACCACATGATATCTCCATTCTGGTTGGATGATCGTCCACCTCTGCTTCTGCATGTGGCCGTGAGGCCAACAGCCGGCTAGTCGGTCTTGGTGCTTCATTGGCTGTAGCGCCACGGATTATTATTATTATTATTATTATTATTATTATTATTATTATTATTATTATTATTATTATTATTATTATTATTATTATTATTATTATTGGCTAAGACCACCCGTACACCTGGCTCTTACGGTAGTGGCTAGAAACATTTTTGTTTTATAATTATTTTAATTTGTACTCACTAGCTAGCTAGTTAAATAAATAAATGAATAAATAAATAAATAAATAAATAAATGGTGTAATAAGTGGTGGATTGACAACCATATTCGTGCGTCAACTGTTTTTCCGATGTCATGTCTTGTTATGTTTGTTTTATTTTATTGTGTTGGGTTACGTTTCTATGCAATACCTGCTAGTTTCTTACAACGAATCCCAAATTAACCGCAGAATCCTCACGTAATGTGATTTTTCACTGTGGGGTAACCTGAAAAATGAAGTTTTGTTCAGAAACCGCAGAATCTGCATCAGTTCGATGATCGAACAGTAATTCGTAAAAATCTATGAAAATCGTGAGTTATGTTCTGCCATCTATAAATCAGTGTCCAAACGTTGTGAATTGTGTATCGAGAAACAGGGCTTCCATTTTGAACAAAATCTGTAAAGGATTGTGTAGTCAAATGTAAATTGAATGTAATTGAAAGTAAAGAAGTGTGTGGGGAAAGCGACTTTTAACCCACCCGATATAGGCCAGGGTTTGCTGTTCGATTGGCGAGTTTGACGGCGAAGGCAAGTCCCGAATTTAGAGCCCGGAGAGCAAGCTAACGAGTTCAATTTTGGAAACTTCTAAGAAATTCAGAGGGAAATTTTTTTAAGGGAGGGAGGAGGTCCGTGGCCGTTTCTTTTAGGTCTTATCCCGACATTTGTCTTAACGCCTGAGAAAACCAAGGACATGATGAGACCTACACAGACCAAAGTCAAAATGTTTTTTTTTTTATTCAATGCAGTGGCACTTGACTAGAGTCATTGGCCGTACAATGGCGATAAAGACTAAAAGGAAAGAAAACGAAATAAAGTGAACAATGTGCAAGTGAAACTATGAAGGAGAGGATAGTCAAAATGTTCAATATAAAGAAATCTCCACAAGTTAAAGTGACCAGTATATGGTATGTATTCATTCATTCATAATTTTCTGCCCAAGGACAGGTATTTCACTGCAAACCTAGCATTCACTCTCCAATTTCTTCTATTTTCTGCCTTCCTCTTTGTCTTCGCATATGATCCTTATATCTTAATGTCGTCTATCATCTGATATCTTCTTCTGCCAAGAACTCTTCTCCCGTTCACCATTTCTTCCAGTACATCCTTCAGCGGGTGACGATTCAAGATCAAAGATCGTACATTAATATCTAATCCTTACGTGTCAAAAACTCACTTCATTGTGACTTCATCTCCAGTTCGAAATTCCTAATGCACGTTTCATCAATAGCGATAATTTAAAAAAAATGCTTGATCTTCAACTTTGAATCTTTGTTTCCGCAAGTTTGCAATGTTCAGGCGTTTCTGCTTATGTTCAGCAGTCAAATAGTGAGGGACCATTCCTGCAGAAATTTATCTCTTCTACAAATCTTTTGTCAAAATACTGAATTCTGAAGTTGTGGAATCCCAGTAGTTTCTGAAAGTTTCTTCACACGTCCCTCGGCGATCTTCTTCAAGAGCATCCCCCACAAGTTTCACACTTTGTTCATCTGTTGATGTTTTCGGCCTTCCTGGTCTCTGCTGACACGACCATCATGAAAATGAGCAGCCCAACGAGAAATTGTACTACGATCCACTGCAATTCACCACAAAATGCACTTAAAGCACTGTGGATTTCTGTGGGGTTTTTGCCATGTAAAGATTCCATCTTTAATCTCCAATTGTCACAATACCCAAGACACATGTAGGCTCCATTTCTAGCTCTCGTTGCCTAAACACAGAGTACGCTATGGATGAAATGAACACACGTCTTTCTTCCTTACGCCTTCAACTGCAACTGACATAATTTTCATGGGTATTGCGTCATCCACTTCATATTTCTACCAACCTATGCATTATTTATGAAATGACCTTCGTAATTGAGTCATTTACTGGATGCATTCCACGAGCAGTTTGCCTATACGTTATTGGTCTATTTACAGACAACTGTCAACACCTGTGGAGTAACGATCAGCTCGTCTGGCCGCGAAACCAGGTGGCCCGGGTTCGAATCCCGGTCGGGGCAAGTTACCTGGTTGAGGTTTTTTCCGGGGTTTTCCCTCAACCCAATACGAGTAAATGCTGGGTAACTTTCGGTGCTGGACCCCGGACTCATTTCACCGGCATTATTACCTTCATTTCATTCAGACGCTAAATAACCTAGATGTTGATACAGCGTCGTAAAATAACCCAATAAAATAAAAACTAAAAATACAGACAACTACAGACTTTATTTGTATTATTGAAGAGGATTGTAGGGTAATCTTCCTTAAAGAGAAGTTGTGCTTAATAGCAGCTTAATTTATTCCGGTGACACGGTGAGAGCAACCAGTAAAGTTCAATTTTAAAACAGGAGATTTCCTTGCTATTGCTTTGCGTTACGTTTCGTTAACGTTTATGTTTATTGGAAACCGGCTGTTAGAAGCATCGTGATCTTTAACGATTTGTTTCCCGCAGATACGTCAGAGAAAGCTATGAATTTCAAGCAGCTAACACGGCTATCTTCGTGTTAAGATGCTTCTAAAGGCACCGCGAAACAGAAGTTTTCAAGTAGGAAATCAGGGAAATGGCTGTTAGCAGGCTTCATCTCACTCAAGGCGGTATAAAACTACGTGTAAAAGAGATGATACAACTGTGAAACCTTAAATGTGCACGGCTTACAGGAAGCTAGTCCGCAGAGGGTTGCCTTTGAAAAAGATATTTCGATGCATTTCAAGTTCCTTTACAATTTATTCTCACAGACTTCTTCAAACCACACCAGAAGTAGAATTGGACTGTCCCTTTAAACCGGCCTATATCTATGACCTAAGAGAAGAGAAGAGAAGAGAAGAGAAGAGAAGAGAAGAGAAGAGAAGAGAAGAGAAGAGAAGAGAAGAGAAGAGAAGAGAAGAGAAGAGAAGAGAAGTTGGCTAGTCAAGGAGTTTAAAAAGGGCGCATCAGCTACTATGGCTATTTGAGCTCTTATTTAAAATTCTTTAAAAACAAAAACACAAATATTACCATAAGCTGAACGCAAATAGAAACTAAAAACGTTGTCACACAAACGCATTACCAACAAGACAAACAAAGGAAGAAAGAAGAATAAAGAAAGAAGAGAGAAGAGCAAAGCAAGAGAGAAGAAAAACAAATGAAGGGAGAAGACAAACAAAGGAAGAGAGAAGACAAACAAAGAAAGAGAGAAGACAAACAAAGGAAGAGAGAAGACAAACAAAGAAAGAGAGAAGACAAACAAAGGAAGAGAGAGGACAAACAAAGAAAGAGAGAAGACAAACAAAGAAAGAGAGAAGACAAACAAAGAAAGAGAGAAGACAAACAAAGAAAGAGAGAAGACAAACAAAGAAAGAGAGGAGACAAACAAAGGAAGAGATAAGACAAACAAAGAAAGAGAGAAGACAAACAAAGAAAGAGAGAAGACAAACAAAGAAAGAGAGAAGACAAACAAAGAAAGAGGGAAGACAAACAAAGGAAGAGAGAAGACAAACAAAGAAAGAGAGAAGACAAACAAAGGAAGAGAGAAGACAAACAAAGAAAGAGAGAAGACAAACAAAGGAAGAGAGAAGACAAACAAAGGAAGAGAGAAGACAAACAAAGAAAGAGAGAAGACAAACAAAGGAAGAGAGAAGACAAACAAAGAAAGAGAGAAGACAAACAAAGAAAGAGAGAAGACAAACAAAGAAAGAGAGAAGACAAACAAAGAAAGAGAGAAGACAAACAAAGGAAGAGAGAAGACAAACAAAGGAAGAGAGAAGACAAACAAAGAAAGAGAGAAGACAAACAAAGAAAGAGAGAAGACAAACAAAGAAAGAGAGAAGACAAACAAAGAAAGAGAGAAGACAAACAAAGAAAGAGAGAAGACAAACAAAGAAAGAGAGAAGACAAACAAATAAAGAGAGAAGACAAACAAAGAAAGAGAGAAGACAAACAAAGAAAGAGAGAAGACAAACAAAGAAAGAGAGAAGACAAACAAAGGAAGAGAGAAGACAAGCAAAGAAAGAGAGAAGACAAACAAAGAAAGAGAGAAGACAAACAAAGAAGAAAAACGAAGGAAGAGAGAAGAAAAACAAAGGAAAAGAGAAGAAAAGAAGGGAAGAGGGACGAAGAAGAAAGGAAGAGAGAAAACAAAGGAAGGATGAAGAAAAACAAAGCAGAAGAGAAAAAACACAAAGGAAGAGACGAGAATAACAAAAGAAGAGAGGACAAACAAAGCAAGAGAGAAAAAAAACAAACGAAGAGAGAAGACACACAAAGAGGGAGAGAGAGAGAAGGAACACAAAGAAAGAAAGAAAATAAAGAGATAAAAGAAAGGAAGAGATAAAATAAAGAAATTGGAAAAAGAAACAAAGAGATAAATTAAGAAAAGAAAAAGGAAGAAAGGAAGAGGAGTGGAAAATATAATCGTAATGGGGAAATATGAAAGAAAGAACCAAACAAACAAAGCAAGAAAGAAAGAACGAAAGAAACAAAAAGGAAAGGAGAAGATGAGACATTGAGAAACTTAATACTTTTATGGACCAGAAAGAAAGGTAGGAGTAAGTAAGGATAGAAAGGACAGAGAGAAAGAAAGGAAAGTAATAAATGAAGAGTGAAAGAATAAGTACATAGAAGAAGGAGTGAACAGAATAATGGATTCAGAAGGAAATGAAAAATAAAAACAGAAGTAAAGAAACGAGGATTAAAGAAAATAGGAAGAAAACAGAACTGAAGAAAATGTGAAAGAAACAATGAAAGAGAAAGGCAGCTGGAATACAGATAAAAGAACACAATGGACTTTAAAAATGTAGTGCTTTAAGATGTAGATAAGAAGAAGGAAGCAGAGAAATGAACAGAACTAAAAGAGAAAAGGGAATCCAAGTGTAAAAATATGTAGATATCTGTTTAGATTCTCATAATTAATAAGCTTATAAGAATGTTTATAATAGCTATAATGAAAACAAAATATTTGGAACACATATTCGAGGAGCTCAGGTACATTAGGCAGGGCTGATCATATTAGGAGGTTCAAATGCAGAAAATAAAGAACGGACGTGGCAAAATTTTCCTTTGTTAACCGCACAATAGTAGACTGGAACAGTTTACCTGCGGCAATCTTTCAGGGTGATCCTCTCAAAATCAATACATTTAAGGAAAGGTTGAGAAGATTAGACTGGAAATGTAATTGTAGTGCAGTGTAATTATTTGTGTCATGTAATTAATTAAGTTGATATGTAATTTATTAAGTTGATATGTAATTTATTAAGTTGATATGTAATTAATTAAGGTAATATGTACAGTAATTAAGTTTATATGTAATTAAATTAAGGTGATATGTAATTAATTAAGATGATATGTAATTAATTAAGGTGACATGTAATTAATTAAGGTGATATGTAATTAAGTTCATATGTAATTAATTAAGGTGATATGTAATTAAGTTGATGTATAAATAAATTAAGGTGATATGTAATTAATTAAGATGATATGTAATTAAGGTGATATGTAATTACTTAAATTGGTAATAGTGGGGTGAAATAGAGATACTTATAAGTTAGGTTTAGTTTTGCTTATCCTAGGCGTTATTATAGCATAGTTTTTATTTATAGTCCTAGGTTTGTTGCATCTATTTATTTATAGTTAGAAGTAAATTTACGTTTATTTTATTTTCTTATTGCTGTAATTACTGTATTATCTTAATGGTATTATTGTACAGACGTGGACAAATTATTAACAAAATTGACGATTTTTATGATAATTCCATTTACAAAATTTGACTTTTCAATTTAGACTACAGCTGACAATTTTGCATATTTCTATAATTACAGTAGATATAAATATGCAAAAATATAGACTATTCTAAATTGAAGAGTCAAATTTTGTAAACGATATATAATAAAATCTTCAATTTTGCTAATAATTTGTAAATATGCAAAAATGTCAACTGCAGTTTAAAGTGGAGAGTCAAATGTTGTAAAAATATATAATAAAAATATTCAGTTTTGCTAATAATTTTGAAATATCCAAAATGTCACCTGTAGTCCAAATTGAAGAGTCGAATTTTGTAAAAAATATACAAAAAAATCTCCCCTTTTGCTAATAATTTGTAAATATGCAAAAATATCAATTGTAGTCTAAATTGAAGAGTCAAATTTTGTAAAAATATACAATACAAATCTTCAATTTTTCTAATAATTTGGTAATACGCAAAGATGTGAACTGTAGTCTAAATTGAAGAATCATATTTTGTAAAAATATATAATAAAAATCTCCAATTTTGCTAATAATTTGTCCACGTCTGTATATTATATATCACTGCCACCGGGTGTATACCCAATTGTAGTGTTCATAAATACATAAGTTACATGCATTTCATAACCTTATGATAATATAAATAGAAAAATAGGTGTTTACATATTACTAGACTCAGCACACGATTAGTTTGTAGTTTCCATAGAGAGCATTTGTCTGACCGCCTCTGAGAAAAGTACCACTATGCTTACAATTCGCTCGTAATGCTCGCGGTGCGGCACTTCGGAAAGACTTTCCTCCAAAGGTTTAGTTTCCAGAGACACGTAAAGTGCGAGGAGCGAGTGAAGTGTAACAAGCGAGTGTCTGATTGCAAGGAGCGCGATGTTTTCGCATCGAGATGGATCGAGCAAGCATAATGCCAAGGGTTCATACAAACTTTTCCTAGAGTTGTTACATCGAGCAACTTGTTCCAGAAGTAGCTTGCACTTGCCTGTATTCATGTGGGACAAAATTCAAATTTCAGCCACTTTAACATATTACACAGGGACATCAATTTATTTTTACTTCAATTTATATTGTACCTGAGTTTTAGAATGTATTTCACTACCACCCCTTCTACTAATGAAGTTCAACCGTCCTCCACACAGATCCAAGACCGCATATACAGTCATAGCAGACTTACGGTCATAGTAAACACTACGTTCCAAAAATATGTTCGCGTTTTCCAGTGACGAAAGAGCTTTCAATATTGAATCATATTTTCGCACAGGTACTGTCGTCCATTTGCCTACGTCGTATCCCGGTTTCCCCCACCAGCTTTTATTCGCCAGCTAGTGGCTGGGCTGTCTTAGATCTTTTCTGAGAACATTAATTTCTGTTAGGAACTGGACGTTTACGTAATATTATACAACTGCTTAAAATAACTTAAATAAAAGGACCTCGTTAAGTAATTAAATTTCACGTGATTTCCTCCCTTTCTACGACCCTACGACATAACCACTTGGACGGACAGTAGATAGTATGTCTGAGTAATTTTATCTTTTCGGATCGAGCAGAAGTGAAGATTGAATTTACTGTACGTAAGGTACTCTTTTATAGAGCCGGTACAGAATTATTTCAACATGAGTTACTAGTACGTAAGACGAAACTGGTAATTGGAATTAGGTACAATAGTCTATAGTGCGATAATATGCACATTAGAACTGAAGCCTGTATCGAAATGAACGGCCACCATTTTCAAAAATATGTTTAAATATCCATATTATGAATATTTTTCAATTTAACTTCATTCTCTGTATTGTACGCTAATGTGCTGTAGACAGTATAATATACACTGCATAATGAATACGTCCAAATGGACAGCTCAGTTCGTGAGTAAAAACACTCATTGTTAATACTGTACTGTATTTTGATTAACAAAAAACTAATAAAAATGATCAAACTCAAAAGCGCACTATTTCCTAGTTTACGTAAATGAATGAACTACTTTTCTTCCCTCCTATACCTAGTAAAGTGATTTGTTTGTATATTACGCCAGTATCATCGAACTCCAGTCGTGGAAAGGGGTAGCAAACGGCGTTGATTCAGAGGTACAGACAAGTTAAAATTAAAAATGTTAGTAAAAATAAAATGATGTCCCTGTATTTTATTGCACTTTCCTTAATCAAGTTCATATTAAACCTTAATTACAATCACATGCATACTACCATGGTTGAATTTTCACCCCTAGAGATACTTATTTAATTTTTAGATTTTTTGAGCGATTTAGCATAAAATAAGTAATGAATAACATATAAATGGGAATTCCTCTTTATTTTATTAATGTGTAAAATGATCTAGCTCTCTAATGCAATGATGACGTAATAAAATCAATCAATATAATAACTGGCACTGTAGTTCTCTGTCATACTCCAGTGAAAAAGAAAAACAAAAACAAAAACAAAACAAACATAATACACTTTTCTTGAATAACTAACTGAAGTTTCTTTTAAGTATTCTTTGTCATCTACAACATGTAACATCGCCTGTCTCCGAATTGTAGCGGAGATACCCGAAGGGAACTTAGTTTCTAGAGAACGGCCACTTTTTCTTTTGACAGCTGTACAATACACCAGCGAGAGAGCAATAGCTAAGAAGCATACCTGCTTTGACAAAGACAATTGCTTGGTTCCTAGTTTCACAAAAGTTGTAAGGTTGAACAATTAGTAGAAAATTACGTTAATACTACAGAGCGATCCAAAAGTCGCGCACATTAAAAATATAGTGTCTACAAAATAGTTATGCGAAAATTCTAGAAGGAAAATAGGAATAGCTTAAAAAATTCTCCTACAAACACTGGTTTTGCCCACACCAAATTTCACTTAAATTCACAAATAGAACCTGTCACATATATCGTATTTGTTCACCACAAATTACACTTGAAACCGCCAGGAGAGATTCCAACAAATATACTGTAGATTTTTTTTATCAAACCACTTCCATTCCCCAGGATAATCTCTTACAAATATCGTTTTTTTCCACTTGAACTTCCTAAGTGTTCCTGCCACAAATATAGTTATTGTCCACCACAAATTCCACTTCAACTCACTAAGAGAATGTATCACAAATATCATATTTATGGATCATATGCGGAGACTAAGAGGAAGACAGAAATAGGAAAGACTGGAGAATGCTGGATTTGCAGTGAAAGACCTGCTCTTGGGCAGAACACTATGAATGAATATCATCTTTGTCCACCACTCACTAAGAGAATGTATTACAAGTACAGGGACATCATTTTATTTTTATTTCAATTTTTATTGTACCTGAGTTTTTTAATGTACTTCACTCCCACCCCTTCTACTAATGTAATTCCAACTGTCCTTCACACAGAACAAGGGCCGCATATAGTAAACAGCACTGAATTAGTGAGTATAGCACGTTCCAGAAATATGTTCGCGTTTTTCAGTGACGAAAGAGCTTTCAATATTGAATCATATTTTCGCACAGGACTGTCGTCCGTTTGCCTACGTCGCATCCCGATTTCCCCCACCTGCTTCTGCTCGCCCCTCTGTAAAAGCTGGGCTGTCTTAGCTCTTTTCTGAAAACATTAATTTCTGTTAGGAATTGGACGTTTACATAATATTATACAACTGTTTATAATAACGTAAATAAAAGGGCCTCGTTAATTAATTGTCACGTGATTTCCCCCCTTTCTACGATCCTGCGGCATAACCACTTGGACGGACAGTAGATAGCATGTCTGAGTAATTTTATCTGTGCGGGTCGGGCAGAAATGAAGATTGAATTTACAATACGTAAGGTACTCTTCTAAAGAGTAGGTAAAGAATTATTTCAACATGAGTTACTAGTACGAAGGACGAAACTGGCTATTTGAATTAGATGCAATAGTCTATAGTGCGGTAATATGTACAAAAGAACTGAAGCCTGTATCGAAATGAACGGCCACCATTTTCAAAAATGTGTTTATATTTTCATATTATGATTATTTTTCAATTTAACTTCATTCTCTAAATTGTATGCTAATGTGCAGAAGACAGTATAATATACACTGCATAATGAATACGTTCGCGTGGATAGCACAGTTTGTGAGTAAAAACATTCATTCTTAATAAAGTATTGTATTTTGATGAAACAAAAACCTAATGAAAATTATCGAACTCAAAATCGCGATATTTCCTAATTTACGTAAATGGATGAACTACTTTTCTTCCCTCCTATACTTAGTAGAGTGATTTGTTTGTGTTTTACGCCAGTATCATCGAACTACAGTCGTGGAAAGGGGTAGCAAACTGTGTTTCCGGTTCTCTAAAGATATAGACACGTTAATATTAAAAATGTTAGTAGAAGTAAAATGATGTCTCTGTATCACTTTTGTTCACAAATTTCACTTTAATTAAGTAAGAAAAGCTACTACAAATACCGTTTTGTCTAACACAAATTCCACATAAACTCAGCAAGAGAACCTCTCTACCAGAAATTTCACTTTATCTCAATAACATAATCTGCTAAAAATGAATATCGTCTTTCAAACTCACCATAAGAATATGCTACAAATATAAATTTGCCTATCACAAATTGAACTTAAACTTTACTCAACAAAACATCTTGTCACAGATATCGTTTTTGTTCATCATAAGTTCAATTTTAACTCACCATAAGAATCTGTCACAAATATAATTTCACGTAAAACATCCCACTTAAATTCACCATGCCACAAAAATCGTACAGGGACATCATTTTATTTTTACTAACATTTTTAATATTAACTTGCCTATACCTCTGAATCAACGCCGTTTGCTACCCCGTTCCACGACTGGAGTTCGATGATACCGGCGTAATATACAAACAAATCACTTTACTAGGTATAGGAGGGAAGAAAAGTAGTTCATCTATTTACGTAAACTAGGAAATATCGCGATTTTGAGTTTGATCATTTTCATTAGGTTTTTGTTTAATCAAAATGCAGTACAGTATTAACAATGAGTGTTTTTAGTCACGAACTGAGCTGTCCATGTGGACGTATTCATTATGCAGTGTATATTATATTGTCTACAGCACATTAGCGTACAATGTATAGAATGAAGTTAAATTGAAAAATAATCATAATATGGATATTTAAACACATTTTTTAAAATGGTGGCCGTTCATTTCGATACAGGCTTTAGTTCTAATGTGCATATTATCGCACTATAGACTATTGTACCTAATCCCAATTACTAGTTTCGTCCTTCGTACTAGTAACTCATGTTGAAATAATTCTGTACCTACTCTATAAAAGAGTAACTTACGTACTGTAAATTCAATCTTCACTTCTGCCCGATCCGAAAAGATAAAATTACTCAGACATACTATCTACTGTCCGTCCAAATGGTTATGTCGTAGGGTCGTAAAAGGGAGGAAATCACGTGACAGTTAATTACTTAACAAGGCCCTTTTATTTAAGTTATTTTAAACAGTTGTATAATATTACGTAGACGTCCAATTCCTAACAGAAATTAATGTTCTGAGAAAGGAGCTAAGACAGCCCAGCCACTAGCTGGCGAATAAAAGCTGGTGGAGGAAACCGGGATACGACGTAGGCAAATGGACGACAGTACCTGTGTGGAAATGACTCAATATTGAAAGCTCTTTCGTCACTGGAAAACGCGAACATATTTTTGGAACGTACTGTTTTTACTATGACCGTAAGGCTACTATGACTGTATATGCAGTCTTGGTTCTGTGTAGAGGACGGTTAAACTTCATTAGTAGAAGGGGTGGGAGTGAAGTACATTCAAAAACTCAGGTACAATAAAAATTGAAGTAAAAATAAAATGATGTCCCTGTATTTGTCTACCACAAACACCATTTAAACTCACCGAAAGAATAGTATCCTTAATCATGAAAATATTAAACAAAAGTCATGTATAACGTTTATAAACAACAAAAATACATGACAATATAATACAGATACATTAAAGCAATGATCGGGATTCTGTGGCGCCTGTCACTATTCATTTTTTTTAATAATCCCCACTCTAAAGGTCTGCAACCCTTGCTTTGAACGTCTTCTATCAATATGAACTTTTTCTTTCGAAAACTAAATTTGCAATTGCTTTGATCAAGTCAATAGCTTACGATATCTTTGTTTATTTTATTATACAGTACTCCAATGTTATCCAAACAATACTCTGCTTGATTCTATGTTTTCCAATGTCTCCATTTCAACAGCTACCGAGTTTTGAACAACATGAAGTATATAATAAAAGGAGCGGAACTAAAAAAATGTTATTCTTTTGACATGAAAAGAGAAGAAGAAGAAAAGAGGTAACTTTACTTCATGTGTATAATAAATAAGGCTAAACCCTGAAACAGTCGTCGTACTCACCCGCGGATGGATAAAGTGGAGCCCCTCTCGACGCAGGCAGACTGTAAAAACAAAGTTTATAAACATTCTGTTCGAAGTACCTCTTTAAGAATAAAACAAAAAAACATACGATATTTCAGCAAAGTTTTTATAACAAAAGAATAAAGCACATTTCTTCCTAATCCCCTGTGTAGCGGCGCGGGAGATCCACAGCGAGTACTGGCTCCATTCTACCCCAGCAACGGAACTTCAAATACAGCACACAAATACACTTCCCGGCTACCTCCAACTTTTATGTAACACCAATTACAGACTAAACCCTCGTGGAACATTATGTTAGACACACGGATATAGACACTTGCGGAATGTGCGATGATTTCTGGAAAGAGATATTTCTTATTCAAGTGGAGATTTCTGTGTTTTCGTAATAAGGATATTTGTACAGGGACATCATTTTATTTTTACAAAAATGTTTAATATTAACCTGGCTATACCTTTATAGAACCGGAAACACCGTTTGCTATCCCCTTCCACGACTGGAGTTCGATGATACTGGCGTAAAACACAAACAAATCACTTTACTAGGTATAGGAGGGAAGAAAAGTAGTTCATTTACGTAAACTACGAAATATCGCAATTTTGAGATCGATCATTTTCATTAGGTTTTTGTTTAATCAAAATACAGTACAGTATTAACAATGAGTGTTTCTACTCAAGAAATGAGCTTTCATTCGGACATATTCATTATGCAGTGTTCATTATACTGTTTACAGCACATTAGCGTACAATATAGAGAGAAGAAGTTAAATTGAAAAATAATCACAATATGGATATTTAATCACAATTTTGAAAATAGTGACCGTTCATTTCGATACAGGCTTCAGTTCTTTTGTGCATATTATCGCACTATAGACTATTGTATCTAATTCCAATTGCCAGTTTCGTCCTTCGTACTAGTAATTCATGTTGAAATAATTCTGTATCTACTCTATAAAAGAGTACCTTACATACTGTAAATTCAATCTTCACTTATGCCCGACCCGCACAGATAAAATTACTCAGACATGCTATCTACTGTCCGTCCAAGTGGTTATGAAGCATGATCGTAGAAAGGAGGGAAATCACGTGACAGTTAATTACTTAACGAGGCCCTTTTATTTAAGTTATTTTAAACAGTTGTATAATATTACGTAAACGTCCAATTCCTAACAGAAATTAATGTTTTCAGAAAAAAGCTAAGACAGCCCAGCCATTAGCCTTTGCAGAGAGGCGAACAGAAGCAGGTGAGGGGAAAGCGGGTGAGGGGAAAACGGGATGCGACGTAGGAAAATGGACGACAGTACCTGTGCAAAAATGATTCGATATTGAAAGTTTTTTCGTCACTGGAAAACGTGAACATATTTTTGGAACGTACTGTTTACTATGACCGTAAGGCTACTAGAACTATATATGCGGCCTTGGTTCTGTGTGGAGGACGGTTGAACTTCATTAGTAGAAGGGGTGGGAGTGACGTACATTCCAAAACTCAGGTACAATAAAAATTGGAGTAAAAATAAAATGATGTCCCTTATATCAAAATTATCGTACGCTGTTATTTCTGTATAACTACAATTATATATTGAACAAGCGGCAAACTAATAGTTATTTAGACAACTAATTACTGAAGCTATTTTGTAACATGTTGACTTACTTAGTCACTGGCTTTTAAGGAACCCGCAGGTTCATTGCCGCCCTCACATAAGCCGCCATTGGTCCCTATCCTGAGCAAGATTAATCCATTCTCTATCATCATATCCCACCTCTCTCAAATCCATTTTAATATTATCTTCCCATCTACGTCTCGGCCTCCCTAAAGATGTTTTTCCCTCCGGCCTTCCAACTGAAACTCTATATGCATTTCTGGATTCATCCATACGTGCTATATGTCCTGCCCATCTCAAACGTCGGATTTAATGTTCCTAATTATGTCAGGTGAAGAATACAATGCGTGCAGTTCTATATTGTGTACCTTTCTCCATTCTCCTGTAACTTCATCCCTCTTAGCCCCAAATATTTTTCTAAGCACTTTTTTTTTTAACAGTCTGCATTCTCCATTACTGTGGAGTAATACTACATGCATTGGTTCACCTTAAACTATGTTCATATAATTACTTTATATTGTTCTAAGAGTTACTTTATAGATGGATGAATTTTGTACTTTTCTTTCATTGTAATTTGTCAAACTGTATATTGTTAGTAAATTTGATCAAGTTCTTCTGGTATTTGTGCACTAGTTTGTCTTTATTCACTGGCCAGTTTTCAGTCTTCAGAACTGCCGCTTTCAGAATGTCTCCTTCTCTCTCAAGTAATTTACAAATGTATAACAAATGATCTATCGTTTGTTCGTCATTGTTGCATGGACATAATGGCCTATCTATAATTTTATATTTATGTAGATAAGATTTTATATTTCCGTGTCCTGTTATTATAGTTGTGAAGTTTGGGGTTATGTTAAGTTTCAATTTTAACCGATCGTTTATATTTGGGAGGAAAGCTTTTGTGATTTGTTCTTTTGCTGTGTTGTCCCATTCGTTTTGCCACTTCACTAAACTGAGAGTGTGTATTTCACTTTTCACTGCACTTTTTATTCTCAAACACCCTTAACCTTTACCCTTTTTTACTTATACCTTTATGCACTGCACGTTACTTTAACCATAACCAAAGTACACAACAATTGAGTACCTCCGTAGAATAAGGTTGGATGTAACACTTGGGCAACATATTACACGGAGGTATTCAATTCAACCTTCACAGAACATATCACAAACTCCAATCACACTATAGCAATATGTCACCGACATAAAAATATGCTACACATCCAGTTAAAAAACAGAAACAATACAAAATTCACAATCATATAAAAATACACCCCCCAGCACATCTTGAACACTCAACTCAATTTCAAAACACACCCCCTTTTCGACACAATCACGAACACACCCCACCACAACTGGAAACCAGAAGATAGCGCGGGAACTTCACTTGGCTTTGGACAATGAAGAATAACACTTCGAAACTACAGGGACATTATTTTATTTTTACTAACATTTCTAATATTAACCAAGTTATACCTTTGGATCAACGGTTGAAAACCGGAAGCACTATTTGCTACCCCCTTCCACGATTGGAGTTTGATGATACTGGCGTAAAATACAAACAAATCACTTTACTAGGTATAGGAGGGAAGAAAAGTAGTTCATTTACGTAAACTACGAAATATCGTGATTTTGAGTTTGATAATTTTCATTAGGTTTTTGTTTAATCAAAATACAGTACAGTATTAACAATAAATGTTTCTACTCACGAACTGAGCTATCCATTCGGACGTATTCATTATGCAGTGTATATTATACTGTCTACAGCACATTAGCGTACACTATAGAGAGTGAATTTAAATTGAAAAATAATCATAATATGGATATTTAAACACATTTTTGAAAATGGTGGCCGTTCATTTCGATACAGGCTTCAGTTCTTTAGTTCATATTATCGCACTATAGACTATTATACCTAATTCAAATTACCAGTTTCGTCCTTCGTACTAGTAACTCACGTTGAAATAATTCTGCACCTACTCTATAAAAGAGTACCTTACATACTGTAAATTCAATCTTCACTTCTGCCCGATCCGAAAAGATAAAATTACTCAGACATGCTATCTACTGTCCAAGTGGTTTTGTCGCAGGGTCGTAGAAAGGGGGAAGTCAGGTGACAGTTAATTACTTAATGAGACCCTTTAATTTAAGTTATTTTAGACAGTTATGTAATATTACGTAGACGTCCAATTCTTAAACGAAATTAATGTTTTCAGAAAAGAGCTAAGACAGCCCAATCACTAGCTGGCGAATAAAATCTGGTGGGGGAAACCGAGATACGACGTAGGCAAATGGGCGACAATACCTATGCGAAAATGATTAAATATTGAAAGCTCTTTCGTCACTGGAAAACGCAAACATATTTTTGGAACGTACTGTTTAGTATGACCGTAATGCTACTATGACTGTATATGCGGTTTTGGTTCTGTGTGGAGGACGGTTGAACTGCATTAGTAGAAGAGGTGGGAGTGAAGTACATTCAAAAACTCAGGTACAATAAAAATTGAAGTAAAAATAAAATGATGTCCCTGTATTTCCAAACAGAACATGCCACAGTGGATTAATCCGTTACACGACGATGACGATGACGATGACGATGACGATGATGATGATAATAGTGTTAAGGCTAAAAACTCACTGATAAGATCTGAGCTCGTTTTATTAAATGTGAAAAGCATCAGAAGAGGTAATCATAAAGTAGAGCTACAGTATTTTGAGTGAAAATTGAATAGCGTGTAAAACTGAAACGATGACTGGAACGAAGTTACTTTTAGCCGGAAAATGATAGTGATCTGCATGTAGAAATGGAGCGCAATTCAATGAATAACCATTTAATATTCTATCGATTAATAAGTAGATGAAACCAGAGATATAATTCCGTTTAATAGCCGAAGGCAATGACGCGTTTTCGATAACCATGACGACTTACAAACAATCGACATCAAATTTTACAGTACATAACGTGCCCGTCGAAACAGATTATCTGAGTTGTTACGCCATCAATTCGAAAAGAGCATATCTGTCAATCGCTAAAACACATCCATTTACATATTATTACGATTTTTTCCTCAAAACAGCAACAATTGTGAAGTATAATGATTGTTCATTGATAAAACTCGAAAATTATGAATACGCAGTGACTGTTACTTAGTGCCTAAAATAAATAAATGCTAAATAAATTAGTAAAATATTTACTGTATATCACTATTTTTTTAAGGGAAATTTTATTAAGTTGAGTCAGTATCATGACTTTTATTCGTTATTTCATATAACTATTACTGAACAATTGTCTCTCTTTTCAATCCACACCCATTTTCTTTAGGATCCCCATCAGTTTATTCCAATCCACCCTGACAAAAGTCTTTTCTAGGTTCACAAATACTACATATGGGCTATTCCATATGAAATCGATCAGTAAAAAAACCTCGCATTTTTTATACTCTAATTTTTTCCCCTATTTATACAAGGTGCTGAGGGCAGTGCATTTTCAAAAATATACTATCGAAAGTCAAACGGTTTTCGTATTATTGAGCGACAAATTTAGCGTATTTTATAAAAACAAGCCTCTTTGCCTCTTTCAGCGCTCAGAACTCTGGAACCATTTACTGCAGAACATTGAACGGAAGCTCATTTTGAAGCTGACATTTGGTAGGTTATGTTAAGAAGTAATCCTTATTTTTATTGTACACAGAGAGACAGATAATCTGATTTTACTTACTTTTAGGCTTTTTGCTTATTTGTAAAAATGTCAAAAAAAAAATTGAGAAAAAAACTTGCATTATTAAGAGGGATTCGGCATTGTTTTCTTAGTGGTATGGCAATAAGTTTCGAGGGTATTAAATAGAGTATTGTCACACGCCTGGACTTGAACGACGCAGTATCGCATGCACTGACCGAGAGCTGAAGATAAGCGAGCGTTGGGCGTCATTTTACTCCTGTGTTTATGAAAACTTGTAATAAAGCTAGCCCAGCTATGCGCTACTAGGCGAAACATCACGTGTTTGTCTCCTGGCCTTCCTTGTCTCGGGCTAGCTCCCGTCTCACAGTCAGCTGGTTAGTTCACGCGCGTACTATTTATTTTCTTTATTTGATATTTTCAATACCTTCTTATCAACATACCATCAGTAAAAAATATGTTTATTTGTACTTTCAATGCGGAATCGAACTATATATTTTTTAAATATTTTTTTTCTGAGCAAAGGCGTCTTAATGAGGAAAAATCTAAATTTCTCCATGTCCATAAAGAGTAAAAAATCTGTTTATATGTCAATATAAACTTTAATTTCTCAGCATCAAAATAAACTATGATTTTAATCATTGGGTGAAAGGGTTTCGGAGCTACAACAGTTTAAAGTTGCTAATTTTATGAAAATACGATAAATTTAAATATTTTAAATATTTAAAGTTCTGATACCTCAAACTTTGCACAAAGCATTGTATCACAGTTATCTACGTACAAAAAAGGTTTCATTGTATTTAGAAATTGTAAGGTCAATTTTCTCTATATTTCGGTCGATTTGAGATGGAATAGCTCATACTTCTTTATTCTTCTCTAGGATTAATTCTACATAGTAAATTTCCTTCAATTGTTACTCCTTTTGTATACCCAGAAAATATCAGTGTTTTATCTAGCCTACAAAACATGAGGAGCAACCGGTTGAAAGTCGAACATTCAGTCGGATGCTTGGCCTTGACGGATGCTTTCTGACGGTCGAATGAAAACCGGTTGTAAGACCTATTCTGCAGCTCTTTAGTGAGGATGGAGTTAAGTCCAAGAAAAAGTACCCGTCGCCCAGCACTACAATTGAATTAAACACAATATTCTGTGATTCATGTGTGATTCGAACAGGTAAGTGGAAATGTGTTGTTAAAAATATGAGTGTATATAAAATAAATAGAAACAAATTGGGACGGAAAATCTGGGCGATCATATGGATAAACAGTTAGACGAAGCATTAAACAACATTTTCATTTATTTTGTAAATTGAGGGCTAAACAAAACCTATCATTGAAACAGAAAGTAGCAATCAGTGTAACTAATGTATGTAACCAAAGCTATGAAAGTTTAAATATAATAAATTTAGAAACCTCAATTCTGGAATTGGTTTTTCTTTAATAAGAATATGGCTTCAGTTTTACAGGTAGTTGTTTTGTTTAGTCAACTGTGCGAAGACAGGGTTGAACCTAATAAGTGACACCAATAAGCATCACTCATGAGGCAACTAAGCCAGGAGATAATGAGGTAGGTTTGCCAGTTTTTCTCCCCTTCCATATCGCTGACTAGTAACATATTCCACTAATCAGACTTCAGATGTATACAAACAATTGTACTTCCTCTGACACTATCGTCAAGCGAGATGTACTGCCTAATAATAGATGTAGACCTATTATATCGGTCAGAACATGAATCAGGGATAATTACAGGTAGGCCTATCTTTCTTAAGGCTATAGATTGGTGAAAATTAAAAAACATTAAAAAAATGTAAATTTTATTTTTAACTCTAAAACATAAAATAATGTTTCAGTTTTCTATATCTGTGTTTATTTTGACCCTATTACAATTTAAAGTCCCTGTGGGCCAATTTAAAGGGCAGCGCGTGCGTAGAGCTGCAGCCCTTTAAACTGGCACTCAGCTGTCATTCTGACAGACTTCGTTCTTCATTCTAACTAATTTTACTTTTCATTCAGTTCATGCTATGTAGGAGAAAAATGTGTGTGGTAGACATGTATAACAAGAAAGGATATCGATAGTATAGCTTATGCCATATAAACTGTACTTTGATACTCGTTTTCTCGATTTTCCAATTTTCAACATTTTGCAACATTCAAAATGCTCTAATGAATGCAGTTTTTCTCCAATCTCAATTAAATGTTGCACAGAAATGCATAAAAGCATGTGAAAATTTATTTATTTATTTATTTAATTATTTACTTATTTACTTACTTATTTACTTATTTATTTATTTATGTATTTATTTATTTATTTATTTATTTATTTATTTATTTAGTTTGCTAATAATTGTAACATAAAATATCATATACATACATACAGAAAAACAATAGCTCTCCCCTGAAAGAGTGGAACTCGTTCTCAGGGGTAGATTGCTGAATTGAAAAAATAAACTCACTTATGTGTTTTTTTTTTCTGCTATTGAAAGTATTCAAATCACCATGTGTTGAGGATGCGATAATTTAAAACGAAATTGAAAAATAACAACTAAAAGAGTAAATATTTTTTATCTCAAAAAGTATTTGTAAAAATATGAAAATCATGTGCCACATTTTATATACGCCTATCAGGAATAAATTAAATATAAATTTAAAGAAAGATTATGTAAACTTTGAAAATTAAGACAATTATAATTCAGTAGGCCTATTTAAAATAACAACAAAAATTAATTGGAATATCAGAGTGAAAATTTGTGCACTGCATGCATCTGGTAAAAGTTTCAGACTAATTGGTGTAAAAAATGTAGAAGTTAGAAATATCACAGATCCGTAGTCTTAAATCTACTAATTCTTTCTATGCACATTTTAAACCAATATCGTAGAGTTGAAGAATAACAGTAACTCAATACCCGACAACTGGCTGCCCCTTTTCACGTGCACACACACATATTTCAAAAATAGAAAATATTACTACTTGTTCCCAACTAAACCTTTTCGATTTCATTCCTTCATTTGTTACTATAATAATTCTTGTGCTAACAATCTCTTCAACGTTGAGAAAAACAAAAGAGAGAAAGAAGAATCGCCATGAAGATATCCCACTAAAAAGTTACTACAATATGTTGGTTGCCTACAGTAAAGACTGGTTCAATAAACCGGGAACGGAAACGACAACGAGAACGGAAATACTCTTAAAATAAATGTATTTAAATGTGAGCATTCACACTCCCAATAGTTAATTGTAAATTCTCACATTTGTATGTATTTATTTACACTGCAAGTGGGCAAGCACCCGGTGGCAGTGGTATACACAATATAAACAATACACAATACAATTACAATACAATACACAATACAATTATATGCACAATACAATAAGAATACACAATACAATTTAACACAATAATTACAATTAATAATAAAACATAAAATAACCTAATTTTACAATACAACCTACATATGTATAGGCCCTACGTAAGTTTCAATAGTCTTTCATTTTACTCTCATCTCACTCACTGTAGTGGCACTATGACGCATTTCACTGATACTTTAGCACACATTTTACTGACACTCTATAACACATTTCACTGACACTATAGAACACATTTCATTGACGCTATAAATTATCACTGATCGGAACTATTCACTGCGCTGTAAAACCATAACTTCACTGACTCACCTCGCTTCACTGATACAACAGTTCAAATAAGTTAAATAATTACACCCTTATGCATACTTATAAACAGAACTACATTTAAGCTAAACATTTCTAGTCTAAGGCCCTCTTACACGCTATTTTTAAATAATTTACAATTCAAACGAAGGGAGTAACTCGTCAGGCTAAATAAATACATGTCACCTTAAAAAATTAAATGTTTTAAAGTCACCTTAATTTTAATTTGCACTTTATACACAACTTTTTAAATTATGCTTGAATCTCCTTAAGGAAGGACAGCCCTCAAAGACCGCTGCAGGTAGGTCATTCCAATCATTTATAGTTCTATTTAAAAATGAGAATTTACCTACATCCGTTTTCTGTTTCCTGCATTTGATTTTAAAATCATGATCGTTCCTACCATAGTACGTTGGCTTTTCTATCCGAGCAGTTATGTCTACCCATGCTTTCTTACCTAGATGTGCTCTATACAATGATGTTATTCTAGTTTTCCTACGTCTGTTTTCCAAAGTTTCCCATTTAAGTTCTTTTATGCTCGACCATGACGAAATGTAGTAGTTATACACCTGGTAGCAGTCCTTTAATGCATGTCATTAAAGTACACCTATTCATTAAAGTTCAGGTTTTCGATTATTCTCGGATATGCAATCGAAAGACGAGGGAAACGTCACGGAGGCTGGAAATACAATACTGTCGCAGAAGGTTATGTTCTGTTACTATAATAATTAGCGTTAATTGTAAATAATATTCAAATAAATTCAATTTGTCATCTCATTTTACAATTCTAAATCAATTTCCAGGTTATACATCTCTGCATTACATCAAGGTCAATGACATTATTGTTTCTCGGAAAAAATCAATGCTTTCGCGTCTGCGCACATCTCACAATTTCGAGCTATGAACAAGGTCACTTCCGATCTTCTGTCAGATACAAATAAAATGAATATTTCTGAATAATTTCAAGTTAGAAATATGGTCGAGCATAAAAAGTCGTATGAAACTTGCATATAATGGTAATTAAGACGCTCGTATGAAAATTATGAAACGAGCTTGCGCTCGTTTCATAAACAAACATACTTGCGTCTTAATTACTGTCATTATAGGCTCGTTGCATAATGTACTATTATCGTATCGTTTCCATCTTCTCTTTTACCTTTAACAAATTTAGCTGCCCTATACTGGATTCTTTCTAAGGAATTTACCTGATATATTCTAGAGGGATCCCAACGTGTAGTTCCGTATTAAATACATTTATTTCCGTTCTCGTTCTCGTTTTCGTTCTCGGTTTATTGTGAACCAGTCTTAAGTCTGCATCATTTACACCGTCTATTAGACCCAACAGTGATTGGATTCGAAAGCTGGGTCAGTGAAACAGCGAAAAGCGCCACCCGATCAAATCTCATTTCAGGTCCTAGAACGTGGCAGTGTTTTCGTTAAGATTTCATACATTTGCAATGGAGCGCCAGCCACTTCCAGTTTACCGGAATGGAGGTCGCAGCTTGTATTGTATCGACCGAATTGCAATCTGCTTGTATTTGGATCCATCCCGTAAGCTAGAAATTACCCCAAAAGCGCGGGACTCTGTCGGACCGATACTTCGGAATGAGGTAGCCCTCTGGGAGGGCCGTAAGCCTCCTTTGATCTCTCTTTCGCTTCCGATCCCCTCGCCCCGGACCGCTCTCTCCCCTCAGCCAGAATTACGCGGCCTATACCAACATGCTATGGTCAAGATCTAGGCAATTTCTTGGTTCCTAATAAGATTTTCAAGGGTCAAGACCAATAAATTGGCGAATGCGGCGATGCAGAAGTTAAGGCTCTAAGGCTCCATCCCGAATGCTCATGTAGGGATGGTATCCCGGAAAATGGCTGCTACTGTCTCTTATATACTTTCTTTCGTTGATCTTCCACGTGGTAGGCCGGGAGCGTGCACTGAATCACTGATTCGCAGGAAGAAAAAAAGAGGCTGAAGACAACTAACATCAATATTTCATAAGTTGTTCGGGTTGCTGGCATATCCTGCTTTATCGATGGCTTAGCTACAAAAATAGCAGACATATGAATTCCAAGTGAACTACTGATTTTCATAAATCTTTATTAAGTTGCGAAGTCACTGAATCTGTTTCTTATCATTCATAAGAAGCCATGCATTTCTTTTCGTTGTGTTCTTGGTGAATGTTAACGAATTGTGAGTACACCTAGCATCAAAATCTCGTCACCTACAAACTTCTATTAACTTTCTAAGCAGACGTCGCCAACTCATTGCAGCGGAGTCCTGTGCAAGCGAAGGGACAGTGGTGTGCTCAACTAAAGTGTGCAGTTGATAACAAATAACTTGCATTTTCTATGCACAAATATATGCTTCTAGCAAAAATTAATTTCTACAGATGCCGTATTTTCTAACTTTTCAAATGTTGAAAATTATAACAACTTTTCAATAGAATAACCAGCATGGAACTATATATAATGTGCAAATTCAGACTATACCCTTCAAATATATTTACTATTAACACATATTAACATTTTATTCAATAGTTAAACAATTTTGTAGGCTTTGAAATCAAAATAATAATACTTACTTACTTACTTAATTGCTTACTGGCTTTTAAGGAACCCGAAGGTTCATTGCCGCCCTCACATAAGCCCGTCATGGGTCCCTATCCTGAGCAAGATTAATCCAGTCTCTACCATCATATCCCACCTCCCTCAAATCCATTTTAATATTATCTTCCCATCTACGTCTCGGCCTCCCCAAAGGTCTTTTTCCCTCCGGCCTCCCAACTAAAACTCTATATGCATTTCTGTATTCGCCCATATGTCCTACATGCCCTGCCCATTTCAGACGTCTGTATTTAATGTTCTTAATTATGCCAGGTGAAGAATACAATGTGTTGTGTAACTTTCTCCATTCTCCTGTAACTTCATCCCTCTTAGCCCCAAATATTTTCCTAAGAACCTTATTCTCAAACACCCTTAATCTCTGTTCCTCTCTCAAAGTGAGAGTCCAAGTTTCACAACCATACAGAACAACCGGTAATATAACTGTTTCATAAGTTCTAACTTTCAGATTTTTTGACAGCAGACTAGATGACAAAAAAATAATAATAATAATAACAATTAGAGCCCGGAAGTTTGGCAAAATGCCTTTTTTTACTGGGTGGAAGTAAATCATTATTTGCATAGATATAAATGTGATTTGGAGTAAATCAAAGTGATAGGACAAATTTTTATTTTGCCTTCTTAAGGTGTTTCTTATTAATAAAAGCTCCTTTTTTGTCATTTTAAAGTAATATTTCTTGTTTATTTGCAATTTTCTAATCAATTGTAATGTAATATGTATGAAATTTCAATATTTGAAACAATGACTAACTTTACTAACAATAGTAAATAAAAGCAATTTATTTCGGTGTTTAATCTGCTAATAATATCGTGGTTTAATACTACTGGTGTAATATGAATAATGATCGACAATCCACAGTTACAAAAATATAATTTGTTATATTATTGGCTAAGACCACACCGTACATGAGCCTGGCTCTTACGGTAGTGGCTAGAAATATTTATGTTTTATAATTTTAATTGCACTCACTAGCTAGGTAGTTAAGTAAATAAATAAATAAAAATATTGTTATGTCTTCACGGTACCAACAATCAGCTTTATAATTTTAAATATTAAGCTCGTTCTCATAGAAGTTGTCACGCAGCATTTCCAATTGTTTGCTTTCATATTTTCAAATCTTACTGTTACAATTTTGTGCTACACGTGTTTATTATTACAGGAGAAAGAAATTTGAGTGAGGAACAGTCAGTTATTGTCGGGTGACAGATAGTATAAGATAGGTTAGCTAGAACGCCTAAATTCAGTAAATCATTGAAAAGTAAACTACATTCTTACGTTAGTGAATTTGGTTCCTGTGTGTTTTCAACCGATGGAACAGTTTGTTATAAAGGGTGCGTCAGAAATAACGGATGGATTTCAAACTATCGATACGCAACGAGGAGAGAGATATAGTGAGGGGGACCACGACTGTTGGGTCAGCCATAGATTGCAGTTTTAGTTGAGAATATGATGTTGGTCTGGTGTACAACGTGCTTTCATCGTAGAGACATTTTTGAAAAATGAAGAGTCTGTGATCGCCACTCAGGACTCATTTCGACATCGGATGTCACGCTAGGATTCCAACTCGGAATACAATTTTGCGGTGGGTGGCTTCATTTCGTATCACAGGTTCAACATTAAAGAAGAAATCACCTGGACGAAATTCTATTGCACTGAGATTGTCCGAGGCTACGGTAAGATCTCGCGCCCTGCGACTTCTTTCTTTGGGACCATTTGAAGGCGTAAGTTTGTAAACATCGATCACATACACTGGACGAACTGAAGACAGCGATTCGTGAAGAAATCGTGGCAATTGCACCAGCTATGACTGTGAAAGTGATGGCGAACATCAGAAAACGCCTCGATGCCTGTATTGAAAGCCAAGGACATCATATGGATAATGTTGTTTTACATAAATAAACTGCATGTATTGGTGAATATGTTGATAACAATACATTTTCGATTTGATGAATCTTTACAATTTTCTTGTCATGCGAAATCCATCCGTTCTTTCTGACGCACCCTGTATAAGGTTTGTGAAAAGACAGTTAATCACGAAAAAAAGTATTTTATAAGTCAACATGTGTCACCTACGAAGTAAATATGTGAGTTACGTTGATATAATTTAAATTTATTGCTAAAATATATTATGCCTTTTCAAAATTTACAATGCCTTTTTCAAAGATTATTGTGCCTTTTTTACGTTTTTATTGTCTTTTTTGCCTGCCTATTTTACTGTTACAAATGCCTAAACATCCGGGCTCTAGTAGTAATCATAATAATCTTAATTTGAAGAAACTTAAAGTTATTCCCAAGATCCTTTTTGTTCTTGTAATGTGCCTATGTAGTCTGGGAAAACTTTCTCTGCGAAATTGTGAATAATAGTGCAATTTACTAAGTATGCTTTGAAACTGATCTCCTTAATTCAGTACCATTTTGAAAACCATGTTGGGTCCGAGAAGCTGTGCAATAATACTCAAATTTATTGTTACAACCGTCAAACTTATCAGTATACAAGTGTGATTGAATACACAGTTGCTATTTACACATATTAAAAGATAATTGATAATGGTTCGAAGGAACCATCTTCAGCTCAATAAAGCGAACCTACAGACTACATTATAATACGAACAAACTGTAAAGTACAACGTGAGTATAAATGACTTCCCTGATTATGAAAATTATTTGTGGATAAACGATTGAATGTAGAAAAGTTTTATATATAGCAGTATATGGAGAAACTCTCCAAGTTTTTAAACATACCTTACAGGTGCTCGATATGGGCTTCACTTGTGACCCTGCAGACATCAAGCCGATAGTTCAATTTGTCCCACACACGGCTAAGTGTATCCATATCGATTGCACCTACACGTAGTGTTGATGATGCGGGCGCATACCTCTGGCAGATTTTCCGGTAATGGAGGTACAAAAACAGAGTCTTTAACATACCCCCACAGGTAGAAGTCACACGGTGTTAAGTCAGGGGAACGTGGAGGCCAGGGTAAGAGTTGCATGTCGTCTCTCCTCGCGCGACCAATCCATCTGTTTGGCAATCGGTCGTTCAAGAATGTCCGGACTTCTTTGTGGAAGTGAGGTGGAGCGCCATTTTGTTGATATATGAAATCAGCACTATCACTCTCCAGCTGTGGCATCAGCCACTCTTCTAACATGTCCTGACACGGTGGGTTCGAGAAAAAAGAAAGGGCCGTACATCTTGGACTTGGAAAGTGCAATGACAAAGACGACATGCATCTCTTGTCCTGGCCTCCACGTTACCCTGACTTAACACCGTGCGACTTCTACCTGTGGGGGTATGTTAAAGTCTCTATTTTTGTACCTCCATTACCGGAAAATCTGCCAGAGCTATGTGCCCGCATGATCAATGCCATCGTTCCACTCGATATGGATGCACTTAGCCGTGTGTGGGATGAAATTGGACTACTGGCTTGATGTCTGCAGGGTCACAAGGGAAATCCATATCGAGCACCTATAAGGTATGTTTAAAACTTGGAGCGTTTCTCCATACACTCGTATATTTTACAATTTTTTACGTTCAGTCGTTTGTCCACAAATAATTTTCTAAATCAGGGAAGTCATTTATACTCACGCTGTATGTATGAAGTGAAAAAACATAATAGAT
Source organism: Periplaneta americana (assembly GCF_040183065.1). Taxonomy (NCBI): domain Eukaryota; kingdom Metazoa; phylum Arthropoda; class Insecta; order Blattodea; family Blattidae; genus Periplaneta; species Periplaneta americana. Next base: position 17,504,915 of record NC_091130.1, read on the forward strand.
ATCAGTAGTGCATATAAATGTAGCCTACTCAACTCAATTTAATGTTATCTCGTAACAACTCTCAGGAACTAATTTTTTTTTTATATTTTGTATATGTTGTCACCATTCTACATCCTGTTTCATTTATCTGCAAACACATGACTATGTATCTGATGCTTGTACTTTACGAACTTCACAATAGTTAATTGTGAATGCTCACATTTACATACATTTTAAGGGGAGAGGATGGTATTTTTTGGTGAAAAATTAGTAAATTAAAAAAAATTCTTTAAAATACTCTGTGATATGTGTGGAATGCATATCATAACATTTTATTGGTATTTGTGCCTTTATCGGATGTTGACTCGCCATTTTTAAACTTCCTGCGTTATGGATTTTTAATCACTCTCCCACTTTTATTGTTGTTTCCGGTAAATTAAATTTAAAAAAAAATGTAAAGTTAGAATTTATAAAACAGTTATATTACCGGTTCTTCTATATGGCTGTGAAACTTGGACTCTCACTCTGAGAGAGGAACATAGGTTAAGGGTGTTTGAGAATAAGGTGCTTAGGAAAATATTTGGGGCTAAGCGGGATGAAGTTACAGGAGAATGGAGAAAGTTACACAACACAGAACTGCACGCATTGTATTCTTCACCTGACATAATTAGGAACTTGAAATCCAGACGTTTGAGATGGGCAGGGCATGTAGCACGTATGGGCGAATCCAGAAATGCATATAGAGTGTTAGTTGGGAGACCGGAGGGGAAAAGACCTTTAGGGAGGCCGAGACGTAGATGGGAGGATAATATTAAAATGGATTTGAGGGAGGTGGGGTATGATGATAGAGACTGGCTTAATCTTGCACAGGATAGGGACCGATGGCGGGCTTATGTGAGGGCGGCAATGAACCTTCGGGTTCCTTAAAAGCCATTTGTAAGTAAGTAAGTAATTGTTTATTTTACAAACGTAGGGACTAATATCAAAATTCTGTTACAGACAGTTTGTAGAACATGCTTTTGCAAATACATTGCAAAAAACTGTTTGAATCTATCTTTAAAAATTGTTTAGATATATCGGTTTTAGTACAACCCTGCTTTGGGTATTTTTTTTTCAAATTTGGGCCCTCAATTTTTTTTTTCAAAATATTTTTATTTGGTTGTGTTGCCACAGCTATGAGCTCTCTACATATAAAAAAATTAATATATTACATCAAATAAGAAAAAAGTTAAAAAAAATACCATCCTCTCCCCTTAAAGGCTGGTTCACAATAAACCGGAAACGGAAACGACAACAAAAACGAGAACGAAAATAATGTTAAAATAAATGTATTTAAATGTGAGCATTCACAATAGTTAATTGTGAATACTCACATTTAAATGCATTTATTTTAACAATACTTCCGTTCTCGTTCTCGTTATGTCCGTTTCCGGTTTATTGTGAACCAGCCTTAACTGTATATCGGTAGTGCACCTTGTGTCAGAGTACGTAAGAGGAGATCTTGACCGATGCAGCGAATGGCACTCTGATCATATTTTGTTACAGCTCACCAACAGACAGCAGGGCAGGCGTTGAGTGTTGTTTCAATGGAAACACGTCTAGTTACAAACTCCCCTGCCCAGCTGCGCGTGTATACACACGCACGTCACAACTCAAGACTTTTATAAACGTTTTAGAACTGAGCAAACAGCCGGGGGCGGAAATTGTAGAGATGAGAGAAACGCTGGAAATTGAGGACGAATAGAAAAACAGCATCCCAGCAGAGAAGAAGAAAGCTAGCGTTTAGCCACTGTTCAATCACACGTGCAGAATTACACAACACTAAAAAGCGGGGAACTCAAACCTGCCAGGTTCCTACCATTTTACAAAAAAGTAGATACAGTTGTTCTGTAATATCCTATTTCAACACTATTACAGAGCGAGGTGGCTTAGTGTTAAAGCATCTACAGGCGTACATATATTTACGAACAACTACGTGTAGGTGCGCTCACTTGTTGACAATTAGCATAAAGATTACTATGCTGCATATCCTTGTGAAGGACGATAATACAAGGAGAACAAAGGGAATACAAGGAGAAAAGGGGAGAACAACGAAAACAATAATAATATAAGGAGAAAAAGGGGAACACAAGGATAAAAGAGGGAACACAAGGATAACAGAGGGAACACAAGGAGAACATGTGTAACACAAAGAGAACAGGTGGAACACAAAGAGAATAGGTAGAACACAATAAGAACAGGGAGAACACCATGGCGAACAGGTGAACACCAAGGAGAACAGATAAGAGGAAATATAAGGAGAACTGCGAACACAAAAAGACCTGGGGGAACACAAGGAGAACATGTGTAACACAAAGAGAATATGTGTAACACAAGGAGAACATGTGTAACACAAAGAGAACAGGGAAAACACAAGGAGAACAGGGGAAACACAAGGAGAACATGTGTAACACAAAGAGAATATGTGTAACACAAGGAGAACATGTGTAACACAAAGAGAACAGGGAAAACACAAGGAGAACAGGGGAAACACAAGGAGAACATGTGTAACACAAAGAGAATATGTGTAACACAAGGAGAACATGTGTAACACAAAGAGAACAGGGAAAACACAAGGAGAACAGGGGAAACACAAGGAGAACATGTGTAAACACAAGGAGAACATTTGTAACACAAAGAGAATATGTGTAACACAAGGAGAACAGGGGAACACAAAGAGAATATGTGTAACACAAGGAGAACATGTGTAACACAAGGAGGACAGGGGAAACACAAGGAGAACATGTGTAACACAAAGAGAATATGTGTAACACAAGGAGAACATGTGTAACACAAAGAGAATATGTGTAACACAAGGAGAACATGTGTAACACAAAGAGAACAGGGGAAACACAAGGAGAACATGTGTAACACAAAGAGAATATGTGTAACACAAGGAGAACATGTGTAACACAAGGAGAACAAGAGCGAACACAAGGAGAACAAGAGCGAACACAAGGAGAACAAGAGCGAACACAAGGAGAACAAGAGCGAACACAAGGAGAACAAGAGCGAACACAAGGAGAACAAGAGAGAACACAAGGAGAACAAGAGCGAACACAAGGAGAACAAGAGCGAACAAAAGGAGAACAAGAGCGAACACAAGGAGAACAAGAGCGAACACAAGAACAAGAGCGAACACAAGGAGAACAAGAGCGAACACAATGCGAACAAGAGTGAACACAAGTAAAACGTGGGTAATACAAGGACAATAGTGGTAACACGAGGAGAACAGAGAGAAGACAAAAAGAACATAGGGAATACAAAGAGGACAGAGGGAGCAGAAGGACAACAGAGATAACACAAGGAGAATAGAGGGAACATAATGATAACAAGGGAAACACAAGGAGAATAAGGAATACACAAGAATAACATGCGGAACACAAAGACAGCAACGGGAACAGAAGGAAAAAAAGTATAGAAAAAGTACAAGGAGAGCAACAGAGAAGGTTGTATGTTTATGTGACGTTCAATTTCCAAGTTAACCTCCCCTGTACCTAGGGAAGACTCAAGCAGGTACTTAGCCCAAGTGGGAATCCAACTCACGCCCTAAAGCAGCTCCCGATTAGCAAGTACACGCACTACTGCCTGAGCCATGCCGATCAATTTTAATATTTTCAGACAAGTTATATACAACCATTACTGCTATGTAAGTATTTGTAATAGTAGTAATAATAATTATTGTAATGGTATTACCACAGTCTACTATATACAGTCGCGAAGCTCAATATGTAGTAAAAATGCAAACATGGGTAGTTGCCCACCACTAGGATCGCTACTATCGCCTCATCATCGCAGATCTCTCTCCTAGCAGCCGACAAAATATGTTACACTTTCGTTGTTGTGTTCTTTTGGAAAAATTAACACCTTCCTTCCATTATTGAAATATTAAATGCATAAAGTTAATTTATTATTTTAATGAAGTATATTAAATTCCACCATAAACTCGAAGATACCTGCAAGAAATAAGTTAATATTATTTTTGTTTGTGCAAAACGAACTGAAATTTACTATAATAGCTTCACTCATTCAAGATTATAGCGATAATCAACTATGAAACCAATAAATATTAATTTGCATTTCTCTTTAAAACAATAATAATGGAAATATGAATTAATGGAGTAACTTACGTGTACCGGTACTTGTAGTGTAGGCTTACGTAGTTAACAAAGTGGGATGAGGTTAAGCAAAAATAATCACACCAGAATTGGAAATAAAACGTAATCAATAAATTTTATTGTAACACACTTTTTCTACGTCTCTAGTAAAGCAACAAATAAAAATAACAACAAAATTAACAGCTATAATTGAAAACATATCCTTTGAAGAAAAAAGTAGACCTAAGGGTTAAACTATAAAACGTCTTTGGGCCTAAGCAATAATAATCCCACCAGAATTGAAAATAAAACGTGATCAATAAATTTCATTAAAACAAACTTAATTTTTCTACGTCTTTAGTAAAATAACACATAAAAATAATAACAAAATTAATAGCTACAATTAAAAATATATCCTCTGAAAAATTTCTCTGGAAATTTAGAAGCCTAAGTGACAGAACTTTAACCAGTATCTAATGTCCTTTCGGTTAGACTGAAACATTTTATTGTGAAATTTAAGAATATAATGTATTCTAACAGTCACAAAGAACTTCAAATTAAGTTTTGTTTCTGCACAGTATTCTTGTGGAAACTCAGGAATCTTTCTGAATCTTTCGGAAATCGGAAAAAGGATAACTCTGGCCTCTTTCTCTTACTGTTGTTACAATTTATAGCACTACAAACGTCTCCTCCTTGTCCCATATTATTATTCCACTTATTATATTTTAGCCATTAATATTTTCATTATAACCAATAACGAACATTTCACAAGCATCAATGTGAAATATGCAACGAGCTAGCACTCGATAGAAATACGACACAGTCCAAAGTCGACCATGGACATTCTATTGTTTATAGTTGCTAACTGCTTGGAGCGCTTTATCACGAGATTTGCACAAATACACCTCAAGCTTCGCGACTGTATATAGTAGACTGTGGTATTATATTTATTTAAAGGTCTTTTCCACTTCGCAGATTATTCAAAGCCGGAATACAACGTACGCGAAAATGCCGACATGATTCTACTAAAATCCTCTATCACGGACAACATTATTTTACCTGCAGTAATGTGCCAACTATACAATCTTGATTCATATCTACGTACACAAAGTTTTTTGAAAATCAATTCAAGTGTATAAAGACTATAAGAGACCTAAATGTTTACGGATTGTCAGGAATTATTTCCTTTGAAATAATTCAACATATAAATACTGTTTAAATAACGTTTTAAAGCATGAATTTTGTGGATATTGTATCGAAGCACGGACGTCGGACACGCGCAAGGGATGAGGCACTTCGCAACGCGCCCCGAGTTGCTGTTGGCGCCATCTGCTAAATTCTCAGACATACGATCAAGTACCGGAAAGATGAGTAGCCTGCAAGGGAGGAGAAATAAAAAACAAAGCTCTCTCTTATTTTTTATTACTTCGTTATTTTTTGCTCTTTCCCTCCTTCATCTAAAAGAATTGTTGTCATTAGTTAGCTCGCTGTTCAACGTTCTGCAGCTCGCAACTCAACGAATACAGCCATTGGAATTCTTGTGTCCCTATTTACTGTTTAAATTCAACGCTAAGCAGAATAGGCCTATTTTGAATTTTTTAGTAAGTTGTAAGTTTTCTTTTTTTACTAATCATTGACTTTAACTTAATTCATTAATAATATACAACTTCTGATTTGAAGTCTTGAACTACAAAATTTAATTTACATTGACTTTCGAATTATGAGAGTATTTTCAGTTTTTGTTTACGAAGCTTTCAGTTTTTACTAAAAAAAATTTAAAAACTGTCATAATGAGAAAGTTTTCAAATGGTCTTAAGCACAATGAACTGATTCAGAGTCTGGTTCACCACAACAGTCGACATCTGATTCAATATTCTGGGCTTCCTCATTCTGAAGGTTGATGTAGAAAGAGAATTCGGCCTGATTTTTCCATCCATCACAGAAATGTTTTGTTAGTAGATTGTTAACATCATTTAATTTTGCATCTTTAATGATGTTAAACTTCTACTTTAACAATATATAGTCCACACCTGTGGAATAACGGTCAGCGCGTCTGGCTGCGAAACCAGGTGGCCCGGGTTCGAATTCCGGTCGGGACAAGTTACCTGGTTGAGGTTTTTTCCGGGGTTTTCCCTTAACCCAATACGAGCAAATGCTGGGTAACTTTCGGTGCTGGACCCCGGACTCATTTCACCGGCATTATCACCTTCATTTCATTCAGACGCTAATAACCTACATGTTGATATAGCGTCGTAAAATAACCCAAAAAAATAAAAAACAATGTATAACTTTTGATTTGAAGTCTTATAATACAAACTTTAATTTACATTGACTTTCGAATTATGAGAGTATTTTGAGATTTTTAGGAAGCTTTCAGTTTTTATTAAAAAAAATTCAAAAGACCCTCATAATGAAAAAGTTTTCAAATTTCTTAAGCACAATGAACTGACTCAGAGTCTGGTTAACCACAACAGTCGACACCTGATTCAACATTCTGGGCTTCATCATTCAGGAGATTCATGTAAAAAGAGAATTCGGATTTTTCCATCCATCACATAAATGTTTTGTGTTAGAAGATTGTTAACATCATTTAATTTTGCTTCTTTAATGATGTTAAACTTCTTCATTAACAATGTATAACTTTTGATTTCAAGTCTTGTAATACAAAATTTAATTCACATTGACTTTCTAATTATGAGAGTACTTTTGAGTTTCTTTTAGGAAGCTTTCAGTTTTTACTAAAAAAAATTCAAACGACTCTCATAATGCAAAAGTTTTCAAATGTTCTTAAGCACGATGAACTGATTCAGACTCTGGTTCAACACAACAGTCAACATCTGATTTCAACATTCTGGGTTTCATCATCCAGGAGATTCATGCAGAAAGAGAATTAGACCTGATTTTTCCATCCATCGCCGAAATGTTTTGTTAGAACGTTGTTAATATAACTTAATTTTGCTTCTTTAATGATCTTAAACTTCTTCTTTAACAATGTATAACTTTTGGTTTGAAGTCTTGTAATACAAAATTTAATTCACATTGACTTTCGAATTATGAGACCATTTTCAGTTTTTTTAGGAAGCTTTCAGTTTTCACTAAAACAAATTCAAAAGACTCTCATAATGAAAAAGTTTTCAAGTGTTCTTAAGCACAATGAACTGATTCAGAGTCAGGTCACCTCAACAGTCAACACCTAATTCAACATTCTGGGCTGCATAATTCAGAAGGCTCATGTAGAAAGAGAATTCGACCTGATTTTTTCATCCATCGCCGAAATGTTTTGTTAGAACGTTGTTAACATAATTTAATTTTGCTTCTTTAATGATGTTAAACTTCTTCTTTAACAATGTATAACTTTTGATTTGAAGTCTTGTAATACAAAATTTAATTTACATCGAAGATTTTTGTGTTGTTCCATATCATGCCTTATCCAACTATTTTGTTTCCAAAACTTGCCTTCTTCTAGGTATAGTTTCAAAACTTGCCTTCTCCTAGGTTAGTTCCAAAACTTGCCTTCTCCTAGGTTAGTTCCAAAACTTGCCTTCTCCTAGGTATAGTTCCAAAACTTGCCTTCTCCTAGATATAGTTCCAAAACTTGCCCTCTCCTAGGTATAGTTCCAAAACTTGCCTTCTCCTAGGTATAGTTTCAAAACTTGCCTTCTCCTAGGTTAGTTCCAAAACTTGCCTTCTCCTAGGTATAGTTTCAAAACTTGCCTTCTCCTAGGTATAATTCCAAAACTTGCCTTCTCCTAGGTATAGTTCCAAAACTTGCCTTCTCCTAGGTATAGTTCCAAAACTTGCCCTCTCCTAGGTATAGTTCCCAAACTTGCCTTCTCCTAGGTATAGTTCCAAAACTTGCCTTCTCCTAGATATAGTTCCAAAACTTGCCCTCTCCTAGGTATAGTTCCAAAACTTGCCTTCTCCTAGGTATAGTTTCAAAACTTGCCTTCTCCTAGGTTAGTTCCAAAACTTGCCTTCTCCTAGGTATAGTTTCAAAACTTGCCTTCTCCTAGGTATAATTCCAAAACTTGTCTTCTCCTAGGTATAGTTCCAAAACTTGCCTTCTCCTAGGTATAGTTCCAAAACTTGCCCTCTCCTAGGTATAGTTCCCAAACTTGCCTTCTCCTAGGTATAGTTCCAAAACTTGCCTTCTCCTAGATATAGTTCCAAAACTTGCCCTCTCCTAGGTATAGTTCCAAAACTTGCCCTCTCCTAGGTATAGTTTCAAAACTTGCCCTCTCCTAGGTATAGTTCCAAAACTTGCCCTCTCCTAGGTATAGTTCCAAAACTTGCCTTCTCCTAGGAATAGTGCCAAAACTTGCCTTCCCAAATTTAACATTTAAATAAAAACCTTACTGAACAAGGTAACCTACTGAGCTTCTATTCCTGATCTATACACTACTCTCTCTGTTCCAAAATATGGTACAGAAAGATGTCATTTATTCCGTTCCAAAATATGGTATAATTTGTTAACGTTATAATGTAACTTTAATACATCTTCTAGATAGATATTTGTTTGATAAGTTAACATTAGAAAAACTAATAAATAAAGTACATTTCATTCTGTGTGATGTCAAATTAATGAAAAAAATTAACATTGTTTTGAGGAGGCAAATTAACATAAAAACTGCAAAAAATTACAACCCGTTTTTATACAACTGTTGAGCCTTAGATGTTCTATTCAAAATTGACTGGTTGGTGTTACATTTTCTGCAACAGGAACAACACAGCAGGTGCCCATCTGATTTCTGTTCATAATTAACTATTTAAACATTATAGTTTGATGAAGTACAGAAGATTAGAAACATTCACAACTGCACTGTCTGATAGTCCCTTCACTACTGAACAAAATGTCATACCGCGAAACATTTCGTGCGCGCATGCGCAATAATCAAACTTGTTTTGTCTGTTACTACTGTATACCATATTTTGGAACGAGGGGAGTATAAAATAATTATTTTAAATGGTGAAAAAAATACAAATACTATTTGTGAAAAAACATCAAAAGTGGATAAGACACATTTTGAAACTATAGGACTCATACCTTTGTAATAAATTACGTAAAATAGTGTATTATTTTGTTTTATTGAGGAATTACTTGTCAATAAGTTTATTACGTACAATATATTTAACTTTATTTCAATCGGTAATTATGTATGGAATTATAGGATAGGGTAGCTCATTTAAATCCAATTTTAATCCACTTCATTTATTACAAAAGAAAATAATTAAAATATGTCTTCATAAACCTATTGATTTTCCATCTCAAAATTTGTTTATAGACTTTAATGTACTTAGCGTAAGACAAATTTATTATATTATATTAATTATATAAAAATCGAAATAATTTTGAATTGTATTCTCATAGTTATGAAACAAAAGGTATGAATTCTTTAAGATTGTTTGAATCAAAATGTAACACTGATACAGTATTTAATCATAGTAGTAATTTAGGCCCAAGAATATATAACAAATTTATATTTAAATATCCTAATCTTGTCAATTCTAATAGTTCTAGTATTAAATTTAAAAAGGTATGTATGGATTTTATAAAAATTGAACAATTGTAAATTTAAATTTATATACTATAATTGCACAGTAGACATAAGACAAATTGTATTGTATAATTATTAATTTCAATTCAGGAATCCGCCCCTGAGCACGAGTTCTACTCTTTCAGGGGCGAGCTAAAGTTATTCTGTTTATATTATATGTTACAATTATTAGCAAAATAATAAATAAATAAATATAATAACTGCTTTCAAATTCTCGTGTAAAAACTTCAATTTAAGTTAATAATTTGGCCACGTTTGTTTGTCACTGTAACAATCTCAGTTTCGTCTCCAGAAGAGCACAAGAAAATTATGAAAAAAAAAACAGGATGAAAACTAATGCGATGAGAAAGGACTGTTAGATTCATGAAAGAGGAAATAAGAGGATAAAATATAAAGAAGAAGACGTAAGTCAGAGAGGAGAACTCATAGCAAGGATCGCTTAAATTTTCAACTAATCCGAGCGATTACCTATGTGTAAATTAATCCGACATCGACAAGAGTTCGGATCGGAGCCCTTGCCAGCCTCCTCTCCCCTCCCCTCCCCCGAGCCGTAATCCGCTACCCCATCCAAGGATCCTTTCGCTAAATCCTCCAGCTATGCCAAAAGTTGAATCAAACTTTTTATCTTCCTCCTTTCCATCCTCTATATTTCTTTAGTTTCTTGGTTCCAGTTGGTTGAGAATATCTTTAAAAAAATTGTTCTACGGATTTTTTCTTTTCCGCTATTCGACTTAATATAAAATCCTACGTATTTGTGTTCCTCCCAGTATGATGAACCCGTACCATAAGCAGGATATTGCATTCTGGTGTGAGGTTACTTCGTTTGTTTCTGTAAAATGACAGTAGATGTTTGGAAATGAAATATTAGGTGATAATAATTAAGGAATAGTATAGTATTATACTCTGAAATATATTCCCTGAGCATGAGCATTTTCCTAAAGTACGTACTTCATTACTTACTTACTGGCTTTTAAGGAACCCGGAGGTTCATTGCCGCCCTCACATAAGCCCGCCATTGGTCCCTATCCTGAGCAAGATTAATCCAGTCTCTATCATCATATCCCACCTTCCTCAAATCCATTTTAATATTATCTTCCCATCTACGTCTCGGCCTCCCCAAAGTTCTTTTCCCCTCTGGCCTCCCAACTAACAATCTATATGCATTTCTGGATTCGCCCATAGGCCTACGTATTACATGCCCTGCCCATCTCAAACGCCTGGATTTAATGTTCCTAATTATGTCAGGTGAAGAATACAATGCGTGCAGTTCTGCGTTGTGTAACTTTCTCCATTCTCCTGTAACTTCATCCCTCTTACCCCCAAATATTTTCCTAAGAACATTATTCTCAAAAACCCTCAATCTCTGTTCCTCTCTCAAAGTGAGAGTCCAAGTTTCACAGCCATACAGAACAACCGGTAATATAACCGTTTTATAAATTCTAACTTTCAGATTTTTTGACAGCAGACTAGATGACAAAAGCTTCTCAACCGAATAATAACAGGCATTTCCCATATTTATTCTGTGTTTAATTTCCTCCCGAGTGTCATTTATATTTGTTACTGTTGCTCCAAGATATTTGAATTTTTCCACCTCTTCGAAGGATAAATCTCCAAATTTTATAGTTCCATTTCGTACAATATTCTGATCACGAGACATAATCATATACTTTGTCTTTTCGGGATTTACTTCCAAACCTATCTCTTTACTTGCTTCAAGTAGAACTTCCGCGTTTTCCCTAATCGTTTGAGGATTTTCTCCTAACATATTCACGTCATCCGCATAGACAAGAAGCTGATGTAATCCGTTCGATTCTAAACCCTCTGTGTTATCCTGAACTTTCCTAATAGCATATTCTAGAGCGAAGCTAAAAAGTAAAGGTGATAGACGTACTTCATTCCATAATAATAAAACTGCAAAGAGTTTATACCAACTGGCTTCATTGATACCATTCCAGTCGGCCTGGTTGGCGCAGTTGTTATAGCGCTGGCCTTCTATGCCCGAGGTTGCGGGTTCGATTCCGGGCCAGGTCAATGGCATTTAAGTGTGCTTAAATGCGGCAGGCTCATGTCAATAGATTTACTGGGATGTAAAAAAACTTCTGCGGGACAAAATTCCGGCACATCAGCGGCGCTGATATAACCTCGGCAGTTGCGAGCGTCGTTAAATAAAACATCAAATTTAACATACCATTCCAGGTCAATTCCTCTACAGCACAATGCCCAATATGCAGAAAGTTCTTTACAAAATGTTCAGAACAAAAATGTCCAATCAAATAAGACCACATATAAAAATGTCCAATATGCAGAAATGTCCACAAATCAAAATGTTTAATGTATAGAAATGTCCACAAATCAAGAAGTCCAATATACAGAAATGTCCACAAAGTCAAAATATCCACTATATAGCATGTACTGTACAGAGACGAGCGTACTTTTCAGAGAGCTGCACTGCCAAGATTTGCAACTCCTATGTGGAATTCCTATGAAAGAACGTTGCAAGTGGTCATAGAACCAAGAATATAGTGAAAGATTTTTACTGTAAATTAAATTTATTTTCGAACATCATGTCAGTATTTGGAGATTTATAGAAAACATAACACAAGAACAGAATTAGAAAGAGAATATCATAATCCAAATTCATAATGGTCACATGAACGTAAGACAACCTGTAAACAAGAAGTTTATTACAAATCAACGACGAATTGAAGGGATTGTATTGTACACCGATAAAATCGATATAAGGACAAGAATAATTTGAAGCAATATCTGCGAGCAGAAAATAAAATTAGTTACAGAATATTGTAAATTTATCGTTAAAATATTAATTTACATTTAGAAAACATTATTCTGGACATTCCTGATAACCTACATGTAGTAACTCCGGACACTTTTGTAATGATGATTTAAAGGCTACAGATATTTTTGATACTGGACATTTAATGACAGTGGACATATTTCATACTGGGCATTTGATGGGCGAACTTCCATCCCTAGTAATGACTTTTCAGTCTATCTAATAATGACTAAACTTGCATGCATGTAATAACTGTGTGACGATTTTTTAGATTTTGTCACGACGTCATATTCTAATAAATATCAATAATCTAAAGGTTGGCCCATGATAAACCGGAAACGAGAACCAAAACGGAAAAGGGAAGCGGAGAACGTGAAGGTGATTTTTTTTTTATTCACAATAAACCGAAAACGTAAATGGTTATTCATGTCGATATTTACGTCAATAACGATATGTAAAGTCGATATTACCCATTCTGATGTTGAGTATAATTTACCAATGACGTTCTCTCATGAGTACAAGCCAGCTAACATAAACACAGGTTACCAACTTCAAAATTTATGGCACGGAATATTTAAGAATTCAATTCACATGGTAGTCTGGTCACATATACACGTAGCATAATATATTGAAAGTGATTCTACTGAATTTCTGGGCTAAGGTACAAGCAATGAATGAAGACGAAATTACGTCAGGCCTTCTTGCTACAAAATATACGACGACCAAATAGATTTATGATGACAGCAGAAATAATCTAATATGCTGTGATCGGAAACGAGAACAGCAAATAAAAGTTCGCCAACCTTCACGTTCTCGTTCCCGGGCTCCGGCAAGCTTGTCGTTAACTGTGAATGCTCACATTTAAATATACGTCTTTTAACAATTTTTCCGTTCTAGTTCTCAATGTCGTTTCAATCCCGGTTAATTGCGGACTAGTATTAATTTTAAAACATTATCTGAAACAATGGAACTTCATAAATAGTCCTATGCATTTCTGTATAACACTAATAATAGAATATTTCTGAATTCTTGTCGTAAATGCTGAGAAACAAAACGTGCAATTAAAATTCTCGTGTTTTAAATGCGACTGCATTTTTGTTACATTGTATACTTTAACATTCCTCTGAATCATGATGGCTTCTGAAGAAAATCAGCGATTTGATCTTTCTAAGAAAAGATCTAACGTAAGAAATACATTTATGATAAGTAACTTAAAGACGAAAGATGAAAGAGAAATCAACTTGACGGAATCTCATTTTATTCCTTAAAGTTATTCAACGTCAGTCAATTTGATATCAAAGTATGCCGTGTTTTAAACGTGGTCGTAATGAAAATGTGTTTTCCTTATTTTCTCCTGCAGATGAAGTTTAAACACCTGTCAGCCTCAAAACTTTAAACTTTAACAAGTTGCTTACGTTGTTAATAGATTTAAGATTTTAGATCAGATCTCTATTTTCAATTTTGTTTCTTCAGTATGGATACAAAAACTTTCAATACGTCTACGTTTCATGAAAAATCATTCAATTTCATGGAGTTTCATACTACCCTACTTAAGTCGTTAACGCCTATTTCACGGTTCTAGTGTCTAAAATGCTTATTTTCATATATCCTGATTTCAAAATTGCAAACTTCTATTAACATATAGAGTCTACAATTCACAATCATTATTTTCAATAAATTATACAGGGTTAGTTAAAAGTCCCGCACCACCTAAATAACTTTTGAAGCATGTGGTTCAGTGACATGAAACTTGGTATGGGTGGATAACCATATACTAAGAACTCAATAATATTACCGAGTTCTTTCTGCTTCCGGTTTAACCGGAAGTAACTCCAACTCTCTTATTTTAAATGGAACACCCAATATATATTTTAATATAGCTCATTAAGAGCTTTTTAGTGTTGCTAAGTCAAGAAAACAGAAAAGTGTATCGAATATTAAAATAATAAATGCACTACCTAAATAACTTTTGAAGCATACGGTTCAGTGATATGAAACTTGGTATGTGAGGATAACCATATGCTAAGAACTCAATAATCGTATTACCGAGTTTTTTCTACTTCTGGTTTAACCGGAAGTAATTCCAACTCTCTTATTTTAAATGGAACACCCAATATATATTTTTATTTTTGAATAGTGCTCATTAAGAGCTTTTCAAAAAGTACCAACACTTGATACTTCTGTACAAATTCAGTGTTGCTAAATAAAAATGGAAGTGGTGCAAGATATTCCTAAAGTCTGGTTAAATCATTCCTTAAATGGTTTCTATGATCGAGTGACACATTATAAAGCAGCTGAGGGCTACCAATTTGAACACATAATTTAGAAGGTGAGCTAGCTTTGTTTTGTTTTTGTTAAGGAAGGAGTATTTTATTATTTTAATATTCTATACACTTTTCTGTTTTCTTGACTTAGCAACACTGAATTTGTACAGAATTATCGAGTGTGGGCACTTTTTGAAAAGCTCTTAATGAGTTTTACTCAAAAATAAAAATATATATTGGGTATTCCATTTAAAATAAGAGAGTTGGAGTTACTTCCGGTTAAACCGGAAGTAGAAAAAACTCGGTAATACCATTATTGAGTTCTTAGCATATGGGTATCCTCACATACCAAGTATCATATCACTGAACCATAGGCCTATGCTTCGAAAGTTATTTAGGTTGTGCGTTTATTATTTTAATATTCGATACACTTTTCTGTTCCCTTGACTTGTAACATTGAATTTGTACAGAAGTATCAAGTGTGGGTAATTTTTGAAAAGCTCTTAATGAGTACTATTCAAAAATAAAACAATATATTGGGTGTTCCATTTAAAATAAGAGAGTTGGAATTACTTCCGGTTAAACCGGAAGTAGAAAAAACTTGGTAATACCATTATTGAGTTCTTAGTATATGGTTATCCTCGCATACCAAGTTTCACATCACTGAACCGTATGCTTCAAAAGTTATTTAGGTGGTGCGAGACTTTTAACTAACCCTATAAACAGCTGTTTCGAAACTTCTCAAACCGAGACATACCGGTACTGTCGGTTATATTATTTACACGACTCAGTGGCTAGGATGTTGAAAAATCCAGTTTTTCAGCGCTGAGGAGTGTGAACCAACTCATGTCAAGATTTACTTGCTGATCCGGGGTTGCGTGCGGGTATGGATGCAATTCTCGCTTGGATTGTTTGTCTGGTTATTTCATTTTTTATAGATTTTCCCAAACTGTAAGGCGAATGTCAGGCAATCCATGGGAAATCCTCGGCCTCCTCTCCCAAAACACAATCTTGCTAACACTAATTCCACCGATACGAAATAACCTAGTAGTTTATACAGCGTTGTTAAATAAACGAAGAAGACAAATACAGACCCAACCTTCGAAATGTTAACATTTCGTGTAAATGTCTACCTCGGGACTAGGAGAGATGGCGGTGTACAACTTCTAATCACTAAATTGTGCGCCAATAAGCCTGGGTTAAATCGCAAAACTCTCCGCAGTGCATATGAAGAGAAGGCATATGTCACTGTTGATAGTGATTAGTTCGTCGGATGGAGACGTTAAGTCTGGCGGCCCCCTTGGTGCTATTCGATAGAAGTAGGCTACGTACCGGCACCAGGTTCCTCCTTCTCCCTTTCACTTTCATCATCATTATCATACATATCGAATATCGAATATATATGCACAAAATTATCAAGAGTTATATATTTATTAAAGAAATTAGTGACTTGTGTTTCTCAAAATTATTTAAGATGTGCCTACTTTTCGTTCTTTCAGTCGATAATCCGAAATGCCTTAATTTTCTGGGGAAATGGAACCAAAATTGGGAGTGTCTTGATTTTGCAAAAGAAAGCCATTAGAACTCTATGTCAATCAAACTATCTTGAACACTGTCGACCACTTTTCATACAATCACGGATATTAACAGATATGAGCCGTTCAGAGCAGAAGTGGTGTAAGTCAAAAATGGGTAATGAGGATCAAAGTAAATATTCTGTAAAATACAGCGCAAAGTAGCAATTAATATTCAGTTTATTTAAACTATTAGTAGTCAGTGGATAGCAAGAAGGATATATTAATTGCTACTTTGCGCTGTATTCCACAGAATTTTTACTTTAAACCTCATTACCCAATTTTGACTTACACCACTTTTGCTCTGAAAGGCTCATATACGTCCTAGTCCTTTACATTCGACATAACATAGACAATTACTCATTAGCAGCCACTATATATGATCATGAAATTAGAAATAGTGAACAAATTAATATTGCATACTGTAGATTACATAAGACTAACACACTCTTTACTGTCAATTCAGGATTGGGCAGTATTTGAAATACATGACTGGGAAAAGGAAGAAGTTCAGTTACAGTGTTTATATAAAACTTCGAGGTAAAAATACTTTTAATGTTAATATAATATTTTAGATTTTCAGTAATATTCTTATTTCTTTAGGCCTATATATTTTATCGAGTATTTGAAATACAAATGTATTTTGAGTATTTGAAATACAAATGTATTTTGGTTAATTTTTTTAAAGTATTTTGTATTGGTATTTCAAATACAATTGGATACTTTAAAGTAGAAAGGTGCAAAGTACCAAAATCATAGAAAACGAAATTATTATGCAGAAAAGTGCAATGTGCCTAGGAGGATGATGTATGAAAGAGGCTACATCCACTTGTGTTTCTTAAGCGAGATATTTAGATGTTACGTTGCCAGCACCATGCAGTTTCAAGTTGCCAGCACCATGCAGTTTCAGACGGTAAGCGTCCTATGACCTATATCATAAAATGCAATGGATCTTCAACAGGTCATGTTTGTGCCCAAACTTACACACAGCGAAATGTTTTACAGTTGTCAGCTTTCACGTTATAACTTTGGAGTTTGCGTATGTGATACAATGCAGTCATATATGTGTATGTGGGATGAAAGCATCGCGAGTAGAGGTGCCAATGAGATTGCCTCGTGTGTACTAAAACTGATGAATATAGACATCACAAACAAGAAGAATCTGATAACTGTGCAGCTGAAAACAAAAATTGTGTAATGGTTTTCATGTGTCTCTTTTTAGTTGCCATTGGTTTATTTGAGCACATAGAACAAGCAGCCACAGTTTCTTGCAATGCGATTCTGATTTCGCTTTGATTGAAAAACGAGAGAAAGTGACAAAAGCCTTCATTCCTAGTGACCTGCTTAAAATCGTACAAGACTCTAAAGTTGTAAAACCATTTCAAACCGTTTCAATGCTAGAGTCATATTTCCTTAATATGCAAGATGTTGCTGATCAACTAATTTCCATCAAGAACTTGAATATTTCTAAGGCATGCTGCATTCAGTATGATGTTAGTAAAGCAGGTAGTGTTTCTGTGAAATAGTCCCATGATAATGAAGCAGCGCATACCATTAAAATGCTTAAAAAGGAAAAAAAAAACATGAAAGATGTGCAGTCAGCGTTGTTTCAAGTTAAAGCATAAAATAGGGAAATTACTGAAGAAAAAAAGGGGGATCTACTAGCAATGACTCCCTATCTTCCAAATGAGGAGCATAGGCAGTTCTACAGGCAGATCTGTGAGTAAAAATTGCTCCAGAAAAGGAAAAAATAGGTATTGGACTTTGCACCATTCTACTGCAACTGTACCCATTACTTAACCTTTTTCACAATCTGTGTTATATAATTAAATATGGCGAAATAATGTCTTTACATACCACTATTATTAATGAGTAAACACTATACTATTGCTGTTTTCTATCAGTAAAAAAAAAAACATGACACAAATATGTGTACAATTATTCTTATAGCTACATTTTTTTTATCTTATCTCCAATGTTTCATTTTGCCACTTTGCACCCTTCTACTTTAAAGTATCCAATTATTTGAAGTATTTTGTATTTGTATTTGAAATACTTGGATGTCAGTATTTTGCCCAGCCCTAACTGTCATGGGGGTGAAATTATAAGCTTATAATAAGCTTCCCAGTCAATATTATAAGTTACCAATTAATAGTTTCAAAACTAGATTTTGTAATTGGCTTATAATTAATCCTTTCTACTCTGTAGATGAGTTTTTTTAACATAAATTCATATGGAATAGTTTCTTAATAAATAAAGTTATTTACATTTAGTTACAAATAATACATTAAGAGTGAAATGTTTTTCGTTAATTTTTAGAGTTTCAAAATATTCTGTTTTCATTGTTCTAATTAAACCTTACTGTTTTCAATTATATACGTATTTTCAAATGTATGTTTTTTCCCTTTCTGTATTTGTGACGAAGGCTATTACTGTATGTCTAATGGCTTAATAAACTGAATTGAATTGAATCCTCACCCATTTCCTACACTACATTTATGCGAACATTTACACATACACTCACCCCAGTACATGACATAACTCTTCACGGATACACACATCGTGTGTGGCTCGCCGTAGTGGTGTGCAACTTTAAAATGGGTCACAGTCCTGCCATCTATCTGCAGTATGCGAAACCCGCATCATTCAAGTGAAGTAGGTAGGCATTAGACACATGCACATATTTTAAATGCAATGGAATAGTACATTATGCAACGAGCCTATAATGGTAGTAATTAAGACGCGAGTATGTTTATGAAACAAGCGCAAGCGAGTGTCATAATTTTCATACGAGCGTCTTAATTACCATTATAGTCAAGTTTCATACGATTTTTTATGCTCGGCCATATTTCTAACTTGAAAGTATTCAAAATTATGGTTATGTGCAAACTGACCTGAATTGTGAGATGTGCGCAGACGCGAAGGTATTGATTTTTTCCGAGGCCGAATTTCATTGACCTTGGCAGAGAATAAGATGAACATTACTCTGGTATAACCTGAAAATTGATTTAGAATTGAAAAACGAGATGACAAATTGAATTTATTTGAATATTATTTACAATTAACATTAATTATTATGGTAACAGAACATAACCTTCTGCGACAGTATTGGATTTCCAGCCTCCGTGACTTTTCGCTAATTCTCTTTCGATTGCATATCCGAGAATAATCGATACTTGCGGTTTTATAACGGTACAAAGCTGACTTGTCATTGGCTGAACACCTGTAAGCTCACTTGTCATTGGCTGAACACCTGTACTTTAATGAGTAGGTGTACTATAATGACATGCATTAAAGGACTGCTACCAGGTGTATAATTACTACATTTCGGCATGGTCGAGCATAATAGTAAATCATGCAAAGAGCCTGTAATGGTAGTAATTAAGACGCGAGTATGTTTATGAAACTCGCTTGCGCTCGTTTCATAATTTTCATACGAGTGTCTTAATTACCATTACAGTCAAGTTTCATACGACTTTTTATGCTCGACCATATTGATTTTTTCCGGTAATTGGTGAAACGAATTTGCGAGAATGTGCTTTGCGAAAGGCTGGAAGATGACGGTGAATCGATGTTAATTTGTGTGTTGTTTTTTTTCGACTGAGTTTAATATTGTCTAAACTCGAGCTAGTTGTCTTTCGAATGCATATCCGAGAATAATCGATACTTGCGCTTTCATATTGCTACAATGGTATTTTCTGATTGGTGGAACACCTGAACTTTAATGAATAGGTGTACTTTAATGAGGTCCATTAAAGGGCTGGTACCAGGTGTATAATTACTACATTTCGGCATGGTCGAGCATAAAAAATCTAAACAAATATCTGAATAACCCACCACTTCTTTCTCCTTCAGTGAAAACAACACTTTAGCAATGAGTAACTTCTTAACATACACCCTGTAGATCGTATTCCTCTTGTGAGAGTAATGCAGAAATCATGGCTGCAATTCGAAACGCACATCACTCAAATGTAATGTCAAACTTAATGTGGAAACTGCTGGCTGTCAATTGGCTTCCGACAAGCATTTGATGCAGTGTCACATAAATATCTTTTACAACAGTTAGGAAATATGGATGGGGCGATAAGTTCTGTGAAACATAAAATACCTCATAATGGTACTAACATCTCGTACAGCGTCAAATGGATATCTAACGCCTTCATTTCCAGTTTACAGATCAATTCGGCAAGGATGTCCTGCATCAATGCGCTTGTGTATCGCAGTCACTGTTGTGCATACAGCGAAATCATTCAATGCTTTAGAATGCCGATAACGTACATAGAACTGCAAGCAGTAAGGAAGTATTAAATCGCTTATTTCTACTAAATGTTTTGTTGTATTTTGATAAAGAATTACCCTAATTAACCTAACGCGATATTATTCCCCGGCTATTTCAATCGTATAACTATTCACCATTGGAGTATAAGAATCCGCTGAATTTCTACCAATGACAACCATCATTCTATGCAATATTATATTCATAAATTATAGAATAAATAAAAATCCTTATATTTTCAGGATGGGCACTAGTCAAATTCCAAGCCAAATTTTTCATTCTTTACCCAAAGGAAAGATATGAATACAAAATATAGTCTGAGAGACCATAACAGGCCAATAATGGCCTATCACAACATAGGAAACAGAAGTAGAAGAAGAATATTATAGATTCTCTTTTATAGGCACTGCTTGCAATAATTGTATTTGTTTCCTTCTACGTGCAAAATTCAGAAGGCCATGGCTATTTGTACGAATGTGAGTTCAGTATTTGTACAATAAATTAAATGAAGTATTCACGTTGATTTTAATAATAATGTTCGTCACTAATATTTATGCATTAATTCTATCATCTTCATGAAAAAACTTCATTATGTTTATTTATGGAGACAATTTTTAATTATAACGAAGTTTATTATAATTATACAGGGACATCATTTTATTTTTACTTCAATTTTTATTGTACCTGAGGTTTTTAATGTACTTCACTCCCACCCCTTCTACTAATGAAGTTCAACCGTCCTCCACACAGCTCCAAGACCGCATATACAGTCATAGTAAACAGTATGTTCCAAAAATATGTTCGCGTTTTCCAGTGACGAAAGAGCTTTCAATATTGCATCATTTTCCATTTGTCTATGTCGCATCCCGGTTTCCCCCACCTGCTTCTATTCGCCTCTCTGTAAATGCTATTGGCTGGGTTGTCTTAGCTCTTTTCTGGGAACATTAATTTCTGTTAGGAATTGGACGTCTACGTAATATTATACAACTGTTTAAAATAACTGAAATAAAAGGGCCTCGTTAAGTAATTGACTATCACGTGATTTCCTCCCTTTCTACGACGCTGCGACGGAACCACTTGGACGGACAGTAGATAGCATGTCTGAGTAATTTTATCTTTTCCGATCGAGCAGAAGTGAAGATTGAATTTACAGTACGTAAGGTCTCTTTTATACAGTAGATACAGAATTATTTCAACATGAGTTACTGATACGAAGTACGAACCTGGTAATTGGAATTACGTACAATAGTCTATAGTGCGATAATATACACAAAAGAACTGAAGCCTGTATCGAAATGAACGGTCACTATTTTCAAAAATGTGTTTAAACATCCATATTATGATTATTTTTCAATTTAACTTCATTCTCTATAGTGTACACTAATGTGTTGTAGACAGTATAATACACACTGCATAATGAATACGTCCACGTGGACAGCTCAGTTCGTGAGTAAAAACACTTATTGTTAATACTGTGCTGTATTTTGATTAAACAAAAACCTAATCAAAATTATCAAACTCAAAATTGCGATATTTCCTAGTTTACGTAAATGGATGAACTACTTTTCTTCCCTCCTATACCTAGTAAAGTGATTTGTTTGTATATTACGCCAGTATCATCGAACTCCAGTTGTGGAAGGAGGTAGCAAACAGTTTTTCCAGTTTTTAATCGTTGATCCAAATGGTTAACATTAGAAATGTTAGTAAAAATAAAATGATGTCCCTGTATTAGTCGGCCTCGGAAGTGCAGTTGATATAGCGCTGGCCTTCTGTGCTCGAGGTTGCGGGTTCGATCCCGGCCCAGGTCGATGGCATTTAAGTGTGCTTAAATGCGACAGTCTCATGTCAGTAGATTTAATGGTATGTAAAGAGCTCCTGCGGGACAAAATTCCGGCACACCGGCGACGCTGATATAACCCCAGCAGTTGCGAGCGTCGTTAAATAAACCTCAATTATTATAATTATTATATACGATAGCCATTTCATAAATGAAACACAGGTTGGTAGAACTGTGAAATAGATGACCAACACTAATGAAAATTACATCACTTGCAGTTGAAGGCTTAAGGAAGAAGGACGTACGTTCATTTCAGCCATAGCATACTCATGTTCAGGTAACGAGAGCTAGAAATGGAGCCTACACAGGTCTCGGACACTGTGACGATTCAAGATCGAAGATCGAATCTTTAAGTGACAACAACTCATTTGACTGTGATTTCAACTCCGGGTCGAAGTATCTAATCCACGTTTCATCAAGAGCGACAATTTAAAAAAAAAATAATAATAATAATGAACTTTTTGAATCTTTGTTTCCGCAAGTTTTTAATGTTCAGGCATTTCTCCTTCTGTTCAGCAGTAAAACAGTGAGGGACCATTCGCACAGAAATGTAACTCTTGGTGTGGTAAATAAGTTAATAATAATAATAATAATAATAATAATAATAATACTTTATTGCCAGAACAAAGATACATATAGATTTTTTTAATATTAGAACTCTCTAGCACCCCCAGAAAGAGTAAGTTACATACTCGTGCTCAGGGGTCATTTCACATAAGTTAATGTTAAGACATCCTATTGAATAACAGAATAGAAAGTAATAAAAGAAAAAAAGAAGAAGAAAAAATACATATCACAATAATTGAACTTTAATTTTCTCGTTAACAGAAATTTTTTTATAGATTTTTTTAAAATAAGGAGCATTAGCAAATTGTATGTTTGGGAATTGATCTATTATCATGTTATAAAGCCTTGGACCGAAGTTGCTACAGTGATTATATGCTACAGTTATTATTATTATTATTATTATTATTATTATTATCATCATTATTATCATCATTATTATCATCATCACTATTATTGAGGTGAAAAAATTCAAATATTTTGGAGCAACAGTAACAAATATAAATGATACTCGGTAGGAAATTAAACACAGAATAAATATGGGAAATGCCTGTTATTATTCGGGTGAGAAGCTTTTATCATCTAGTCTGCTGTCAAAAAATTTGATCGTTAGAATTTATAAAACAGTTATATTACCTGTTGTTCTGTATGGTTGTGAAACTTGGACTCTCACTTTGAGAGAGGAACAGAGATTAAGAGTGTTTTGAGAATAAGGTTCTTAGGAAAATATTTGGGGCTAAGAGGGATGAAGTTACAGGATAATGGAGAAAGTTACACAACACAGAACTGCACGCATTGTATATTTCACCTGACATAATTAGGAACATCAAATCCAGACGTTTGAGATGGGCAGGGAATGTAGCACGTATAGGAGAATCCAGATATGGATATAGAGTGTTAGTTGGGAGACCGGAGGAAAAAAGGCTTTTGGGGGGGGGCCAAGATCGTAGATGGGAAGATAATATTAAAATGGATTTGAGGGAGGTGGGATATGATGATAGAGACTGGATTAATTTTGCACAGGATAGGGACCGATGGCGGGCTTATGTGAGGGCGGCAATGAAGCTGCGGGTTCTCAAAAGCCATTTGTAAGTAAATGTGTATTGTATTAGCCTGTTATTATTATTATTATTATTATTATTATTATTATTATTATTTTAGTACATGGCATTGTTACTTTAGTCTCTTTGGTGATATCTGGTATTTGTTGGCAACACCGAAAAGAAGGTCAGATTAGCCTTTTAGGAACTACTCTTACGTGAACCTCACTATACATAAGATCTGCACTGCTAAACCTAGGTACATTTATTTCTCATCGGCATACATATTTTAAGTTATAGCCATTTTCTTCTATTGTTGTTTTAAGCGGGACATGGTATACTTGCGATTCACCACCAAAAAAGAGTTAAATATACCTTGTTACTCACATTGCAGTGACAGCAGCAATCACCAGAGAACATGTCGATATTTTCGAGCGCTTGAGGCAATCCTGCTTTGTCGTTTACAACTTTGCATAGAAGTTGATGTTAGTACTTTTGAACATATCCCTCTAGTGTACCATAAATAACTAACGTTATTAATACTGTTTCAGTGGTTATTGGTTACCATAAACTACGTCCCAGCGTACAGTACTAACACTTTAACGACATCCAGTACCGTAAGGAAGCACTTCCGACTCCGAGTTACTTAACAAAATGCGCTTGTTTTCATCCAATTATCACAAAAGTAGTCTACATTATATCCTACATACACATAACATGTAATACAATTTGCTTATGCTATACAGAGGGGAAGAGGACCGGTGCACCAGAATTTAAGAGATGATTCTGCATGTTAAATGTAACAAAACTTGTATTACGCTTTTCCTTCGATGAACCACCGTTAAGTAGAAAAAAAAAATCTTTGTCCAATGTTAGCAGAGTTCTATTGCGGTACGGCCCGAGAGAAATGACTGATTGCTATACAAGCAGATAGGTAAAAATCGCGGGTGCTTGTGTAAAGGGGGTTAAGTCAAATTGTAAGGTATGTAAACTTCTCTGTTTTGGCACTGAACAAAACACCTTTGTCACAAAATACGGAGCACTGTAACTGCATCATGGATGCAAGAATGATTTAACCCCTTTAACACAAGAAAGAAGTAATTCTGAAGAGTTGAAATCTGTGCTTATCCCAGTTTATCGAAATCATACTTAACCCCCTTTACACGAGAACCCGCGAAATAATCTGAACAGTTAATTCTTGAATCTTTTTTTTTTCTGCATATCAACCAAAATTGCAGCTGAGCAGAGCATAGGTTATTATGAAACTAAGAAAAAAGAAACCGTGGTTTGATGAAAATTGTTGCATGGTAGTAGAAAGAAGAAAACAGGCAAAATTGAAATTCTTACAGGATCCAGTTGAGGAGAATAGAGATAATTATTTCAATGAAAGACGGGAAGTAAATCGTACACTTAGGAATAAAAAGAGACGTTCTTGAAGGAGAAACTGAATGAGGTAGAAACAAATCATGAGAATAAAAACATACGAGATTTATACAAGAGTATAAAGGAATTTAAGAACGGATATCAGGCAAGGGCAAACGTCATGAAGGATGAGCATGATGATTTGCTTGCAGACGCTCATTCAATCCTGAACAGATGGAAAAACTATTTTGGACAAGTAGCCTACTAAATATACATAGGCCAAATAGAAATGATCGGGACGAAATTCAAATACAAACTGCTGAGCCATTTATACCCGAACCCACACTTTCAGAAGTCGAAATTGCGATAGAAAATCTGAAAAAGTACATGTTTTCAGGTATCGATCAAATTCCAGCAGAATTAATACAAGAGGGTGGAAGCGCATTATCTAGCGAAATTTATAAACTTGTACTTGCTATTTGGGAAAAGGAAATTGTACCAGAACAATGGAAGGAGTCCATAATTGTACCTATCTTTAAGAACGGGGACAAGACTGTGGTAACTTTCGAGGAATATCACTTTTGTTCACGTCGTACAAAATTTTGTCCAATATTATTTTGAGAAGATTAACTCCGTACGTAGATGAAATTATTGGGGATCATCAGTGCGGTTTTAGGCGTAATAGATCAACTATTGATCAGATTTTTTGTATTCGACAGATATTGGAGGAAAAAATGGGAGTATAAGGGTACAGTACATTAGTTATTCATAGATTTCAAAAAGGCATATGACTCGGTTAAGATAAGTTCTACATAATATTCTTATTGAATTTGGTATTCCCAAGAAAGTAGTTCGAGTAATTAAAATGTGTCTCAGTGAAACTAACAGCAGAGTCCGTACAGTCCAATTTCTATCTGATGCTTTTCTAATTCACTGCGGGCTAAAGCAAGGAGATGCACTATCACCTTTACCTTTTAACTTCGCTCTAGAATATGCCATTACGAAAATTCAGGATAAGAGACAGGGTTTGGAATTGAACGGGTTACATCAGCTTTTTGTCTATGCGGATGACGTGAATATGTTAGGAGAAAATTCACAAACGATTAGGGGAAACAAGAGAATTTTACTTGAAGCAAGTAAAGGGATAGGTTTGGAAGTAAATCCCGAAAAGACAAAGTATATGATTATGTCTCGTGACCAGAATATTGTACGAAATGGAAACATAAAAAATGGAGATTTATCCTTCGAAGAGCTGGAAAAATTCAAATATCTTGGAGCAACAGTAACAAATATTAATGACACTCGGGAGGAAATTAAACGCAGAATAAATATGGGAAATGCCTGTTATTATTTGGTTGAGAAGCTTTTATCATCCAGTTTGCTGTCAAAAAAATCTGAAAGTTAGAATTTATAAAACAGTTATATTACCGGTTGTTCTGTATGGTTGTGAAACTTGGACTCTCACTTTGCGAGAGGAACAGAGATTAAGGGTGTTTGAGAATACGTTTCTTAGGAAAATATTTGGGGCTGAGTGGGATGAAGTTACAGGAGAATGGAGAAAGTTACACAACTCAGAACTGCACGCATTGTATTCTTCACCTGACATAATTAGGAACATCAAATCCAGACGTTTGAGATGGGCAGGGCGTGTAGCACGTATGGGCGAATCCAGAAATGCATATAGTATGTTAGTTTGGAGGCCGGAGAGAATAAGACCTTTGGGAGGCAGAGACGTAGGTGAGAGGATAATAATAAAATGGATTTGAGGAAGGTGGGATATGATGGTAGGGACTGGATTAATCTTGCTCAGGATAGGGACCGATGGCGGGCTTATGTGAGGGCGAAAATGAACCTCCGGGTTCCTTAAAAGCCCTAAGTAAGTATTATCACTATTATTATTACTATTATTATTATCATTGTCATTACCTTTATCATTACTATTACTAGTATCATTATTATCAATATCATTATCATAACTATTATTAACATCATTATCATTGTTATTATCAGGATAATAGGCTATTTACAACAATATATATTATTTTATTTCACACAAAATAAAAGTTCATATTATAGAAAGTATAAAAAAATAGAGAGGAACATAGATTAAGGGTGTTTGAGAATAAGGTGCTTAGGAAAATATTTGGGGCTAAGAGGGATGAAGTTACAGGAGAATGGAGAAAGTTACACAACACAGAACTGCATGCATTTTATTCTTCACCTGACAAAATAGTAACATTAAATCCAGACGTTTGAGATGGGCAGGGCATGTAGCACGTATGTGCGAATCCAGAAATGCATATAGAGTGTTAGTTGGCAGGTCGGAGGGAATAAGAACTTTGGGATGCAGAGACGTAGGTGAGAGGATAATATTAAAATGGATTTGAGGGAAGTGGAATACAGTATGATGGTAGGGACTGGATTAATCTTGCTCAGAATAGGGACCGATGGCGGGTTTATGTGAGGGCGGCAATGTACCTCCGGGTTACTTAAAAGCTATACGTAAGTAAAGTAAGTATTATTATTATCTTTATCTTTATCATTATCATTATCATTGTCATTATCTTCACTATTACTAACATCATTATCATCGTTATTATCAGGATAATTTGTACAATAAGATATTATTTTATTTCACACAAAATAAAAGTTCATATTATACGGACTATAAAACATAAACATTGATCAGGATTTTATCCTTGATTAAACAATGACGGTATTTGGTATCTCATGCGATCCATTCATTACAACTAATCCAGTTGCTCAATATTTTAATGGAGCCTTCAAGAGTTGTGGTCGGCGCACGCGTCACGACGCCTTGTCCATCATCGTCCACACCTGCTCGCTATTAGCTATGTTGAACCAATTTATCGCCGAGCCTGCAATTCGCAACACATCATTACTTCCCAGTGTAACGTGTCCTTCATCACGTAAATTTGTAAATCGAATTTGTTAAACCGCTGCACATCAGGATTATAGGCATAAACAATGGAAATGCCATTAACTCAGCGTATCGTATTGTTCGCACCCTCCAAAAATCCAAAACGATGGCAATTGTGTCATGTGTTCCAACTACTGTTATTTAAAGTTTCAACATAACCATTCTAATGCTCGAACATGGAGTTCGACACTGTACAGCACTGTACTTTCGTTAAATTTCACGATGCGAATAAAAATTTTAGTGTCGTTCTTCCTAGAAAAAAAACGCATTCGTCAATAAAATGCTTTTTACAAACTCAGTTGAAAATTATCTTAAAAATTTACAATATATAATGTTTATAAAGAATATACCGAGCAAGCTAGCGGCATGGTAGAGGGCTGGCCTCGCATTTGGGAGGTCCGGGGTTCGATCCCAGGGGTCGGCAATCCTAAGTGAGGTTTTTCATGGTTTCCTCAGTTATTTCCAGGCAAATGCCGGGATTGTACCTCTTGAAAGTCCGGCCATGGACGGCGATCCTTCCCTTAATCCTTTCATATGTGTGAGTGAATGCTGTGTAATGTCTTAAATGTTTGTGTTGTATCGGAGGTGGCCCTGGCATTGAGCTGATCCCTCGTCCGGGGAGGCCCTCCATGTCCTTGTGTGGTCAAAAAAGTATGTATGTGATCCATAGATTAATTCCTCTCCCGACAGGTCGCGGCCCTGTAAGGCCCGGGTGGCGTGGGTCGTGTAAAATGAACCTAAAAGGGAGAGGTTAAACTAAGGTACAGAGAGAGATAAAGAATATAGCAATAGATGAACAAGATGACTTCGTTATGAGGAAAGCCTTGTTCCCGTACGGCAGCAATGACCAAAACTCCAACTGTAGTGATTACATGCGACAGACAGCCTATGAAGTAAGGAGACGGAGGAAAGGTACTTGGCATGAAAACTACAACCAGTGGTGGCTCCTGTACTAACATCTTGATCAATCCCGCGGATAAAAATCTCAAGCTTTGCTGTATCAGTAATGTCACTGCTGTCATCAAGAGTGAATAATATGCTATTTTTCTTGCTTCTTTTTTAAACCTTCCTCTTGAATATAATCAGGAATTTTCTAAATTCTTCTCTCGATACTTGGTCGAGAAATTCGTACTTTTTCAAAATTTAAAAACTTCTTATGGACAAGTTATTTAAGCTATTTTAATCATTACTCTTTTGAGAAATTCTGTTCTATTAAAAGGCTTTAGAGCACGAGATATTTCAAACCCCATTAGGTAGCTGACTTCCTTACATTTATTTATCTCATCTTTCTCTTCCTGGCTATGATTTAAGACATGTCAATTCCTGGCGTTTAACAGTTCGTTGGCACATAATATTGAATTTAAGAGGCATATTGGTCCGACAAGTTCGCATATAAATGAATAAGTATAATAATCCTTCAATAACTGTCTTTTCAACCTAATAAACAATACAAGAAATTACATTAGGCCATTATACAATCAAATATGACTCGCACTTTCGCCAATTAAAAGCATCTTCAGGTCTAATTAGCATATGATAATGCTTTAACCATTCTGTAATTTCTTGTATTATTTATTAGGTTAAAAAGACAGTTATTGAAGGATTATTATACTTATTCATTTACATAATATTGAATCAGTTTTACTACATTATTATTTGTTATTATTATTATTATTATTATTATTAGTATTATTATTATTATTAGTATTATTATTATTAAATGAATAACTAATAAGTAGTTATCCTCGTCTAAAGATTAAGAAGTTTAAAATTGAAATAATTGAAGATCTAAAAATATCAATATTTATGCACGTACAGAAGAATTATAGAGAAACATACTTAGTGGTCAATAATAATAATAATAATAATAATAATAATAATAATAATAATAATAATAATAATACATTATTCAGCGTGGCAATTAATGTTGAACCGTTGAGCAAAGTAAACATATTACATTTTGTCCGACAGAACAACAAAAAAGTTCTCCTTCTCATTCTTTACGAAACCAGCACTTACTGCTTGTAGAGACAGAGTTTGTAGAGCGACATGATACCGCCACTGCTTCCCTTCAGTACGTGAATGAAACACACAGCAATGTACAGGAAACTCCTCGTACCCGTTTGAATGTCTGTGATTACACGATGTAATCACGACACCCGCTTTGGTCACCGCTGCCGTATGGGTAAGCTCCAGTTCTGTATTGTCAAAGCGGGGAGTATTCCTTGCCGGCCCTGAAGTAAAGTATATTATCTTAAGACTTCCGACTTCTCGCGCTGTACAACAACTGGTGAGCTTATCGTGGAACTATACCAGTAGAAATGAAGTGCTGGTCCATCTTCATAACTCTGCACCTGCAATATTGAGCTAGACCAGGAATGCCAAAACCCTGCACATTGTGCAGTAGTCTCTGTGCGATGTGCACGTTCTATTCCCCTACCTGGAGGGAGTGAATCGCCTTGGAGGGGAACGCGACAGGGCTATACACACCTGCAGCATATCAGCTTTTATTTCAGTAACACGCTTTCAGTACGGATACTCATTTGACGCTTCTGTGAATGAGTCATGATAAATAAAGTGAGGAGTTCACAGATAACGAAGAAAGAAATTACGAATCATCTGGGGCGGCTTTCGAAGAGGGGCTGCGGAGCTGCAGCACCCCCAGACATTTGTGGCTCTTGTCTCGTTTTATGTTGTGAAATACATTTATTATACAGTCTCTATTTAGCGGCTCGAATTTAAAAAAAAAATTCGCTCTCAATGACATGCACGCAATCGTTAGTGAAGTCACTTCCTCCCCTGGTGCTGCCAGAGCGAAACCAGAGACAAGGACTATAGGGTGAAGCCACTTCCTCCCCTGGAGCTGCCAGTCTCGTCTCGGATGCTTTGCGCGCAAAGAGTTTGTAATATATAACTAGAGACACCAACGGCGCTAGTTTCGCGTACAAAATTGAACCGCTGTTCGGCCGCCATTAAAGGGAGTTGATGCTTCGCCGGGAGTGCGAGCAGTTCATGCTTATTGAGGAGTACGAATAAATACAAGTACACTTGAAGGGAAATAATAAGAAAATGGTGAAATACTGCGCCGCAAATAATTGTTCGAACATAGATACAATTGTAGGATGCCCAGGAAGGCATGCATATCTTAATATTTGGAAGAATGTTCCAAATGCAGTTCCTCCTTTGAATGTGTTTACAGAATGTCGGAATATTTCTTGGATAAAGTTTTTCCAGAAACACATTAATCAGGTTTATAAGGTTGGTTTCAACAATGTCTGTCTGTAAGGGTTAGGTGCCATCATATTACAGTGGATTATAATAGCAGAGTGCACAAGAAAATCCTCAGACTATATCTGTCTAAAACGGTTTTGTTTCACAATAAATGAATTAATCATGTAATTTCCGTATTGTACAGTATGTACTTCTAGTTTTTCGTTGTATTAAATGCAAAGAAATTAGTGAAAATATAGCTGATGGCCTACTTATGCCTATTATTACCACTACTACTAGGTCTACTATGACTACTACTACTAGGCCTACTATTACCACTACTACTAGGTCTATTATTACCACTACTACTAACTAGGTCTCACTACTACTAGGCTTACTAATACCACCAAAACTAAGCCTACTATAACTACTACTACTAGGCCTATTATTACCACTACTACTAGGCGTACCATTACCACAAAAACTAGGCCTACTATTACCACTAATACTAGGCCTACTATTATCACTACTACTAGGCCTATTATTACCACTACTACTAGGTCTACTATTACCACTACTAGGCCTACTATTACCACTACCGGTACTACTAGGCCTATTATTACCACTACTACTAGACCTATTATTACCACTACTACTAGGCCTACTATTACCACTACTACTAGGCTATTATTACCACTAATACTAGGTCTACTATTACCACTACTACTACTAGGCCTACTATTGCCATTACTACTAGGCCTACTATTACCACAAAAACTAGGCCTACTATTACCACAAAAACTAGACCTACTATTACCACAAAAACTAGACCTACTACTACCACTACTACTACACCTACTATTACCACTACTACTAGGCCTACTATTACTACTACTACTAGGTCTATTATTACCACTACTACTAGACCTAATATTACCACTACTACTAGTCCTCCTATTACCACTACTACTAATAAGTTACTATCGAAACTAGCCTCCTATTACCACTACTACTAGGCCTACTATTACCACTACTACTAGTCCTAATATTACCACTACTACCAGGTCTACTAATAAGTTACTATCGAAACTAGGCCTCCTATTACCATTACTACTAGGCCTATTACCACTACCACTAGGTCTATTATTACCACTACTACTAGGTCTATTATTACCACTACTACTAGGCCTACTATTACCACTACTCCTGGGCCTACTATTACCGCTACTAATTAAAAAGTCTGTACTGACCTCTAACTTGGTGGTCATCAACTACACAATGAATAGATTGTTTTATGATAAAATTTATTCTCATTATATTTTAAATCTGTTTTCAGAATTTTTATGATCTCATATTTCACCACTAAATATTTTCTAAGCACCATATACCTTCCTCTTCCTTTGCATGAAAGGACTGAAATATAGATCATTTTAAATATTACAGTAAATATCCATTATTATGTCCTCAAAACAATACTAGTAATACTGAAAATTAATGCTGACATTGCCATTATTCAATATTTCACATACTTATCCCGAGTGTATATGGGTGATTTAATTTATTTTTTAGAATATCGCCAAAGATGAATCATTATAATACTTTAATAAATATAGCGCTCCTCTGCCATTCATGTTTATTTCATCACGACTCATCATTTGTAAAAGATGTTTAAAACAGTGTCTATCACCAGGCTACATCAATGTATTGTGGTACTGTTTTCGAATTTCGCGCCGCGAACACTCCCTTTAATGGCGGATGCTAGCCGATTCAATTTGTGACATTTTTATTGCCTGCCACTCACGGGTGTGTGTCTCTAGTAAGTATTACAAACTCTTTGTTTGCGCGTTAGTTTTACCCCTCCTCCCTGCTGCCTCTGGCCGTGAATCCCAACGAGTTAGAAAGAGAAAGATATAGAGTGGTCATTGCGCCGCCATGTTTGAAGAAAATTGAACGACCGTCGATAATGAACTTATGCGCCCAAAACAAAGTGGGCGTGGTGATAAGTGACATTAGAATCGTCAGCTGTATTAATTTCGTTTGCATAAATCAGTTAAACTGAAGTGGAAGAACCTAGTATTTCGTCAAATACGTGCTAGGAACTTAATCTAAACTTATGTACGCTAAATTTAAAACACTTGAGCTATTCCTAGAAGGAATGCATAAAAGAATAACCTAAGCAAAATTGCCATGTAGTATGACAAGAAGTCCTAGCAAATATACTGAAGAAAATGTTAATATTCCTAGGTTCTTTTAAATGCGACCTGCAAGATTGCCTATAAAATGAACGAGTATGATTCTGAAGATTTTATTAAATTGTTTTCCCAGTCTCTACACGTTGCAAAACCATTTACTATACCATAAGATATAGAATGAAAGTAGGCCCTATCTGTAGTAAACAATCTTCACCTCCAAGCTTGTAACGTGGGTGAAACATGACAAAACACGCTTTCAGTTTTTTTGTTACAGTAAAGTATAATTATTATCGAAATGTGAACGTGAGGCCAACAGCCGGCTGGTCTGTCTGAGCCTTTCAAGGGCTGTGGCACCACAGATAATTATTAGTGTATAATTGAGCACCCTCGTACAATAATGGGGTAAGTAGTTACGAAATATATTCATACTTACCCCATTATTGCACGTGGGTGCTCAATTATGTTCTTTCATGTCCTTCCAGTCAAAATACTAACAACAATACGACCTACCCCAGAGTTTTGCGTTATTTTGGATGCGAGTGTCGAAATACAATTTTAATATTTGATTGCTATTACTAGGTTTGAAACGGAATTGTAGCGGCTTTATCCGTATTTAGTTTAACTTTATTACTAGTGAACCATTTATTTGATTAATCGTTTGTCTTCGAAATAGGCCTATGTCTTATAAGCTACAGCTCATCGTCTTCTTGTATAAGCAGTAAGGAGCAGAAATAAAGGATGCCGGTGTCGAAATACAGTTTTAATATTGTATTGCTATTTGTTTTTCACTGGGTCTGAAACGGAATTGTATTGGTTTTATCCGTATTTAGTTTAAGTACATTACCAGTGAACCATTTATTTTGTTTATGCCGGGCGTTGTTACACATTTATGCATGAAAAAAAAATGCTGTTAATTAACAAAACTATGGACTTAACTTCATAAAATTTACATGAAATATGATATATCAGTTGTCTTTTTCCTTTTGACATTGCAGTTATATGCAGCACACACAACAGGCATGTTTTTTCTTCGTTTTTTTGTACTTCTTACCTCCGTTATACAACATTGTAAGGAGACGAATTTTTACAAAGGTGGGCGCTTAGCTCAGATCTTCCGTGTTTCGCGGTGGCACCGCAAAGAGCGCTGTACAGGACAACATGGCCACTCTATAGTCTTCTCTTTCTAACTCGTTGGTGAATCCAGAGTTTCCAGGCGCTGCAAAATTTGCAGCAGTTTGTCAGTAGCGCGCAGTTTTAAATACATTTTCTTTAATGTTGTGAGTATAACAAGAGCAACAATGTTTAATTCTGTACAATATTTACAGTCTATTCAGTTCAGTACCTTAACAATTCAAGAGAAATGTGAATTAAGTACCCATCAGTTGAATATCATAATGGAAAGAGCCGCTAAACAAAATACAAAAGCTCGCATATTTTTTGATAATTTATCTAGTATCCCTGCTTTCTTCTCTCGCTCCACACAGTCTGCATTACATTAATGTGTTTCAAAGACAATTCAATCAGCTGGAGCAACGAGAAGAATTTAAAATAAGAACAATAAATGTTGTTCATGAGAAGAAGGAGCCATTGCTAGAATGTTTTCAAACCATAATGGAATCTGAAACATCTAACATCACAATAAATGAGGAAAGCCCCCTGGTGTGTACTCTTGAATATCCCGAATTCAATTTCTGGCTCAGTTATTTTTTTCATTTATTGATGTATCATGTATATACATGATAGACAGACAGACAGACATACAAACAAAAATTTCAAAAAAGCGATTTTCGGTTTCAGGGTGGTTAATTATATATGTTAGGACCAATTTTTTTGGAAAATCGAAAATTATCAGAAAAATTTCGGCTACATATTTATTATTAGTATAGATTTTGCTAATAATTATAACATAACATATATTATATATAGAACAAACTTTATCTCGCCCCTGAAAGAGGAGAACTCGTGCTCAGGGGCGGATTCCTGAATTGAAATTAATAAGTTTACAATACAATTTGTCTTATGTCTACTATGCAATTATAGTATATAAATTTAAATTTACAATTTTTCAATTTTTATAAAATTCATACATAGCTTTTTAAATTTAATACTAGAACTATTAGAATTGACAAGATTAAGATATTTAAATATACATTTGTTATACATTCTTGGCCCTAAATTACTACTATGATTAAATACTGTAACAGTGTTGCATTTTGGTTCAAACTATCTTAAAGAATTCATACCTTTTGTTTCATAACTATGAGAATACAATTTAAAATTATTTCGATTTTTATGTATGAATTTTATTAATACAACATAATAAATTTGTCTTACGTTAAGTACATTAAAGTCTAGAAACAAATTTTGAGATGGAAAATCAATAGGTTTATGAAGACATATTTTAATTATTTTCTTCTGTAAGAAATAAAGTGGATTAAAATTGGATTTAAATGAGCTACCCCATCCTATAATTCCATACATAATTACCGATTGAAATAAAGTTAAATATATTGTACGTAATAAACTTAGTGACAAGTAATTCCTCAATAAAACAAAATAATATACTATTTTACGTAATTTATTACAAAGGTAATTAATGTGTTGGTTCCATTTTAAATGCTACTGGAGTTAAATGAGAGCTATGAGCAGTGTGGGATGAAGATAACAAATAGTATCATCATCATCATCAACCTTCACGAATTAGGCCTCTGTAGACCTGTTTCGGCCCCATCTAGGAGTCTAGGAGCCAACAATAATTATTTTAAAATAAAAGGCTTTCATCAGCCCATGTCAAGATAATAGTGTTGTGACAGTTTAGGTCAGATTAGTAAAGTTCTCAAAATATATTTCCAGCGCTTATTTCTTAATCAGTACTCTCACGGCAAAACGAACTTGACAATAGCGTTGTTTTGGAGTCTGTACTAACACAGCCATCAAAGGTTAGACGATTTACGACTTCCATTTCATAAGCTGGTAAGTGATGAGAATATAGTGAGGAATACATGTGAGGCTCTTGAGATGGTAAGGAGCGAAGAAAGCAACTGTTTGCAAGTCGGAAAAATTTTACGGAAAAATATATAATGGCAAATTTTCCATCTCACGTCACTATATTATGCTAATATACTTACATTAATAAATCTTTCAACCTGACATAAATAGAATATCGTCGCTTCACAGCTTGAGAACTACACTTTTAATTTCTTTCAGTAACGCTCCCAACTTATCGATACTTGCTCTCAACGTTTTCCAAATAAACTATATGTGAATTTAAATTCTAAGCTTAATTTATATTATTTATTAATATTAATGTTAATTTATATTGACATACAGCAAGGAAATTACTTCAGTGTAAAAACTTCACAATATCCTACTGCATGTAATTAATTGGGAGTATAATATTTTCTTCAACATTTGTGTACCAAGGTCCCAATAAATAATCATGCTTGACGAATAATAAAAGAATAGGGTCTATTACTTTAAAATAATTAGTACCTATAATATTTTCTTCAACATTTGTGTACCAAGGTCCCAATAAATAATCATGCTTGACGAACAATAAAAGAATAGGGTCTATTACTTTAAAATAATTAGTACCTATAACATTTTCTTCATTACACAACACAGAACTGCACGCATACACCTGACATAATTAGGAACATTAAATCCAGACGTTTGAGATGGGCAGGGCATGTAGCACGTATGGGCGAATCCAGAAATGCATATAGAGTGTTAGTTGGGAGACCGGAGGGAGAAAGACCTTTGGGGAGGCGAAGACGTAGATGGGAGGATATTACAATTGATTTGAGGGAGGTGGGATATGATGATAGAGACTGGATTAATCTTGCACAGGATAGAGACCGATGGCGGGCTTATGTAAGGGCGGCAATGAACCTTCAGGTTCCTTAAAAGCCGTTTGTAAGTAAGTAAGTAAGTAATATTTTCTTCAACATTTGTGTACCAAGGTCCCAATAAATAATAATGCTTGACGAACAATAAAAGAATAGGGTCTATTACTTTAAAATAATTAGTACCTATAATATTTTCTTCAACATTTTTGTACCAAGGTCCCAATAAATAATCATGCTTGACGAACAATAAAAGAATAGGGTCTATTATTTTAAAACAATTAGTACCTATAATATTTTCTTCAACATTTGTGTACCAAGGTCCCAATAAATAATAATGCTTGACGAACAATAAAAGAATAGGGTCTATTACTTTAAAATAATTAGTACCTATAATATTTTCTTCAACATTTGTTTACCAAGGTCCCAATAAATAATCATGCTTGACGAACAATAAAAGAATAGGGTCTATTACTTTAAAATAATTAGTACCTATAATATTTTCTTCAACAATTGTTTACCAAGGTCCCAATAAATAATCATGCTTGACGAACAATAAAAGAATAGGGTCTATTATTTTAAAATAATTAGTACCTATAATATTTTCTTCAACATTTGTGTACCAAGGTCCCAATAAATAAGCATGCTTGACGAACAATAAAAGAATAGGGTCTATTATTTTAAAATAATTAGTACCTATAATATTTTCTTCAACATTTGTGTACCAAGGTCCCAATAAATAATAATGCTTGACGAACAATAAAAGAATAGGGTCTATTACTTTAAAATAATTAGTACCTATAATATTTTCTTCAACATTTGTTTACCAAGGTCCCAATAAATAATCATGCTTGACGAACAATAAAAGAATAGGGTCTATTACTTTAAAATAATTAGTACCTATAACATTTTCTTCAACATTTGTGTACCAAGGTCCCACTAAATAATAATGCTTGACGAATAATGAAAGAGTAGAGTCTATTACTTTAAAATAGTTAGTACCTACTACGTAAAATGAAATACTTGTTCGTTTTTTGTTGTTTCGAAATTACTGTGATATTTTTTTCTCTTCAAATACTATATAAAAATCATATTAATAAATTATGCTTTACAAAGCACTACTTTGTGAAGTGTAACTGAGTAAGCCTAAAGTTCTTTGTATTACAATTGTCAAATATAGACGCTGATAATAAGCGTGTTTTTTCCTTCTGCTAAGTGTGTTTATAATGTCCAAATGCTATTTAACCCAACCCTAGAAACGCAGAATAGATTATTGTACACACCTCCAGCTAAGAACTGGTAAGAGCAACCCTTGAATGATGCAGTCCGCACAGACCGGCAATCCGCGCACATAACTTCTGATTTCTGGCATGCCTGAGCTAGGCCTTACCTGTATATTGCACTACGTCGCCTCGAGCGAAGGCAATTCTGACATTAACGTCATTAGCTAAGTAAAGCAGTATTATTGGGAGATGGCAGGTGACAAGGCTGGACACGTCTATTCTAGCATTTGCATAGGATCTGGAAGAAACGCCGCTTAGTGCTGTCAACCAATTACATTAACTCCGCACATAGTTTACCGAGAGTGACCGTAGGCGAAGTACTCATGGACGAATGTTAACATGCGTTCTGATTGAAACAATATTCACGTTATACAGGCTGAACAATAAGTATGCTTATAACTTCTTAAATTTTAATTTTACTAAAACAAGTTTTATACAACAGCTGTTGAAGATAAAGCTTATTTATTTATTTATTTATTTATTTATTTATTTATTTATTTATTTATTTATTTATTTATTTATTTATTCATTCATTCATTTATTCATTCATTTATTTATTACTAGCCGTACCCGTGCGCTCCGCTGCACCTGTTAGAAATAAATATAAAGTAATTACATAATTAAAATAGGACGTTTGATCCAGGGAAC
The DNA here is from genome assembly GCF_040183065.1 of Periplaneta americana. Lineage (NCBI taxonomy): Eukaryota > Metazoa > Arthropoda > Insecta > Blattodea > Blattidae > Periplaneta > Periplaneta americana. Next base: position 17,544,415 of record NC_091130.1, read on the forward strand.
AACTTTTACAACAGCGCAAGATAATCTGCTTCGCTCATTACCCAATTTTTTTTGCATTCCATTTATTGCGTATATATTTTATGTATTTTAACACGATTCAATTGAGCATAGTCAAAATTTGAATTATAAAATAATGGATTACTAAGCTAACGTACTATTACTGCATACTAAATCAATACACTCTCGTTGTTCGTTAATTCTCTGAGATTAAAATGAGTGTACATAAATATTATTTTAAGAAATACAGAAAACGAATGTACAAAATAGCCTATCAAATTTTCTGTGCATAAGAAGCTATTTTAATCTTATCTGTCCTCGATTTACTAAGACGTTACTGTAATAACATTGTAGCATTATGTCCATCTAGAGAAACTACACTTTCCAATGGTGAAATAATAATTAATTATACAAATCGGTTAATTTAGCTTCTGATATTACTTCATACAAACACAGAAACATTCTCTGTAGGCTATGTTTAATAGCTTTCGATTGTTGCTGTCCAAGGCCCCTTATAGACGAAGTCATTTGTTTTTTAATTCATTACACGGCCTTAGATGGCAGGTATTTTAATTTTAAAACTCATTTATCTCATTAAATATCAGTCCTATCAAAATTTTTCAAGCAATAAAACTTATCGCAAATTATTTTTCAAGAAACTTTTGTTATGTAACATTTTTCACAAAAATCAATAATAAGCGAGACATTTCGATTTATTTAGTTCAGGCCCCCTTATAACCCCCCTTTTAAATAATGTATTTTAAATGCCATATAGCCTATAATCTAAGTTACAACGAACTTAATTTATATTCCAATTTTCATCGAAATCCGTTCAGCCATTATCGCGTGAAAAGGTAACAAACATACAGACAGACAGATAGACAGACAGACATACAAACAAAAATTTCAAAAAAGCGATTTTCGGTTTCAGGGTGGTTAATTATATATGTTAGGACCAATTATTTTTGGAAAATCGAAAATTACCAGAAAAATTTCGGCTACATATTTATTATTAGTATAGATTTTGCTAATAATTATAACATAATATATATTATATATAGAACAAACTTTATCTCGCCCCTGAAAGAGGAGAACTCGTGATCAGGGGCGGATTCCTGAATTGAAATTAATAAGTTTACAATACAATTTGTCTTATGTCTACTATGCAATTATAGTATATAAATTTAAATTTACAATTTTTCAATTTTTATAAAATTCATACATAGCTTTTTAAATTTAATACTAGAACTATTAGAATTGACAAGATTAAGATATTTAAATATACATTTGTTATATATTCTTGGCCCTAAATTACTACTATGATTAAATACTGTAACAGTGTTGCATTTTGGTTCAAACTATCTTAAAGAATTCATACCTTTTGTTTCATAACTATGAGAATACAATTTAAAATTATTTCGATTTTTATGTATGAGTTTTATTAATACAACATAATAAATTTGTCTTACGTTAAGTACATTAAAGTCTAGAAACAAATTTTGAGATGGAAAATCAATAGGTTTATGAAGACATATTTTAATTATTTTCTTCTGTAAGAAATAAAGTGGATTAAAATTGGATTTAAATGAGCTACCCCATCCTATAATTCCATACATAATTACCGATTGAAATAAAGTTAAATATATTGTACGTAATAAACTTAGTGACAAGTAATTCCTCAATAAAACAAAATAATATACAATTTTACGTAATTTATTACAAAGGTAATTAATGTGTTGGTTCCATTTTAAATGCTACTGGAGTTAAATGAGAGCTATGAGCAGTGTGGGATGAAGATAACAAATATTATCATCATCATCATCATCATCATCAACAACCTTCACGAATTAGGCCTCTGTAGCCCTGTTTCGACCCCATCTAGGAGTCTTCTAAAAGGTCTTCTTGGTCGACGATGTCCTCTAGGTTTATACTGCATCATAATTTTTGGGATTCTTGAATTTTCCATTCTTCTTACATGATCTACCCAATTTAATTTGTATCTGCTGATTTTTTCTTCTACTGACTCTACTTCTAATTTCTCTAAAATTTATTCATTCCTTTTTCGGTCTAAAAGAGTATATCCTGCTGTACTGAAAAATTTCATTTCCGTTGCTTTGATTCTGTTCATGTCTTTTTTCTTTAATGTTCAAATCTCGCTTCCGTATAAAAGGGAGGGTAATGCTAGTGTATTATATATTTTTATTCTTGTAGATTTTTGTACTAATTTAGCTTTTAATGTATTATTTATTATTCCTAGAATTTGTGTAAATTTGGTAATTTTCTTGTTCACATCTTTTTCATTTTTATAAGATATTTCACAACCCTGATAGTAGAATTTTTGTACCTGTTCGAGGCATTGGTTATTGTGTATTATCTTACTTCTGACTGGGTCTTGTCCTAAAATGCCATTGCTTTTGATTTTTGTGCTGAAATTTCCATCCCAAAATCTTTTATTATTTTATTTATGTAATGTACAAAATTAGGACAAAATGGAAGTGTCAGACTTAATACGCCATTTTCTCTAAATTTTCCCAAGACAGAGAAAATTGTCTGATCTTGCACACTCTTCCGCCACAACGTAAACGCTTTCTGTACTGAAAGTTTGAGGCTACGTTGCATATCTCTGTGTGTTCATCTTTCAACTTCAATATTGTTTTCTTTTTTCCTTTGTCAGAGTGGAAGACGATTACAGGGAGCCTCGAGGGTACAGATTCTAACGAGTTTTACCTTGAAAGATTGTGTGTGTGCGTGCGTGTGTAGTCGAGTGAATCACGGATCCTGCCCAAGTTTAATAGACGCTACAGAGAAACTGTGTTCAAGTAAAAGCCCCAACACCGGCATTACTTGCAACAACTTCCAGATACGCCGACTGCATGATGTACCTCGCTTAAATTTGGTTTCGAACTCCAAGGAATCCCATTAGATAAATTCAGATATTGCTGAACTTGTAACACGGAGTCTCAAGTTGTTGCCTATACTTCGAAGTGATGCTGTAGTCTACAACAGATTATGTTGATGCATCCAGATCTATTTAACATGTAAATTCTAAATCCCTATTTCCTCTTCCGATGGAAATTCGTCACGCTTTTCCTCGTCTCTTCCAACTTCAAAGACATTATCGATTTTCAAAAATATGCTTAATATACAGGGTGTAATGGGGTATAAATAACACTAACATTATAGCCTCAGAGATAAGAACTTTAATAATGAAAAGTGCCGTCCTTATTTGTATAACTTGGGTCAGAGGTCATACTGGGATAGTTGGAAATGAGAGAGCCGATGAATTGGCAAAGATGGCAGCCAACTCTGATGTTTCACTGTCGTACAATTTATGTCCGCTATCCTATATAAAAAAAAGTAGCCAAAGAACATTATATGCAAGAATGGAACGAAAGATGGGTCAATAGTGATAAGGAATTCTTACAAAAGAGCTGTATTTTCCAACGGTCTATGATCGTAATAAATGTAAAGTAATAACGCCGAATTTCGTACTGACACAGTTTTTGACTGGGCATGGAAAATTCGGGGAATACTTAAATACATTCCATATTAAAGACGATGCAACTTGCATTTGTGGGGAGGAATCTCAAGATGTCAAACATGTATTATATGATTGTCCAGTCTTTTGCCGTGAAAGATACGAGCTTGAGTTGTTACTGAACACTTTAAACTATACATTTACCAAACCGTTAACCAATATACTTACAAACTCCAAATCATATAAGTATTTCATGTCCTTCTTGAACAGAATATTCGTAAAACTGTAAAATGTTAAATTATTCCGGGGGGAAAAAATCGTATTAGTTCTAATCAACTATAATGAAACTGCAAGTCTTCAATTTCGCATACTATAATTATGTACTATTGGTTTTAATTTTTATTTTAATTATGCATTTGATTTCTAATTTTGAGCCATTTCTTGTAATACCTGATTATTGCCAATTGTTGTTACTAAATAATGTATTTAATTCGTAAATTTTAAGCCATCTCTTAGTATAGCTATTTATTACTTCTAAAATAACATGTTTAATAGCTATTTTATATATATATATATATATATATATATATATATATATATATATATATATTTCTTCCTATAACCATTAGATATAAATATAGAGACATGCCTTGAGGCTTTATGAAACGATCCATTCTTTCATTAAGGTGCATTCTTGTACATAATTCATGTGAATTGCAACCTTGACCACAATTTTGTATTATAATTTTATTATCGTTTATTGCTTATAATATATATTTTGATGCCAATATACCTCAGGGTGAAATAGGGTTTATTAAATTGGATAATAAAAAAAAATGCCGTCCTTTTCACAGTCTTCGGGGACTGTCTACAACAGGCATGTCAATTGATGCCCACAGGAGCAAGCGCGCGCTTTAGAGCCCAGGAGAGCCTGAGCGCTTTACAGCGGAAAGGAAAGAGACAGACGAAAGAGGTGGTATATGCCTCTTGGTCGAGCTATATTCAGGGATGGCCAGCACTGATTCAATAGATAAAGGGAAGAGAACTTATTAAAACTGTATCCATGGTAATTTTTTATATCTTCCTGAGAAGTATAAGTGCATTATAAGAGTGTAAGTTTTAATTTTAATGCTCATTTTTCACAAGTTTGAGTTTTTTATTCAAAAGAAATATTTTCTCAATTTTTCGTATAGAAAAGTGAAATTTTCAGGTATAGGCCTATTTATTTAGTAGCCTTACAGAACGTTTTCGTAAATCTAATATACCGTATATACGTATTACTGAAGATAGTGTAACTTATTGAAAATTTTGAAAATATTCGCATGGAAATTGTTTGTAAGGAAATGAATTAACAAAGCAACTACTGTTACATCATAAGCAAAAGATACGTGCCCATGTGTTGTAAAAATGTCAGCTCTATAGCTTCAGCACATTTCAGAAAATAATTTAATATTCTGATGATAGGAAGTTGCTCACAAATATCACCTTAAAAGCATAATGCGATAAGAGTTTTGTTATGTAATATTAGTTACACTTAAAACAGATACAGTACCTAGGTAACTTTGTTTGTACTGTAATATTGTTTTGATTTGTTTATTGATTACTTTTGTAAGGTTAAAGATACCATCAATATAAATTCCAACTTATTATGTCATACTCAATATCTTTCTTTGGAATATCATTTTCTTTATGAATGATGTGTTTCATCCACTTAATACAGTATAATATTGTATTACTATGGAATTTAAGTGAATATTCCTTCTTAAGTCTTTATTATGTCCAGACGTTTGAGATGGGCAGGACATGTAGCACGTATGGGCGAATCAAGAAATGTATATAGAGTGTTAGTTGGGAGGCCGGAGGGAAAAATACCTTTGGGGAGGCCGAGACGTAGATGGGAAGATAATATTAAAATGGATTTGAGGGAGATGGGATATGATGGTAGAGACTGGATTAATCTTGCTCAGGATAGGGACCAATGGCGGGCTTATGTGAGGGCGGCAATGAACCTCCGGGTTCCTTAAAAGCCAGTGAGTAAGTAACTCTTTATTATGTTATTAAGATTTAAAACATAAGTGCAATATTAAGAAATCAATGTTAGTACTTTTGTTTTACAGACATTATAGATAATATTAAACAGAAAGAAGCCATATAAAAATAACGACATAAAATTTCACGTTCCGTTAGAAGTTTGTGCATCACTGTTTTCTTAATCCAACAGGTTGCTTATTCATACACACAACTCATCCTCTTTCCATACTTAGCGCTTTCTGCCCGCGCACGACGTCAAGGTCAGAAAAATGCGCTTGCTTTGACATCACTGGTCTACAAGATCAAAAAATATTCATACAACATAGGGTCGAAACTTTATAGTTTTCCCAGAAAAAAATATTTATTTCCTTATTTCATTTACGTTATAGGCCTGCTGCTTATATCGTTAGTAAAATTACGAAAACAATTACATCCGTAGGTATATCTAGCAAAAAGTTAATGTCAGTTTAAATAAATACTTGTATTACGTTTTCGTGAAATTAAATAGTAATGCATACTTAAATTCGTTAATATTCTGGCGTGAGAGACATGGCAACATGTTCAGCAGGGTTCATGCAGCTGACTACTCTGCACAGACGTACAGATCAGCTGAGTTCAAGCTTCCTGTCCATAGGTCTACTGCCGAGCGGATGGCAGTTCAGTACAGGTATTCGACAAACAAAATACAGGGACATCATTTTATTTTTACTTCAATTTTTATTGTACCTGAGTTTTTGAATGTACTTCACTCCCAGCCCTTCTACTAGTAAACTTCCAACCGTTCACGACACAGAGCCGAGGGCGCGTAAGCAGTACTGAGTTAGCGAGTATAGTACGTTCCAGAAATATGTTCGCGTTTTCCGGTGACGAAAAAGCTTTCAATATTGAATCATATATTCGTAAAGGTACTGTCGTCCGTTTGCCTACGTCGCATCCCGGTTTCCCCCACCTGCTTCTGTTCGCCCCTCTGTTAAGTCTAGTAGCTGGGCTATCTTAGCTCTTTTCTGAAGACATTAATTTCTATTAGGAATTGGACGTCTACGTAATATTATACACGTGTTTAAAATAACTGAAATAAAAGGGCCTCGTTAAATAATTAACTGTCACGTGATCCCCCTCCTTTCTACGACCCTGCGACAAAACCACTTGAACGGACAGTAGCTAGCATTTCTGAGTAATTTTAGCTTTTCGGATCGGGCAGAAGTGAAGATTGAATTTACAGTACGTAAGGTACTCTTTTATAGAGTACTGTAGGTACAGAATCATTTCAACATGAGCTACTCGTACGAAGGACGAAACTAGTAATTGGAATTAGGTACAATAATCTATAGTGCGATAATATGCACAAAAGAACTGAAGCCTGTATCGAAATGTACGGCCACCATTTTCAAAAATGTCTTTAAATATCCATATTATGATTATTTTTCAATTCAACTTCATTCTCTATATTGTACGCTAATGTGCTGTAACAGTACAATATACACTGCATAATTAATACGTCCGAATGGATAGCTCAATTCGTGAGTAAAAACTCTAAGTGTTAATACAGTACTCTATTTTAATTAAACAAAAACCTAATGAAAATTATCAAACTCAAAATTGCGATATTTCCTAGTTTACATAAATGGATGAACTACTTTTCTTCCCTCCTATACCTAGTAAAGTGATTTGTATTTAACGCCAGTATCATCGAACTCCAGTCGTGGAAGGGGTAGCAAACGGTGTTTTCTGTTTCAATCGTTATAGAAAGGTATAGCCAGGTTAATAATAAAAATGTTAGTAAAAATAAAATAATGTCCCTGTATAATGCCATTCACAGTCCAGGAATATGTTATTAATTTATGGAGAAAGACGTCGTAATTCAAGTGGAGGATGTACCGTCAACGTTTTCCGCAAAGAAGATTACCTAATCGGCGAACTTTCGTAGCAGTTTGCCAACGATTATTAGAAACTGGGAGTCTCTTACCTCGTTTCGAAAATCACACAAGCAGAAATTTCTTTTAAAATGATACTGCTTTACGGAAGCGGGAGAGATTAAAATTTTGCATTAGAAAAAAATTTCGTGTGATTTTGTGCAGTAAACCATTACTGTTTATTTTTTAGACGTGCAATAAAAAATGGAACAATATTGTTAAATAAAATGGTAATTTACCATAATATTGTATTAATTAGATTGAAAATTTGTATTTTCTGCTCGTTTTATATAAACAGTTGTCCTGGTCCGCCTTGCATTAGAACAGAGCATCTGTTTTGTACCGGTATGTCTGTACCCGCTTGAGCTGTACCGTGTACTTTTAAACCCCCTCCTCCCCACCCAGCAACGTTGCCAAACGTCTAATATTGTAAACTTTGATAAAATTAGTTAAGTAATAATAATAATAATAATAATAATAATAATAATAATAACAATCCGTGGCGCTACAGACCACGAAGGGCCAAGACCGACCAGCCGGCTGCTGGCCTCACGGCCATATGCAGAAGCAGAGGTGGACGATCATCCAACAGGAATGGAGGTATCGTGTGGTTAGCACGATGAGTCCCCCCAGCCGTTATATCTGGTTTGCATAACCTATCGTAGCTCCCCAAGTGCATCACGATGATGGGTGGGCACCGGTCCTATGCACTGGCCGAAATTTCATGAGAAAATTTCTTCCCCATGAGGACTCGAACCAGCGCGCATTCCGTAACGCGAGTTCTAGGCAGGATGCCTTAGACCACGACGCCACGGCGCGGGACAATTAAGTATTACAATTATAAAAAATTGTGAGGACATTTTTTCTTCCTTATGACATGAATAAATCAGCCGTCAATCGGGATTCGGAACACATACCCAAATACAGCTTGGTATCAATATAAAAACGCGCTACCGCCTGAGCTACGCCGGTGGCCTGTATAACTTTACAATGGTATGACTGTGTGTGAGTGTTATGCGAATAAGTATGATTTTGTGGTGTGATTATGTGACTTATTATGGAGATATGATTAGGGGAGAGTCGGGCAGTATCGGACAGTGCGTTTCTTTCATCTACCACCATATGGTAGTACCTGAATGACATGGTTACGTTTCTCTATGCGACATCACAGAAACGTAACCATGTCAATCAGGTACTATCATCGTGTGGTAGATGAAAGAAACTCACTGTCCGATATTACCCGATGTCCGATACTACCCGACTCTCCCCTACGTATGATTTTATGATGCGGCTATAATTGTATGATAATGTGATTGTGATTTTTATGTCCACTTTATAATGATGCGAATTAGACAAGCCTATAAACTTTCCAATCAGAAACAGAGAACAGAATATCAGTGAAAGCATGAAATCGTCATAATTTTCTGCTGGCTAAGGAGAACTGCAGTTACAACTTTACGTCCGAGCATTGTACACGACTGCCTATGCAAACACCTGCATGGAATTGGCATAAACAGTGAACTGTACTGCATTCTGTGTAAACAACTAAGAGCGATGGGCAGGAGCAATTTGGGTAAATATACTGCCTTAGCTGACAATCCAGAGAATGACAGACAGGCCAGCTAGTAAGCAACGGCTACATGAAGTTTGCCTAACTCAATATAATCATCATCTATACTAATAATAAATCTGTAGCCGAAATTTTTCTGGTAATTTTCGATTTTCCAAAAATAATTGGTCCTAACATATATAATTAACCACCCTGAAACCGAAAATAGCTTTTTTGAAATTTTTGTTTGTATGTCTGTCTGTCTGTCTGTCTGTCTGTATGTTTGTTACCTTTTCACGCGATAATGGATGAACGGATTTCGATGAAAATTGGAATATAAATTATGTTCGTTTTAACTTAAATTTTAGGCTATATGACATTCAAAATACATTATTTAAAAGGGGGCTTATAAGGGGGCCTGAATTAAATAAATCGAAATATCTCGCTTATTATTGATTTTTGTGAAAAATGTTACATAACAAAAGTTTCTTTATTAATCATTTCCGATAAGTTTTGATCTTTGAAAAAGTTTGATAGGACTGATATTTAATGAGATAAATGAGTTTTAAAATTAAAATAACTGCCATCTAAGGCCGTATAATGAAATAAAAAACAAATGACTTCGTCTATAAGGGGCCTTGGACAGCAACAATCGAAAGCTTTGAAAGATAGCCTACAGAGAATGTTTTTGTGTTTGTATGAAGTAATATCGGAAGCTAAATTAACCGATTTGTATAATTATTATTTCACCATTGGAAAGTGTAGTTTCTCTAGATGGACATAATGCTATAATGTTATTACAGTAACTTCTGATATAATATAATGTAATATAATATAATATAATATAATATAACATAATAATAATTTAAGTTATTTGAAGAGTTCAGAACCATAGTGGCCAAACGCCATTTACTGAATACGTAGAAAACAAGGGTTAAAATTAAGTTATTACCATAATTCAATGGAAACCTATAACAAGTAAAATAAAGTATACACATTAAATCTAAACGATGTCAATGTTCATTAAACTATGGTTGCATGTAATAAAAATTAGAAACATGTTAAAGGAATTGTCATTGCACCAATGAGTGGTTTCTGGACAAAAATGATCGCATTTTAATTATTTGGATGCAATTTAAATTAAGTAACATATTAAACGATTTATCCTTCTATCAAACACGAATGTTCCCTGGATCAAATGTCCTATTTTAATTATGTAATTACTTTATATTTATTTCTAACGGGTGCAGCGGAGCGCACGGGTACGGCTAGTTGGAAATAAAAAATGTACTATTAAATACAACATAGGCTAAATATCATGTGATGATGTGTCATTAATAGTTCGATGAATATGATTATCATTAGACCTATTATTATTATTATTATTATTATTATTATGCCTATTATCAATATCATTACATTTTTACATTATTCGCTTCGTTTAACCCAATGGTGGGCAAAATGAACGCAACCCACAATACAGGATTTAAATGGCAACTACATACTGTGGGAGGGGTTGCACTCTACAGTACAGTGACGGATTTACAGACAGTTGCGCCTACTACACTCTTACTTACCATATGTAATTATAATAGTCCATTCACGTGATATTTAATTAATTATTTTTCATAGTAATTTCTTCGAAATTGGGATTTATCTGTGCATGCTATTTTCAGTTGCGCAAGGAGATGAGCATCGCTTAAGCGGGATCTGTGGCTGGACTTTATAAATTTAATTTTAGAAAACAGGTGTTCGCACTGGTAGGTTGATGAATATATACCGTCATTTCCCTTAACTATGGTCCTGTAACACAGCTATGGTCCACGATACAACCATTCAAAGATCATTGTAGAAGTGTTCGTAGATAGCTGCAGTGACTTGAATTCAAACTACAGTACAGCAAGAATATAGATAAACGAGGTACTACGTTATGGAGTACAAAATTTGAATAGTTGTATCGTGTACAATATTTATGTTCCAGGACCATAGTTATGGGAAATGACTGTACTCATTGTTTTTGAAGCAAACTGTCTAAGCAGTGGATATGTAGTACTGGACATCTTTTAAAAAATTTTAGCTCCCAGTAGACCTTCACATAAAATCACTGAGTCTGTGTTCTTTGAACTCGTATAATAGGTGACCTATTGTAAGAATGTACATATTTAAGTTCGCGTCCTGAACATTTGTAACTAATCCTAAACATGAGAAATGAAAGAACCGCCTTTCTTGTAAGTGTGATATCCTCTCGATTCATATGATTGTGCGAAAGACATTGTATCACTAATGAAGCTCCGAAGTACAGCAATCGAGTATAATCCGCCACGTACACGCGCAGTATTTTCATGGAGTGGGGGAAGGGGAAGGTAGGGGGTAAGTTTGATGCTTCGCTGAGGTCTGATGTCACTGCAGCAATGCCGCAGGAATGCCCACCATTGGTTTAACCAATCCTATTACAGTTTTTACACGCCACTGCATGCAGAGGAGGAGAAGATTCTATGGACACACACACACAACAGACATCGACACATTCATGTAACTCCCGTAGTATGGGATCAGCAAAGTGTAGGGGTCTCCTCTGAGGCATACACAGGACAGAATATTTACAAGGAACATCCATTCAGTCCCGAGGTGGGTTTCAAATCCATGAACCTTAGGACTGCGCCACCTAAGGACAGCGCGATGATGATGAGGATTATTATTACTATTATTATTATTATTACTACTACTACTACTACTACTACTACTACTACTATTATTTTAAGCATATCAACTCACACGATAGCCTTCGAGAGAAAATCTCTTGTGTAACCGTATATAGGCTATGTTTTTGTGTGTAGGTCTATGTGCAATGGCAGGGGCCTTAACTTGCCGTTATTCGTCTCGAGTCAACGAACGTGGCTCATAGATGTCGCTAGTGCTGAGAAGCGCAGACCACTTGCTTTATCAGAGACTATCCAGAGTGATCCCCAAGCGGTGGGTCTACATTATACTTCTAATGAATGATTATGATGATGAAGAATTGTTGGGATGTCACCGAAGAACTCGAGTACCCCGAGAAAGCCCTTGTATTGGCTGAACCACGGTCTTTTCCGGCACAAGTTATGCATTCAGAGTGGAACGGGATTTGAACCCGGGCTCCCTGGCTTATAAACTATGGCTCCCTGGCTTATGAACTATCACTAAGCCGTTAGTGGCTGCTACTGTACAGCTGTCAAAAAAAAAGTAACCGGTCTCTAGAAACTAAGTTCCCTTCGGGTATCTCCGCTACAATTCGGAGACAGTCGATGTTACAATGTGTTGGACCACGTTGCCTGATATCTACATTTATAATTAAACTGTTCTGTATTACTACTGTGGCGTAATGATAGCGTTCCGGGCTGGTATTCGTGAGATCCTGCATTCGAACACAACCTCATGCTTTTTATGTTTTTGTTTTTAGGAGAGAGAGAAAATATAATTCTTTGGTCGGCGGGAAAAGGCACATAAGTCAAAAAATAATAATTTTTCAGGAGAGACTTTCTTTTTAATTTACTCGTAACTGAATGTAAGTATAATAATGAAATTCATGTATGTTAAAGTAAGACCCTTTTCAATTTAAAATACAAGAAAATTTATTTCAAAAATTACAAAAAATATTAGACTTATGTGATTAGTAGGGAAAGGGATTTGGAGTATTATAACAAATGGTGAAACGTGGTATAGATATTCGTAGCTCACTGACTGTCAAGCGAGCTGTGTCTCAAAGCATGGACGAGTACAGTCCACTTCATACAAACTTACACGCAATGTTCTGTAAACGTATTTCAGAATAAACAAATGTTACAGTGTAATGACATATAATGGCCTACATACTGTACATAATCTGCATTTCATTTTGAACGACATGTTTTTTCTTGGCAACGCATAAGACACCAATAAACAACGTTACTAATATACATAATTAAATATCAATCTCTGCGTCTTCGCTTGTCAGTGGAAAAATTGGTGCCTGATAGACAGTTGTCTTCTGTACGGAACTCGCCTCTGATTATATTGTAGGCCTATGTTTTTCTCTCAGGAGCGTGTTAAATTAAAACCTTTATTTACAATATTATGAAATATGATAATATGTACACAACGAATACTACAATATTTACAATATATACAATATAGACTACTACAATATTTACAATATAGCCTAATACAGTATTATTAAATGTTGAACAAAATGTAGAACCAAACGAAATGGCATTTTCAATTAATACTATGTTTTGTTGATGAAACAATTATTCCTGCTGTGCCTTGTTATAATAAATTGTAAATATCATTTCTAAATTTTCAAAATACAACTTTGCTCTGTTGCAGGAAGGAAATTTTTAACGTGGAAAAACTCCACTGTAAGTCTGCAGAGACAATTGGAGAGTACTTGAAACAAGATACGTCAATTAAATTCACATGTTGAATGACGTCATTGGGAAACGTCTTTGTTAGTACATCTGAAATCCGACTAAGAATACTATATCCATCATTTTTAATCAAAACTCTGTTAATTTTTTACCAACACGTTTTCCTACTTCACCTTCTACTGCACTCAGTTTATTTACAATAGTCCTCATAATACTTATTTGCTCAACTAGTTATACTCCTGACTTTTCTAATCCAATAATGGCATCCGGTAAATATAAAAAATTTGACTTAATATCCACGACTTCTTTTTGATTGTTCTATGGTTTAGCAGTTCCTGGTGTATTTGAATCGCAGCCGCGTCATCGGGATCGAAAAACTGGACCACTTTCTTCACAGATTGGAGGTGATGTGTGTAATAATTGCAAGCTTCTAACCATGACCCCCATCTCTTAAGAACTGGATATGGGGGAAGCGATAATTTAGGGAATTGTTTCCTGAATTTTGATACTCAATCTGGAGCTTTTACAAATATAGTCTAGTCTTTCAATTTTGTATTGTTAGTTGGTTTCACTTTCGGAATTGTACCTGCACTTCACTACTCTGAACTGCAAACCTGCATGTTGAAATTCTTATGCGGCAACTGTCCCGTTCACCTGTTGTTGACGTGCAGAGAGCTGCGAGTATGTCATGGAGGGGAGGACTTGGTATAAAGGGTTGTAAACAAATGACTGTGTAGATGCCAATACTAGCTTTTACTGCTCCAAATTCCGTTCCCGTTCGACTTTTTTTACTTATGTGCCTTTTCCCGCCGACCAAAGAATTGCTCCTGTCTCTTTTATGACTGTTTTATTAATTAACGTCAGGTTCATGAATGTATTATGCCATGACTTTATCATTATTTATTATGACACAATGTCTTCAAATGGAAAGAAAGAAAGATTTCATTCTTAACAAAAATATCTTTCGTGGCATAAACAAAATAATCTTACTGGCGTCTGCCTTAGAAAATTAAAAAAAAAAACAAAAACAAAAAACAAAACAAAAATCCACGATTCAATATTTAGTCCATCTTCCTCCTATCTCAATCACATCTTGCAGTCGAGTGGACATGGAATTGACTGGTCTTTTCAAATAGCGATTGTTCTCAGCCACAACATCCTAGGCATCCTGGACGAGATTCCACATATCATCAGACGTCTTGGAGGGGGACTGAATCAATTTTTCCGCATATGCTTCTTTACTTATGCCCCCGTAGCTCAGTCGGAAGAACGTCGCACACGCACAGTATGTATCTATGTGTTAGTTGTTATGTGTTCTGATGATGGCGTGTTTCGCCAAAAACGTTCAACACTTTGAAATAATGTTGTAAATATTCTTTTTTTTTTAAATTATAACATTATAATATTGATAAAAAATTGACGGACATTTCCACTTTAATTAATGTAAAGTTGCTTATCCGACCCACACATCATGTTTATCAAATTTACCGATTACCTTGCCAAGACCACTTACGAGATTCAATGCCCATAAAAATTGTAAAATACTTTCCTTTTGAAAACAGAACATTAGAATATCTAAATTTAGACTCTCATCTATATATTACACTAATAATAAACAAATCGTCGGCTTAGAGTGTAAACCTGCTAACCACCAAAGAGAAAATTTTCAAGGGAAGCAAAAATCTAAGTTGAAATTAACTCTGAAACTTTGGACTTGGTCCTAAAATTTCAGAGTTAATTTAAACTTAGTTTTTGCTTCCCTTGTAAAATTTTCTTTTTGGCGGTTAGCGGGTTTACACTCTAAGCCGACGAAATATTTCTAAAAAAACTTTTTCATTATAATTCCCAGTTTGCCTGAAACGGCTTTACAATGTTTCTCTTTTGCACCACGAACAGAGACGTTTCAAAACAAACACTTACGTCAGTTTACCATGTTTCTTACGACATTTGAATGTGATTACATGAAACAAATCTTTTATCCCCGTATGGCATGGACTACTTCCGAGAGCATTTTATGCTACCAATCCCATTTTCTAATCATAAATGTAATCCGCTCAAAACTGGTTAGGAGCACTCATCTCGAATGTTCCATTGTTTCAAGAAGACGATAGTCGTTAAATTTATAGCGTCTTTATCTCTTCGCATGGTGCCATCACGGCACCGAACTGTTTAAAGACGACCGAGCGGGGAGAGCAGGCTTTCAGAAATGGCGAAGTAATCTCCCTTCCAGCACTAATCATGGACCTCACAATTTAGTAATAAAATGCGCTGAATGAGTGGACGACTCAAGTCCGGATAAGGAATGTTTACAGTGTCTTGGCACTTAACGAGTAAGTAACATCCATTCGCGACTTCCAAGGATAAAGAAGAGCGCCGAATTTGACGACTCTGTTTTCAATGGATGTCAAAACGAAGTACAACAAAGCCAAATTATACAACGCTCGAAGATTCTCCAATTACTTACTTATAAATGGCTTTAAGAGAACCCAGAGTTTCCGTAGAAGAGGGTAAAATCGATCAAAATTTTGCAATTTTTAAATAATATTGAGGTTATGCAATGGAGCGAAGTTCCTCAGAAAATAGCATTTTGTCGTCATATCCTTCACTTCTGAAGACACGTTACAAGAATTGAATTACAATCTATAAAAAACTGTTTTTTTTTTATTTGACTTGTGATCGAAGTTACCTGCTTAAATAGGGTAAAGTCGATTACCATTGAATTTTTAGTTTAAGATCGATTTTAAAATATTTCAGAGTAAAGTCGATCACTGTTTATGTTTTTGAAAAACAAATTAAGTGTATTACATATATTTTATTTGTTATAAGGGGTGTAGAAACAATAATAATATTCAATATCTGCCTATAGCATTATATAGTGTATCTTTTGTTACTGTGATCATACTATTTGATACAATTAGGCCTACAGGTCTCCACTGTACAATCGTGACTTAATTGCCAACTTATAAGACATAAAAACACATTTTAATACTTCACATACCAACAAACAATGATTTAAGAATTCAAAATGTACATTGAAATATAATCTAAAATGCAATTCAACATTGCTTAGGTTTATATCAGATGTTGTTTGAAATCTTCCCTTCCTCATGTCACTTTAGAAACTTACGCAAGAAATTCACCATAATTTCGTCTTCCTCTTTCCCCACTATCCCATCAATATAAGCTATACTATGACACTTTTCTGTTTATAAGTGTTAGTTGGAGATATTTCGGTGGACAATTTATTCTTCCAGCTGGTCCTATCTGTTTCGAGTACGTCGATAGCATGATCGACTTAACCCTACAAAAGTACATGTTTTCTTAAAATAATAAGTTTCAATAGTAACATTTACGAACTGCAAAACTATTATTTCAGGATACAATCTCAACGAAAAGTACTTGCGTATACTTCCTGTCTCCTTTCACTGCTGACTATAATTTAGACTTTGTAAGACTTTGTTTTCATTTAAGAGAAAAAGTTGAAAATAACAATTTTCACTTCAACGGTAATTACACAGTGTTCCCATTGTTGGCATTCGCAGGCTTTTTGTTGACCTTCTCGCTTACATTTACAACGTAAGGCAATGAGTCAGCATAACAAAATTTTAACAAGTAACTGAGAAAATATATAATTTTCAATAAAAATCGCAAATGATCGATTTTACACCCACTGATTGACTGTATCTACTTCTACGGTTCATTGCCGCCTTCACGAAAGCCCGCCATCGGTCCCTATCATGAGCAAGATTAATCCAGTCTCTACCATCATATCCCACCTCCCTCAATTCTATTTTAATATTATCCTCCCATCTACGTCTCGACCTCTCCAAAGACATTTTTCCCTCCCAACTAACACTGTATTATTATTTCGTTTTATTTAGGAATTATTTGTCAATAAGTTTATTACGCACAATATACTTAACTTTATTTCAATCGGTAATTATGTATGGAATTATAGGATGGGGTAGCTTATTTAAAACCAATTTTAATCTACTTTATTTATTACAGAAGAACATAATCAAAATAATTTCTTAATAAATCTATTGATTTTCCATCTCAAAAATTACTTTTAGACTTTAATGTTCTTAAAATAAGACAAATTTATTATATTGTATTAATAAAATTCATACATAAAAATCGAAATAATTCTGAATTGTATTCTCATAGTTATGAAACAAAAGGTATGAATTATTTAAGATTGTTTGAACCAAAATGCAACACTGCTACAGTATTTAATCGTAGTAGTAATTTAGGCCCAAGAATATATAACAAATATATATTTAAATATTCTAATCTTGTCAATTCTAATAGTTCTAGTATTAAATTTAAAAATTTATGTATAGATTTTATAAATAATTAAAAATTGTAAATTTAAATTTATATACGAGTACGAATATAAATATACGAGTACGAGTTCTACTCTTTCAGAGGTGAGCTAAAGTTTTATCTGTTTATATTATATTTTATGTTATAATTATTAACAAATAAACAAGTAAATAAAAATAAATATGCATTTCTGAATTCGCTCATACATGCTACATGCCCTGCCCATCTCAAACGTCTGGATTTAATGTTTGTAATTGTCAGGTGAAGAATACAATGCGTGCAGTTCTGCGTTGTGTAACTTCCTTATTCTCCTGTAATTATATCCTTCTTAGCCCCAAATATTTCCTAAGAATCTTATTCTCAAAAACCCTTTATCTCTGTTCCTCTCTCAAAGTGAGAGTCCAAGTTTCACAACCATACAAACAACCGGTAATATAACTGTTTTATAAATTCTAACTTTCAGATTTTTTGACAGCAGACTGGATGACAAAAGCTTCTTAACTGAATAATAACAGGCATTTCCCATATTTATTTTGCGTTTAATTTCCTCCCTAGTGTCATTTATATTTGTTACTGTTATTGTGGTATAGAGAAGTACATATACAGGGACATCATTTTATTTTTACTTGCATTTTTATTGTACCTACATTTCTGAATGTACTTCACTCTCACCCCTTCACTAATGTCCTTGCTCCCGTCAGACACACAAACTTACGGCCGCTGTTGCATTTGAAGTCTTCAAGCAGTGAAGTAAACACTGCAGTGTATAGTGTGTTTCAGAAATATAGTTGCGTTTTCTATAGAAGAAAGAACCTATATTAATAATATCGTACTAAAAATTATATTCAAGAAACGATAAATTAAATTTCAGAAAATATGCTTCAAACTGTTTTTAATAATATGCGTAAAGAATTGAAGCCTTCATTGTAATGAACGGCAACCATTTTCAGCAACTTGTTTAAAAATTCAGATTAGCTTATTTTGAATTGAGGTGGCTAGAAGCAAAGGAATGCTAGTGACATTTGTAATAACATGAGTTAAGTGCATCCAGTGTAAGCTAAAGTATCTAAAATTTTAGTGGCAAAGGGATATTTTAATCGCATCACACATTAAAATTTAAATAAAAATTTCACCCATTTTACGAAAGCTTAAATATTTAAACCCCATTTTCTCAAAAGTAACTTAAGTGCACTTATAGCCCTTTACTTATGACCTCCTCAATGTAAATGCACTCTCTATATTGTATGTTAAGACCAATAATTAATATGCTAAATAAAGTAGACATTACATAACGAACATGGCCGCCTGAAAAGTTGAGTTTTTGAAAAAAAAAATGTTACTACTCTACTGTATTTTGATAAATCCCGTAAAAGTGATAATCAAACTGAAAATCGTAATATCGTATTTCCCTACAACATAAATGGATACACTACTTTTCTCTCCTCCTATACCTAGTAAAATGATTTGTTTACATATTGCACTGGTAACATCAAGCTCCTGTAATGGAAGGGGGCAACAGTGTTCCCGAGTATAGCCAGGTTAATGTTAAAAATGTTGGTAAAAATAAAGTGATGTCCCTGTATTTCCGTGCAGGAATTCTGCGTTATCATATTATGCATAAATAATCACTTAGTGATTTAAGACAGCGGTAATTCCGTCGGATCCCGGCCACTTAGTCACTCGTAATGAGTGCACCTCTGCACAAAGTGTGTTGGACATTGTGCCACTGTCATACATCTGTGACACAGTGTATGAGAGTTGGCCACTAAAGGGAAACTAAGAGGTGGAACTTAAACTGAGAGTATTCAGTCCGGCATCGGAACTGGAATCCGGTTTGGCTTAGTGGATAAAGCGTCACGTAAAGCTGAAAACCCGGGTTCGACTCCCGGTGCCGGGAACAATTTTTCTCCGTTCCACTCATTGTTCATCATTTTTTACTGTTCCTCCGAGGTATTTTAGTTTTTTCACCTTTTCAAAAGATAAATTTCCAATTTTTGTGTTCCTATTTCGTACTTGTTCTGGTTATAGTAGCTTTCGAAATAAAACATTCTTGAGTTACTGACAACGAAATTTTCTGTCGCCATTTTCGTACTCACAAACTGACAGACTAAAAGACTGACACAATGATCGTCAATTAATCTATTTTCCAATACCCGAACGCATTTCGCCAAATACCATACAGAAGTTATTCCAAATTCCATCGACGCTAAATAACCTAATAGTTGATACAGCATCATTATTTATGAAGATTTTGAATTACAAATATACAGGTTGAATCGTAAGTAATGCCATTCATTTCAGGAGGTTATTCTTTTGGATATTTCAAAGGTTAATACAATTTTCCTCGTTTTTCCTTCCTTTTCGAGATACAAATTATTTTACATGAAACTTTCATAGCGTGTTTTGGGAAAGCTATTGATTTAATTCCCAATATTGTCATTCAATTTAAGAGAGCAGTGTATTACGATACTAGATTATTGAAAGAAATTTAGTTTTGTCCTTTAAATGTGTACAGAAATTTAATCTGAACAAATGTAACTTTTCGTTCTGAAAAGGAATTGTAAAGCATCTTTGTCTCCCAATTGTGTCAGTGGACAACATTTTAATGGTCGTTGATAATAAAGAAATATTGAATCGTAAGACTTTGGTCTGCTAAGGTACTCTTTTCCTTTTTTCGATTTAGTTTATCGCGCTCCTTGCAGGTCATAAAAATTTCCGCCCAGCCCTGGCTACACTGCACAGAACACACTTGTTGTGTCTTCTCTATGGCACAGTAAACGTTAACTCCACCTCCATGTAGAAATGAACACACTCTCAAAAATATGTTTCCAGTTTTATCCTTACGTGTGGCTTGTACGAAGTGGTGCATTAAGACACATCTGTACGTATTTCTATTTTAGCTTCCATATGTGTCAGAAAACAATGACAATTCTTTCGTGTCATAAGATCGTTTGCCCACAGTTGTAGACAATTTCCCGAAGAGTAGCGATAAATTATTGACACAAAAGCATCTTCTCCTTTTTCTCATCTTCTCCTCCTCTTTTATCTTCTTTTTCTTTATTTTTCCCCTTCCCTTTCTCACAATTTATTTCTTTTTCCTTTCTTTCTGACTCACCTTATCTTTCTATTCCTCATGTCCTCTTCTCTTTTCCTTTTCCTCACCATCATCCTTTACCCTTTTCTCTCCAACTCATTCTCTTCCTTTTCCCTCTTTTCTTCATATTTTTTTCTTTAATCTTTCTTTTCTTCCTCGTCTTCGTAAGGTGAGAAGAGTCAAGATAAAACGAGCAAGGTCAAGGTAAGGTGAGAAAAAATCATGAGGAGAAAAAGTCAAGGTGAGGTGAGAAAAATTCAAAGTGAGGTGAGGAAAATCAAGGTAAGGTAAGGTGAAGAAATTCAATGTTATTTAACGACGCTGTATCAACTACTGGGTTGTTTAGAGTCATTGAGATTGGTGATAGCGAGATTGTATTTAGTGTGATGAGGCCGAGGATTCACCACAGATCACCTGAAAGTCGCCTTGCGGTTGGGAAAATCTCGGAAAAAACCAGGGAATTTATTTATTTATTTATTTATTTATTTACCTACCTACCTACCTATCTATCTATCTATCTATCTATCTATCTATCTATCTATCTATCTATCTATCTATCTATCTATCTATCTATCTATCTATCTACCTACCTACCTATTCATTTATTTATTTATCTATTTATTTATTTATTTATATTCATTTATTAATTTATCTATTTATCTACTTATCTATTTATCTAGTCATTTATTCATTCATTTATTTATTCATTCATTCATTTATTCATCTATTCATTTATTCATCTATTCATCTATTCATCTATTCATCTATTCATCTATTCATCTATTCATTTATTCATCTATTCATCTATCTATTTATCTATTCATCTATTCATCTATTCATCTATTCATCTATTCATCTATTCATCCATTCATCCATTTATTTATTTATTTATTTATTTATTTATTTATTTATTTATTTATTTATTTATTTATACCTTTTAAGAAATAAGACTTCCACTAAGAAAATTTAAAAAAATTAATAAATAAATTTATGGGAAAATACTGAAATTTACAATATGTGATTATGATACTTGAAAATTCCGTAAAAATTTCAACTCTGTAGCTAAAAATTTGTGAATTTTAGAAATTTTAGTAGCGCATTGCCTTAAGGTACCGTTAAGGAAAGATAAGGTAAAATAAGGGAATTCAAGGTTAGCTAAATGAAAAAAGGAAGTTCGAGTAAGAAAAGATAAGGTCGGTTGAGAGGAGTCAAAGTGAAGTAAGAAGATACCAGGTAAGATAAGGTAAAATTATAGAATTTGAAGTAGACAAAGCTAAGGTGAGGTAAGATGAGATGAGAAAATGGATTGTTAGATAAAGGTAAGTCAAGAGAAGGTAAGATATATAAATGCAAAGTACGAAAAAAAAAGTTGAGGTAAATTAAAGAAAGACCAGATGAGGTAAAGAGTGAAAACATAAGACTATATAAGTAAAGGAAAGTTATGGTAAGATAGAGAATGCTGTTAACATAATTCTACGGGACATCCAGGGTAATGTTAGGAGAACATGTCCGCAATTTCCTCCCCCCCCCCTCCTTAGCGTTATTGCGAGAGCTCATTCTGGAGTGCACGCTCATCGCCCGACGCTCAACAAGAGCAACGGAGTCAACAACGGATAAGAAAGGAAAAATGCTTGAGAGTGATAGAAATAATAAGAGATATAGCCTATAGCATGCAGGCCGTGTTTCGTAGATAGGAAAGGGTTGATTTGCGAAAGGCTTACGTCACGTATTTAACATTATCTGAGAGCCGTAAAGTAACTTCCATTATAAATTTCCCATGGTGCGGGCTTTATTTTGCGCCCATCCCGAACACAACTTCTATATTCAATTCACAGGTCCGACTGTAAATCGTGCCATCTCTGCATTCCGTTCCAATGGAAGTTCATTTTTAAAAGTTGAAAAAAGTTGGAACGTTTGTACTCGTACGTAAGATCGGATCGAGTGGCTATAAATTCCGGGGAGCTATTTTTAAAAGCCTGCACAGTGTAGTATCTCGAAACTCCAGGCTTTAAATCCACAAGTTAAACACTGTCTTAGAGAGTTATCAAAACCACTCCTGCTAAGCATTCATTACAGTCCGTTGAAGCTGGAGAACTACTTCCTTCACTCGTTTGTGGAGTGTTTCTTATACGTATTATTATTATTATTATTATTATTATTATTATTATTATTATTATCATTACCATCATCATCATCAGGCTTCGTAATTCAGCTACGTATAAGCTGGAATGAAGTTGCTTGATTCGAAGTATATGTGACGTCACGGCGCAGGTATAGGTATGTTAGTATACAAAATATTAATTATTGGGTTATTTTACGACGCTGTATCAACATCTAGGTTATTTAGCGTCTGAATGATATGAAGGTGATAATGTCGGTGAAATGAGTCCGGGATCCAGCACCGAAAGTTACCCAGCATTTGCTCGTATTGGGTTGAGGGAAAACCCCAACCAAGTAACTTGCCCCCACCGGGATTCGAACCCGGGCCACCTGGTTTCGCAGCCAGACGCGCTGACCGTTACTCCACAGGTGTGGACTATACAAAATAGTTACGCGCGCTCTGCCTTTCGCTATAATAAGTCGAAGCCGGGAAGTAATCATAGTGAGCAGTCTTATCGATCACTGCTCTGTACTTGTCGTATTATCAACAGTAATCTCACTAGAGGTTTTG